>NC_142053.1:64272676-64598949 GCF_982192425.1 Myodes glareolus | reverse complement strand
GAGCTGTTGGCCAAAGAGACCATGAAAATTTCCAAACAACCCAGGCTGTTGACAAAACTATATTTTTCCCACAAATGGATAGAAAAGCCGCATTGCAAAGAAAACATCACCACAACACATTGAACATGAAGAAATTGAGCAAAGAACTACATAGAGTATTTACTTCTACATTCTAGATAATTTGGTACATGAAGGTATAACAATACAATATCATTTAATAAATTGCTTTCCAAAATTAGATGAAAAATTGAGAGAAAAATTGTATACATGAGTGTATTTCTTTATCGATGTAGTTGAGATTATTGGAGTTCAACTAATAAAGGGAAGATTGTTTCTTCATTAGGAAGCTTACATTTCTAGTTTGATTTCCTTATTTCACAAGAGGTGTCAATATTAAAATAGCAAACCTTGAAAAGTCACTTAAACTTGTTAAAATGTTGAAAAAGTGATAAAGTGAACATCTAGAATTCGGCAAATTAAAATCAATCTGAGGATTCAGTATGTGAATTAAGCAGAGAAATTTATATCACTGTATAAAACAACTAATGTAACTATTTGCTTAAAAATAAACATTTATTAATCTAGTACCATTATGATTATATTTACTTAGGAAAAATGTATCTTACTTTTGAAGTTTGATTTTTAATAATTTGCAGAAATTACAGGGACATTATTATTCTTCTACTGGAGGTTATTGAGTATGGTAAAAATTTTAAAACTTAATTTTTCTTGAGCAAAAAGTAAATATCTGGCATTATAAATATATTACTGATAATAATTCAAACTGATCATAACCATAAATTACTTCTAAAAATAAATGTCATAATGTTTACTAAAATTAAATACTTCTTGTTTGTTTAATACATTGATGATTCTATAAATATGATTAGTAGCTATGCTTCTAGACCACAGATGGCACTTTTCATATTATGGTGTTACTTTAAAAGTATACTACACTGGAGGTAGAAATTATTTGAGAAGACTGAAAACTTTTGTGGGTTTCATTTCTTATTGATCTGGCAGAATATCTGACATAAGCAGTTTATATAAAGAAGGGCTTGTTTAACTAATAATCTGAGATCGTTTAGGCTGTGAACACTTGACTCCTCAAGCTTGAGTGGAATATGATGGCAGCAGTAATAGATGACAGATGACCTTATTCATGATAGAAAACAGGGATGAAATGAGGATCTAGCATCTACTTCAAATGTTCACACTACTGACCTACCTATTCCAGTTATATCACCTCTGAAAGGAGCAATAACTGATATGGGGAAATTATTCAAATCATGATTCTATGGAGGACATTTCAAAATCATAGTATTAAGTTTCTTCTAAAACAGTCAGAAAATATAGATCATATCAGAGTAGTTTTTCATTGCCCTGGAATAAAGCACAAAAACACCAGGATAAAGGACCTTTTTTTTCAATCCTGAGAATGTCTCTCTTCAATTTGCTAAAGAAGGAGACACACTCATACCCAGAAGAAATAAATTTCTCATGCCAAGAAAATTTCCTATTCCTTTTTTTTGAAGGAATAAGAAAGGGAGATGCTCTACTTTGAACCTTTTAGATGCAAAAGAAATTAGGTGAGCCTCTTTTCAATTGTGCAAAGGTGGAAACACTCAAGAGCTGGGAATCGTAGCATACATCCCAGAAATCAAGGTTGTGGCAAGAGGATGAACATTACTTCAAGACTAGTCAAGGCTTCATAGTAGAACTGTTTTCACACCATTAAAAAGAAAACAAACAAACAAGTATCAGAAAACTCTGAAAATGAAATACAAAAAAAAAAGGAACACTCCTAAACCCTGAGACATGTGGGAGAAAATATTGTGATGAAGCCCAGATTTGCAATACTATTTTCCCCCTTCTGAAAATACTGTCTTATTGACCTTAACCAGAAATTGTCTCTGACACTGTAGACAGACATCTTTAATGTTAGCCACTCAACATTAATAAATAAACATTAAGTTCTACATCAAAGTCTGTAAAACTTATGCAACATTTTTAATAGACTTAACCAAATACTTGTATTAGTTATTAATTTAATATAGATGATAGTTCAGACTAAGGGTATTACACATGAAATGTTTCTAAATTATTTTAGAACGTTTTACTTTGTATAATTTCCCAGTGCAAAGAAAAATATTAAGAAAATCAAAAAATTGAAATATTATACACTTTAATTACCTGACATAGTAAATTCTGTACTCTAAATCTGACTCATCCACAAAACGTTACACTTCAGAAGTAATAGAATATTACTGAAGACAGCATGAAAGAGATCATTGATCGATTTTATAATTCAAACGTAATTATACAATTTCCTTTTTCCCTACAATCATGCCCCATGTCTCACTCTCTCTGCTCCCTCTTAAAATTCTAGTCTGTTATTTTTATAGAAGAAAAACTTTTTATTGTTACAAGTTACATACATTTTACATCTTATGTTACTTGTTTTATATATGGTTAAATATACAAAGTAACTTGGTGAGTCTGTTTTTACCTGAATTTATGTATTTATTTAATGGCTGGCCACTTTTATTGGATAAACATTTAGGATTCTCATCCATAGTGAATACTAATTTTCTCTATCTTGGCAGTTATAATTATATGTAGCTCTCCATTTACGGGTAAGGCATCATGAAATTACCCTAATCCAATTTGTCATGGCAGCTGTTTTCATTGTTAAGGTCCCGTTTAAATAGCCATGTTGTTGAGATTCCATGAATCATTCCTGTAGTTCTACACATTTTGGAGGTTAAAGCAGGAGAATCACTTGAACCCAAGAATTCTGGACACTTTCAATATGGTAAACATCTGGGTGCAGTGGAAAGATAGGTACCCAGGTTCAAAGAAACCTGTGAAGAAAGCTTAATGTTCCAGAATCATGAAGCAGAGTTTATTGTTTTCTTTTGCTTTTAAAAAATTCCAGTAAAGTTCATTCAAATTACAAAGAAAATCTCTTGTAGGCATCAGTTTGACATCGTCTGATTCTCTTCTTTTTTGTTATGACTTTTTATTATTTAAAAAAATTTCAATTTTATTATATTTTGATGATATTCTTCCTCTCCCTTAAGTTATTTCAGAGCCTCCCCAACTTATAGCTCTTTCTAAAAAATCACAACAAAATCTCTAAACTTAATACAACAAGTTCCCCACAAACCAATAAAACAATAATCTTTAAAAGCATCAAATTTTAACAAAATAAAGCATACAAAAATCTGTGGCGCTCATTTTTTTTATTTTTTAATACAATTACTAGGTATTTATCTCTTACTGAGAATTCTTTATAATAAAGAGTTTTTGTCAGGATCCAAAAGGTCATCCTTTTGAGAAGTAACTGCAAATTTAGTTAGAATCTATTTTACTGAACGTTCTGACCCTTGGTTTTCAAGTCTGGCTGTACACTAAATTGAAGATATGTAGCATGAAGGGCCAGCTTGTTGGGATTTCTGTCCTGCTTGGTACCCCACAGTCAGCATGCCCCAAAGAGAAATCACACACAGGACTCCATAAGATTATAAAACTGATTATAAAAACCTGATAGCTCAGGCTTCTTGTTAACTCTTATAGCTTATATTAATCCATTATTCTGATCTATGTTAGTCATATGGCTTGGTACCTTTTTCATCTGTCAGCTCACATGTTGCTTCTTCAGTGATCTGGGCAGAATGGAGGAATGGACTTCCTCCTTCCTAGCCTTTTCCTGTTCTCACTGCCCCGCCTATATTTCCTGTCTGGTTTACCTGCCTATACTTCCTGCCTGGCCAATCAGCGTTTTATTAAAATACACGATTGACAGAATACAGATAATTCTCCCACACCAAAGATATGGTCTGAAGAAAGTCATTTACCTTGATTGAGTTTTATTATTATTTCAGGACAAGGAAGACTAGGACATACTTGAAGGACTGAAAAATTAGTTTTTAGTGATTTAGCATACTATGTTTCTTTTATTATAAATTTTGCCCATTTAACTTTTGAACAAAGAAATATATTTTTTGTTTTTGGTTTGTTTAGGGTTTTTGATACAGGGTTTCTCTGTAACTCTTTTGGAGTCTCCCAGGAACTCGCTACATAGAACAGGTAGGCTTCAAACTCAAAGAAATCTGCCTGTCTTTGACTCCTGAGTGCTGGGATTAAAGGCATGTGTCATCACTGGCTGGCTCAGAACATATTTTAAAAAAAGATTAACATCAATTAGGAATGGCAGTTAACTAATGTAAACTACCTAGGAGTTAAAACTAGAAGTTTGAAGATATATTCTTTTTTTTTGAAAGTAATTTTATTAAATTATAAAAGTTTCCATTTCCGCCCCTCTTCCCAACACCCTCCCACTCCCCCCACACCCTCTCCTCCGACCTCTTCGTCCCTTAGGGCAGTCAGGGTTTCCTGCCCTGTGGGAAGTTCAAGTTCCTCCCCCCTCCATCCAGGTCCAGGAAGGTGAGTATCCAAACAGACTGGATCCCCAAAATCCAGAATATGCAGAGGAAACAGGTCCCAGTATCATAGTCAATGGCTTTTCAGAAAGACTTCGGGCCAGCCACATTCAGAGAATCCGGCCAAATTCCGAGAATCTGGTTAGATCACGTCCTCATTCAGTCCCAGTCCAACTGGCCTTGGTAAACTCTCATTAGATCCGTCCCCTTGTATCAGTGGGTGATAGCATCCATCGCAGTCCTGATTTCCTTTTTCATGTTCTTCCTCCTTCTGCTCCTCATTTGGACCTTGGGGGGCTCAGTCCGGTGCTCCATTGTGGGTCTACGTCTGTATTGCCATCCATCGTCAGATGAAGGTTCCCTCTGATCTTGCCTTCCTTGCTCACGTTCTCTTTCCTTCTGCTCCTCATTTGGACCTTGGGGTGCTCAGTCCAGTGCTCCAATGTGGGTCTCCGTCTGTATCGCCGTCCTTCGCCAGATGAAGGATCTATGGTGATAAGCAAAATATTCATCAGTATGGTTATGGGCCAAGGCCTGTTCAGGCACCCTCTCCTCTGTCCAGCGAACAATCTGGGGATCTCTCATTGGACCTGGGATCCCATATATAATTAAGTCTCCTGTAAACCCTAAAATGACTCCCTTAGTTAAAATATATTCTTCCCTGATCCCATATTCATCCTTCCTCCTTCCCCTCCCCATCCCAGGCCACCGAGCTTTCCCCATTCCTCCCCTACTCCATTCTCTCTAACCCTCTCCCCTTCCATGAACCCTCCCACCGCCCCATGCACCCGAGGTTACCTGGGACTCTTGTCTATTTCCTACCTCCTGGCGGATAGCTAAATAGTCTTCATCAGGTTCATCTTCCTATTTACCTTCTCTAGGATCACGAATAATAGGCTCAAAGACCTTTAATTATGGTTAGAATCCACTTATGAGTGAATACATACCGTGTTCCTCTTTTTGGGTCTGCCTTACCTCACTCAGTAAAGCGTTCTCTATTTCCATCCATTTGCATGCAAAATTCAAGATGTCATTGTTTTTTACCGCTGAGTAAAACTCTAATGTGTATATGTTCCACACCTTTTTTAACCATTCTTCTATTGAGGGGCACCTAGGCTGTTTCCAGGTTCTGGCTATTACAAATAGTGCTGCTATGAACACAGTAGAACAAATGCTTTTGTAGTATGTTAGGGAATCTCTAGGGTATATTCCCAAGAGTAGAATTGCTGGGTCCTGAGGGAGGTTGACTCCCAGTATCCTGAGAAACTGCCACACTGATTTCCACAGTGACTGCACAAGTTTGCCTTCACACCAACAATGGATGACTGTTTCCCTCACCCCACATCCTCTCCTGCATAGGCTATCGTTGGTGTTTTTGACTTTAGCTATTCTGACAGGTGTAAGATGGTATCTCAAAGTGGTTTTGATTTGCATTTCCCTGATCACTAAGGATGTTGAGCATGACCTTAAGTGTCTTCTGGCCATTCGAAGTTCATCTGTTGTGAATTCTCTGTTCAGTTCAGTACCCCATTTTTTAATTGGATTAATTAGAGTTTTAGTGTCTAGTTTCTTGAGTTCTTTGTATATTTTGGAGATCAGACCTTTGTCTGATGAGGGGTTGGTGAAGATCTTCTCCCAGTCAGAAGGCAGCCTTTTTGTCTTACTGACAGTGTCCTTTGCTTTACAGAAGCTTCTCAGTTTCAGTAGATCCCATTTTTTCATTGTTTCTCTTATTGTCTGTGCTACTGGGGTCCTACTTAGGAAGAGGCCTCCTGTACCTATATCTTGTAGAGTACTTCCCACTTTCTCTTCTATCAGGTTCAAAGTGGACGGATTAATGTTGATGTCTTTAATCCATTTGGACTTGATTTTTGTGCATGGTGATAGATATGGATCTACTTTCATTCTTTTACAGGTTGACATCCAGTTATGCCAGCACCATTTGTTAAAGATGCTTTCCTTCTTCCATTGTATACCTTTAGCTCCCTTGTCAAAAATTAGGTGTTCATAGGTTTGTGGGTTAATATCTGGGTCGTCTATTCAATTTCATAGGTCGACTTCTCTGTTCTTATGCCAATACCAAGCTGTTTTCAATACTGTAGCTCTGTAATAGAGTTTGAAGTCAGGGATGGTAATGCCTCCAGAAGTTCTTTTATTGTATAAGATTGTTTTGGCTATCCTGGGTTTTTTGTTTTGCCATATAAACTTGATTATTGTTCTCTCAAGGTCTGTGAAGAAGTTTGATGGGATTTTGATGGGGATTGCATTGAATCTATAGATTGCTTTTGGTAGAATTGCCATTTTTACTATGTTGATTCTCCCAATCCAAGAGCAGGGGAGGTCTTTCCATTTTCTGGTATCCTCCTCAATTTCTTTCTTCAAAGACTTAAAGTTCTTGTCAAATAGGTCTTTCACTTCCTTGGTTAGAGTAACCCCAAGATATTTTATGCTATTTGTGGCTATCATGAAAGGTGATGTTTCTCTGATTTCCCTCTCTGCTTCTTTTTCCTTTGTGTATAGGAGGGCCATTGATTTTTTGGAGTTGATCTTGTATCCTGCCACGTTACTAAAGGTGTTTATCAGCTGTAGGAGTTCTTTGGTAGAGTTTTTGGGGTCACTTATGTATACTATCATATCGTCAGCAAATAACGAAAGTTTAACTTCATCCTTTCCAATACGAATCCCCTTGATCTCCTTATGTTGTCTTATTGCTATTGCTAGAACTTCAAGCACTATATTGAAGAGGTATGGAGAGAGTGGACAGCCTTGTTGCGTTCCTGATTTTAGTGGAAAGGCTTTGAGTTTCTCTCCATTCAGTTTGATGTTAGCTGTCAGCTTGCTGTATATTGCTTTTATTATATGTAGATATGATCCTTGTATCCCCAGTCTCTCCAACACCTTTATCATAAATGGGTGTTGAATTTTGTCAAATGCTTTTTCAGCATCTAGTGAGATGATCATATGGTTTTTTTCTTTCAGTTTATTTATATGATGGATTACATTGATAGATTTGCGTATGTTGAACCAGCCCTGCATCTCTGGAATGAAGCCGACTTGATCATAATGGATAATTTTTCTAATGTGCTCTTGGATTCGGTTTGCCAGTATTTTATTGAGAATTTTCGCGTCGATGTTCATGAGTGAGATTGGCCTGTAATTCTCTTTCTTGGTTGTGTCTTTGCGTGGTTTTGGTATTAGGGTAACTCTAGCTTCATAAAAGGAGTTAGGCAATGACTCTTCTGTTTCTATATTGCGGAATACGTTAAGGAGTATAGGTATTAGCTCTTCCTAGAAGTTCTGGTAGAATTCTGCATTGAAACCATCTGGTCCTGGGCTTTTTTTGGTAGGGAGATTTTTGATAACAGCTTCTAATTCTTCGCCACTAACAGGTCTATTTAGATTGTTCACCTGTTCTTGGTTAAACTTTGGTATATGGTACTTATCTAAAAAAATGTCTATTTCTTTTACATTTTCCAACTTTGTGGCATATAAACTTTCATAGTAAGATCTAATGATTCTCTGAATTTCCTCTGTGTCTGTGGTTATGTCCCCCTTTTCATTTCTGATCTTATTAATTTGCATGTTCTATCTCTGCCGTTTGATTAATTTGGATAGGGGTTTGTCAATCTTGTTGATTTTCTCCAAGAACCAACTTTTTGATTTATTGATTCTTTGGATTGTTTTCTGTGTTTCTATTTTGTTGATTTCAGCCCTCAGTTTGATTATTTCCAGTCTTCTAGACCTCCTGGGTGAATCAGCTTCTTTTTTTTCTAGAGCTTTCAAGTGTGCTGTTAAGTCTCCTATGTGTGCTTTCTCCGTTTTCTTTAATTGGGCACTTAGTGCTATGAACTTTCCTCTTAGCACTGCTTTCATAGTGTCCCATAGGTTTGAGTATGTTGTGTCTTTGTTTTCATTAAATTCAAGGAAGAGTTTAGTTTCTTTCTTTATTTCTTCCTTGACCCAGGGGTGATTTAGTAATTGACTGTTCAACTTCCATGAGTTTTTTGGCTTCCTGGGGGAAGCATTGTTGTTGAATTCTAATTTTAGTCCATGGTGATCTGACAAGACACAGGTGGTTACTAATATTTTTTTGTATCTGTGGAAGTTTGCTTTGTTACCGAGTATGTGTTCAATTTTCGAGACGGTTCCATGAGCTGCAGAGAAAAAGGTATATTCTTTCCTTTTTGGGTGGAGTGTTTTATAGATGTCTGTTAAGTCCATTTGATTCAATACCTCCAATAAATCTCTTAATTCTCTGTTTTGTTTCTGTCTGATTGACCTGTCCATTGGTGAGAGAGGAGTGTTGAAGTCTCTTACTATTAGTGTGTGTGGTTTGATGACTGCCTTGAGTTCTAGAAGTGTTTCTTTTTCATATGTGGGTGCCTTTATATTAGGAGCATAGATATTCAGGATTGAGACTTCTTCCTGATGAATTGTTCTAGTTATGAGTATGAAATGTCCATCTCCATTTCTTCTGATTGATTTTAGTTTGAAGTCAATTTTGTTAGATGTTAGAATGGCCACACCTGCTTATTTCTTAGGTCCATTTGCTTGGAAAACCTTTTCCCTACCCTTTACTCTGAGTAGGTGTCTGTCTTTGTGGTTGAGGTGTGTTTCTTGTAAACAGCAGAATGTTGGATCCTGTTTTCATATCCAATCTCTAAGTCTGTCCCTTTTTATAGATGAATTGAGTCCATTGATATTAACTGAAGATATATTCTTTAAAAAATATGTTCAAATAAAATTTTACAGTAAAATCTCCAGTTATTGTTTAATTTTGTAGCAAATATTGACATAGTAAAACAAATTTCAGAATTATGAGTATGCTTAACCTTTGTAAATCTTAGGAACATAGAGAGAAAAGTGTATAAGCAGAAGTAAATATTACAAGAGAGAATTAGAATTTGGAATTAGCATACATACTCATCAAATATTGTAGGATTTCTTTTTTATTTGTTTCTTTTCTATATCTCACATTTGGTCATTTCCACGTTTTTTCCTTTTTCTGCTGGTCTGGATCTCAATATTTTGCCCATGTTGACTTGGAACTCACAATCTTGCCTCAGTATCCCAAATACTGTATATAAAGACATGCAACAACATGCCTAGGTATACACATTTCCTGTAAGTAAACATCTACATTTCCACAATTAAGTGAAGAAAAGACCAAAAGAAAAAAAAATGATGAAAAACGAATGAAGAGGAATCCAATGGATGGATTTGTTTAATTTATCAATTTGTTATCAGGGAACAATAACCATTTCACGGATAGCATTGTGCAGTTGTTAATACATGAAACACATTCGATTTGGATATATATTATAAATAATATGTGATGTTTATTTGTTTAATGGATTGAGCAGAGATCCATAGCCATGAAAGACACAAATTAACAAAAATATTTTATAAAAATTAATAATGTCTATTCATTTCCAAAAAGCAATTACAAACTGTTCCTAATATTAAAATCTTTAAAACAAATGTACAGTGAAAATAATTTCTTTTTACTAATACTAAAAATGATGAATAATATTATGAGAATATTTTGTTCATAATAAACTTTGCTAAATGCAGCTAATAAAAAGAACATGTAGGATATTTTAAGAACTATGTGACTTCAACCACAATAGCACTATTACTATAAATCTTTTTTTTATTTTTTAAAATAGGAATTTGATTTTTACATATTATTCTATTTCCTTAACTATACATGTAGGAAGGAATTTGTGGCTTCAGAATTATTGACACATATATAATTAACATCTCAAACTCTTTTGTTTTAAATGTATTTTGTTGCATTTTTCTCCTCAGTTTGGTAAATGGGTGGTGAAAGAAAAGCTGTAGAAATAGTACATTGAGTATAAATGCTAACATGCTATTGAATATATAAATGGCAGTTCTTATTATCTCTTGTACTTTTAGACAACTTATAGAGCAAAAAGGACAATTGTAATAAAATGAAAGCAAATTCATTATAGTGCCCTCCATTTTAAATGAGAATTAAGTACATTTCCCTACTGTTTTCTATAATTGCTATATCACTGTAGGTTATTATTATTATTTTTATCTATTTCACTAGTACCTGTAGAATAAAAAACTTTTAGAAGTTTGCTTAAAAAAATCTTGCAGTAGCAAAAGAGGAGAAAGAAAGTTTTAGTCTTGCCACTACCTTTCCTTCATCTACAGAGTAAATGTCTTTATTTAATCCGTTCCCTTTGGAAATATTTTTAGTACTTACTGGCATTGTATGCATTTTCTGGGCAACTGTACCAGATTTATTATATTGAAAGTACTGTGTTATTTATTACCTTCCAGTAAGCAATGAAGTGATGTTGTACACATGCATGTCTTTGATTCAACAAGATTCTCTAGAGGATTAGAGTCTCAAATTTATCATTTTACTCATTTTAGCAAGGTTTCTGTTTGTCATCTTGGATTTGCAACTCCAAAGTATACTTTCTTAATCAAAAAGGAAATATCACTCACAGATTAAATTAAATAGTTTGCTTTAAATGAGATTTTTAAGTCTATAAAAAATGTTCTTGACCTTAAATAGAAATAACAATTTTATGTACTTGTAATCAATGTAATTAATGACATCAAAATTTAAAAACAATATTAAATATTTTATTTAATGCCATTTTCTCTGTTTCAAACTATGGTTGCACCTATATTTGTTTGACAGATATAAGCTTTAATATTTCATAAGGAATACCCTGTTCACATATTACAAATATTTACCATTTCTTTACAAATAAATGTTTAAAAAAGATTTTATAACTTTATTGGTTAAATGTTTAAAAAAAGTTATAACTTTATTGGCATTTAACACTTTGATCTTATTATATTCTTAGTAAAATAGAAGTTATTTTATAGAATAATGCTTCATATAATTTTAACAGTGTAAATGCATAAATAGATAAGTATACACATAGTGAATATTACTTTGTCTACATAAATGAGAAAATTACTTTGAGAAAATAACTAGATCTCCTCCTGTCTTTGAAAATAGGATCTATATTTTGAACTTATACATTTATCATTGAAACAAGAATTTAATGTGTTTAAGTGTGTTACATGTTATATCCTTACACACTGTGCATATAAACAAAAAAATGGTTTTTTTTATTTTAATCTCTGCTTATCTGCCTTCGTATGTTAAAGCTTAAGTAAGTTACTTAGAGATTGATTTACATGACATTTAAACATGGAAGGTAGGAATTATATATAGGTATTTAAATATTTAGGGAGGAGTATTATGTTTGTACCAGGTTATGTTTTATACAGAAAAATATTATAGAGGCTGGAATGATGGCTCAGCAGTTAAAAGAGCTTAACTTGAGAACTCAAGCTTGATTCCCAGCAACCATGTATGGAACTTCAAACTTCAGATGTATCTGAAGACTCTGGCCTCCATAGAACTTACCAAAACAAATACACATACACATACTTATAAATAAAAACAATATAAATATAAAATTTTACATTTTTGAATAATATAGTTTGATATGATGGTAGCAATGTAAATAAGTTATTTGCACAAGTCTATCACAATAGCTATTAACAACATGGAATTGTTGAAAGGCTGACATCTTTGCACAAAAATGAAACTGATTTTGAATTGCTTCTAATTTAATAAATTTAAATTAAAATGCTCCATTATTATATTGAAAATCATTCATTAAGAAAACATAGGAGAGAAATAGGTATGATATCCATCTTGAGCACTATAAAAAACTCTTATGATGGTTCTAATTTCATTTAAAATTTAAAAAAAAGGAGAGTAAGTACGTTTTTGGAAATTTAATCTGATTTAATCTTTCTGAAAAATCAACTCAATTCTAATTTTAGATAAACTAAAATCTAAATATATATGCAGAAAATTAAGAAATAAATAAGCTTGTAATCATGAATTTAATAATTTGACCAGTGTATACTTAAATCATAAGCTGAAAAGTTGGATTCGAAATGCATTAACTTTGATATTTTTTTGAAACCATTTTATATGTTGGTTTCTCCTTATATTGCTCTCATTAAATAATGTTACCTTGTAATACAGCTTTATAACTTTTATTTAAAATCTGTAAGTCAGCTGGCACACACCTTTAATCCCAGCACTTGGGAGGCAGAAGCAGATGGATCTCTTGAGTTCAAGGGAGCCTGGTCTATAAACGATAGTGCTAGTACAGACTCCAAAACTACACAGAGAAACCCTGTCTCAAAAAAAAATAGTCTCTTATTTTACTCATGTATATATGATTCTTAAGTACTTTGAAAATCATTGATTTTTACTTGCTTTATACATTATTATATTAGTTAATTATTTTTACTTACCAACATATGCCCTATACTTAGAGAAGAATTCCATGACCATATTAGAAAGTCACTATTGTTATGTCTACAACTAACAGAATATAGATGAGAATTGAGAAATTCTATAAATTACAATTTAGAAGCATTGAGAATTTAAGCCTTCCTAAAATTCTATTTGCATCACATCATAAAAAGTTTACTACTTATTGCCACATGCCCATAATTTTATTTTCATTAATAATAATTAACATTATGTTTATTAATATTTCACATTTTATTTATTTATAAAAATTTTCACTTCCTCCCCTCCTCCCAATACCCTCCCATTCCCCCCACTCCCTCTTCTCCTCCCTCTCCAGTCCTAAACATTTTTCAAAAAATATGACCTAAAAGAATTAATAAATTTCAGTTTACCAATCCCTCACTAAATATAAATAAAATGTGAAAACATTTTCTTTCCTATAAAGGAGAAATCAGCAAAATATAAATAGGATGCTCAATTTTATTTAATTTTTTTTAAAATGTTGTATAAGTTTTCTTATTTAAATATATGTGTTTAAAATGATAATCAGTGGTAGCTTCAATATCATCTGAAAGTTCAGGAATAGTTTTTTTCCAAAATTCTTTACATTTCTTCTGGAAACGTGAATAATCTATGTAATAAGGATAATTACTATCAAAAATGCTTTATATTAAATGTATCAAAAAGAATTTAATAACTTGCTTGTGGTTGCAATCTTAACTCAAGGCCAAGTTAAAATTCAGAACTACTTTTTTGGTATCTGTTACAGAGGCTTTCCTAAAGTCTCATGGATATTAAATATTGGAAATCATTCTCATTTCATGATTTAGAATAATTTAATTATAATTTACAATATAAGTGGTATTGTATATTAATATAATTTAAATTATCATTTCACATTTTCTAGGGTCAAAATATTTTTGGTCTTGATGTCATTGAAACCCCAGAAGGAGACAAGATACCACAGCTGATTGTTCAGAAGGAGTTAGATAGAGAAGAGAAGGATACCTATGTGATGAAAATAAAAGTTGAAGATGGTGGTTTTCCTCAAAGATCCAGTACAGCTATTTTGCAAGTCAGTGTTGCTGATACAAATGACAATGGGCCAGTCTTCTTAGAGAGTGAAATTGAAGTCAGTATACCAGAAAATGCTCCTGTAGGTTCTTCAGTGACACAGCTCCATGCCACAGATGCTGATATAGGTGAAAACGCCAGAATTAACTTTTATTTCAGCAATCTAGTCTCCAGCATTGCTAAGAGACTGTTTCACCTTAATACCACCACTGGACTTATCACTGTCAAAGAACCACTGGATAGAGAAGAATCACCAAGCCACAAGTTGCTGGTTTTGGCAACTGATGGTGGATCAACTCCAGCAAGAGCTATGGTTCTGGTAAATGTTACAGATATCAATGATAATGCCCCATCTATTGACATAAGATACATTGTCAATCCAACCAATGGCACTGTGCTTCTTTCAGAGAATGCTCCACTTAACACGAAAATTGCTCTTATAACTGTCATGGATAAAGATTCTGAACATAATGGTAGGGTGACATGCTTCACAGATCATGAAGTTCCTTTCAGATTACGGCCAGTGTTCAGTAATCAGTTCCTCTTGGAAACTGCTGCATTTCTTGACTTTGAATCCACAAGAGAATATGCTATCAAATTACTGGCTGCTGATGCTGGCAAACCTCCTTTGAATCAGTCATCCATGCTCCTGATCAAAGTAAAAGATGAAAATGACAATCCTCCAGTTTTCACCCAGTCTTTCATAAGCCTTTCTGTTCCAGAGAATAACTCTCCTGGTGCACAGTTGACAAAAGTCAGTGCAACAGATGCAGATAGTGGACATAATGCTGAAATAAACTACCTGCTAGGTTTTGATGCACCACCGGAATTTGACCTGGATCGTCGTACGGGCATCCTGACTGCAGTGAAAAAATTGGATAGAGAAAAACAGGAAAAATATTACTTTACAGTCCTGGCACAGGACAATGGAATTCCAACCTTAATGTCCAATGCCACTGTCTTTGTGACTGTTCTTGACCAGAATGATAACAGCCCAATTTTCACTCACAATGAGTACAATTTCTATGTCCCTGAGAACCTTCCAAGACATGGCACTGTAGGGCTAATCACTGTGACTGATCCTGATTATGGAGAGAATTCTGCAGTTACTCTCTCCATCTTAGATGTGAATAATCAATTCTCTATTGATCCACAGACTGGTGTCATCCGACCAAATATTTCATTTGACAGAGAAAAGCAAGAATCCTACACTTTCTATGTAAAGGCTGAGGATGGTGGTAGGGTATCACGTTCTTCAACTGCTAAAGTAACCATAAATGTGGTTGATGTGAATGATAACAAACCTATTTTTATTGACCCTCCTTCCAATTACTCCTATGAATGGGTTCCACCATCCACAAATCCTGGTACAGTCATCTTCAAGGTTGTTGCAATTGACAATGATACTGGCATAAATGCTGAGCTTCGTTACAGCATTGTTGGAGGAAACACAAAAGGACTGTTTATGATTGAACAAATATCAGGCAACATCACATTGAAAGATAAATGTGTTGTTTCAGATCTTGGTTTACACAGAGTGATAGTCAAAGCTAAAGATTTAGGACAACCTGATTCTCTCTTCAATATTGTAAATGTCAATCTGTTTGTGAATGAGTCAGTGCCAAATACTACACTGATTTATGAACTGGTACGCAAAAGCATCGACTCACCTGAGACTCAAAGTACTGAAACTACTAATGCATCCTCTCCAACAACTGACTATGTGAAGATAATGGTTGCCATTGTTGCTGGCACCATAACTGTTGTCATAGTGATTTTCATCACTGCTGTAGTAAGATGTCGCCAATCCCCACACCTTAAAGCTAATCAGAAAAACAAACAAAATTCTGAGTGGGTTACTCCAAATCCAGAAAACAGGCAAATGATTATGATGAAGAAGAAGAAAAAGAAAAAGAAGAAGCATCCCCCTAAGAATCTGCTACTTAATTTTGTTACTATTGAAGAAGCAAAGCCAGATGATGCAGACAATGATAGAACCAGTGTGACACTAGACCTTCCCATTGAGCTCGAAGAGCAAACCATGGGCAAATACAACTGGGGCAGTACACCTACTACTTTCAAGCCTGACAGCCCTGATTTGGCTAGACACTATAAATCTGCCTCTCCTCAGCCTGCATTCCAGATCCAACCTGAAACGCCCCTGAACTCAAAGCACCACATCATCCAGGAACTGCCTCTTGATAATACTTTTGTAGGCTGCGATTCAATCTCTAAGTGCTCTTCCAGCAGTTCTGATCCCTACAGTGTTTCTGAGTGCAGCTATTCAGTGACAACCTTCAAGACCCCTGTATCGGTACATGCTAGACCGGTAGGTAATCCACCTTTCTAAGTAATCTTTCTAACTTATTATTCTCATTCTTTTCCCTTGATATAGGATTATAAAGAGCACTGATTTCTAGGAGGTATCAATCATATTAGACATAATATTAAAATAGAAATATGAGTTTATTTCAATTTGATAGACAAAGCAAAATAAATGCTGTTAGAAAAATATGGTATATACTGATGATTATAATAAGGGGAATTTTTCTGTAGGTGGCAGCATAATGTAGATTGCTTGAACACATACTATAAAATTGCATAATAATGATTATAGCACTATCCATTTTACCATCTTCTTCACTAGAATCAGAAAAGCCTGAGCTTCTTCTTTCATAAGAAAGCTTTTTCAAATGTGATAAGCAGTTCTCAGTATGAATGGTTTTGCGAACTCTAGCTTCATGTGGGCTAATATGTAGATGTCTGAGGTATTTAAATGATATGAACATATCCACTACCTTTTCCTTTTGAAATTATGCCACTAACTCTCAGCGATGAAGAGTTTCACTTTTATATTAGGAATTCAAAATTATGTTGGCTCATCAAACTTGCTCTCTCATGGTAAAGCTTTAAAACTGTTTAAGAAAGTAGAGGCATGCTCATTCTTATCTTTAAGACACAGATTGAAATAGGCAAGCATCGTTAATTTAGGTTACAAGTTAAATATTTGCATATTTCAAAGTCCTTCAGTAAACATTCTTAAAAGATACTGACTTTTGGTAAAATTGAATATGTTTGCTTTGCCTAATGGTCACAAATGGAAATAAGGGCATATTAAGAACCTAGAAATCTGTGAACAATAATCTAAAGCCCAATACAAGTCTGAAAACAAGGGTTTATACACTGCCTTTTAAATTAGTATTCCAGGGAGAAAAAAGTGCGAATTTATCTAGAAGTTCATGAGTAAATTGTATGAAGTAAGTTATTTCTTTAATAAAGTTAAGTGATAGAATTTATCTATATTTTTTCTCTAAAAGTCATACTACTGCTGATTTTATTGTTTCAACTGTGTAATTCAGTAAGTTAGTTACCTCATTTGCATTTAATAGATATGTTTAACTTATTCAACTTAATATAATGGTTACAAAACCAAAAATATATTCCTTTTCATTGAAAATTTCTCATACTGAAAGAAGCCTATGATAGTCAAAAACCAGTGAAAATAACTGATCATAATTTGAGGAAATATTTGAACACTAAAGATCATTGAGGATATATGCAATTAAAAAGGAGAAAGATATTAATGCCTTTCTCTTAATAATACACTGGGAGCAAGATATTAATTCCACAGTTAGTCTATTTTTATTGTAATAGACCCATCATTGCATAATGCTACAAAGATAATAGAACCCTAGTCATTGTGTAGGATTCCTGCTATGCTTTGAATGAAATAAGAGTGGTTTTTACAGTTTGGATGAGTTCCATGATCCTTTACTACATCATTGACAAATGTATTAGGTGGCCAATATCTTCAGAGTGTGCTTTTGCTTATATTTAACCATTCAAAGGGGAACTATATTTTTGAGTATTACCACAATTACTCTGTTCATTAGCATTATTTCTTCATAAGAATATGTATTATCAACAGCATTTTAATAGTATTTATTTTTATACCAACAATTTTTCCTGAGCTCGATTTCCCACTTGCTTTGAAAAATGTATACTGAGTGTTTGTGAACTGCATTTGCAATTCATAACTTTCAATGTATTGGCCCAATAAATTTGTAAAACAATTTTTTCACAACTATTTTAAGAAACTAGATTTTTTTTCATACAGAAGGATTATTTGATTATGTAAACATGTAATGACACAGATAAAACTGAAAATTATGTATTTTCTAGATACTCTTATCTTTTAGTGCTCTTATTTTATAATTTCCAATATTGAATGAAATTTAAAGTGTTTTATATAATATTTTTTCAAAGCATATCTAAGTGAGCTAGGCAAAACATAAGAAGTGCCACTGAAAATGAATTATTCATTATTATTAGCATTTTACTAACGGAATGTTTTATCATTGAATCACATTATTTTTGTGAATCTTTTCACAATTAAAAAAATAAATAAATCAACTGTATACTTTATTTCAGTAGTGACAGTTGTTTTACTTCCTTAATGGATATCTTCTTCATATGACGTGGGTAATTGCAGCAATATAACTTTAACTATTAAACTATTCTGAATATACTTACATTTTGTTCTACGTTTGCAATGTTTTTGGCACTTTTTGTATACTTTTTAATTTAGGACTAATATCAAGAGAAGTGCCTTCTATCCACTGGTATTGAAGAAAGCTAACAAAATAAGTAATCACAAAAAGGAGCTTATGTAAACATTCAAATACAGTTAGTATTAAGAATGATAAAATAAAAATGGGAAGAGACAAGTATGTCAGGTTATAAAATTAAAAAAAAATCATTTTCCTTGAGAAAATTTTGGGAAAAAAAAGAATTAAAATATTTCTGCCAGAAGACAGAAACATTAGTATTTGTTACATTAAGTGAGGAATATTTTTCAAAAAGAATGTTTAGTGTTATATATACACTTAACTGATTAGTCAACCTTTTAAAAGTAAGAATGTGGAGAAAGGTGTTCTGGCAAAAATTTTACAGTTTACAAATGAAAGTATACAGTTTACTTAGCTTTATTATGACTCCAGTGTTTGGAAAAATGTGTAACATTGCTTATATATCATGAACATTTTGGATAGAATTTCCTGTGTCTGAGAAATATTTTGCCCTTTTTTGTCATCAATTTCCATGTGTATAATAGAAGGACTTTTTATACATATCATAGGAGAAATGTAGGACTTGAAATTAAAGAGTGAAAAATTATGTGGACTATCTTCTACTAACATCATTAAGTAGTTTAGATAGTAATTTTGGTATGTTCATAGAAAATTGTAAGTATAAACAGTTATTTTGAATTAACATTGTTTTATGTTCAAGATGCATGTGGTAAGAACAGTTTTGGTTAATAAAGCTTTCTTCTTCAAATAATACAGTGAAAGCAATGAATTTGAAAAATAAAGAGGAGAACTAGAGTGAAAGTACCATTTTAAGGGTCTTCTATATACCATTCAATATCTTTTTTATTTATTTGATGTAGGATCTTTGTATGTAGCATAGACCTGGGTGTCCTAGAAATTCATCTCCACTGCATCCAAGTCCGAAAGTTCCATAAAATTCTATGATTTGAATTGAGACACTCTCAAACCTCAAACTTTTCCAGATCAGATAAAATGTATAAAATGGACAAGGGACAGTTTGAGGTGACTCTGGATTATGTGCCTATGGTGTAAGTATAAGGAACCAAGTTTAGAGTCCAGATCATATGTAAGAAACTCTACAATGGCACTTGCTTGTTAAAACAGAATTGAGAGAGGGAAAAGAGACAGGCAGATCTCCAAATCTCTTAGGCCAGTCTGGCTAACCAAATGGATAATATTCAGTTTTTTAGGGATATGCTCTTTCATAAAATATGCATAGAACAATAGAGGAAAGACACCCGATTTTAACATTTGGCTTCCTCATGAACACCCACAAACAAGCATGGGTACCACAAAATGTAGGTGTAAATATCCACACCAGCAATATCGTGAAATATACATATGCAAAATATTAGAATGTTTGGATAGTTATAATACATGAACTGATGCATGCTATATATGACATTAGACTAAGCTTGAAATAAGATTACCAAACATTGTTTCTGTGTATCAGTATCTTAGCATATCAATTATAGCCACATAGCATGATTTATATTGAGTCTTACAACACAACCATCTGATTTTGATAACGTTATTTTTCTTTCTCTAAACTGATTCCAGGACATCAACTATTGAAATCTACAGTGAGATATAACTTTCTAGGAATAACATAATTGCATTCCTTTCCTAAAATATTTCAATAATTTATGATTACAAAATTTGAACAAGCTAGTTTATTTTGTAATTTTATTTCTTCACAAAGTCAAGCAAAGCAAAACAACCTTAAAAATTAAGTCCCACATAACCATGAGATTTCATTAGTTGTAAATTGACAACTATAAATTTAAAGATAAATTAAAATTTCTGGAAGAAGAAATGCATTGTTGTAGTTATTCTTCATATTGTTTTTGTTTATTTGCTATAGATATTAATAACTATGATGTAGTGCAATGCTGCCTTTGTGTAATACTGGTGGGTGGTATATTTGTGAAATATAGAATTACCTGTCCTTTGTGATTACTGAAGACTTTAAAAATCATGTCATGAAGTTTGGAAGTAAAGGTGAAGTATTCATTCAAGTTACCCTCTGGAAGATATCAAGGGTAAGAAAAAAAATTAATGAAAATAAATCAAAACTACAACAACAAAATGAGAGAAATCTATAGACCAAGGTATTTGGAACATGCATTATCATTGTCACTGAGAAAACAATTATTACCTCTGGTATTTTAAAGATTTGTATGATGTAAAATAAAGTCTTAATTTTTACCTTGAATTTAAACATATTTTCCAGTAATTTGTTTATTAAAAGTATGTTTTGCAGTTAATGTGATTCATCTCATACATATCTATGTAAAATGAAGGAAATTTGACAAAAATTGTAAAATTCTTTGTGCTGACTATTTTGGTGTTTTTATTATTAAGAAACAGAATTCCATTCATATGACAATAAAGACAAAGATTCAGGGATCACATTTTAAAATGATTATATATGAACTTTGAAATTCTCTAGGAAAAATTTGTGACACCATAATAACATTTGAATGGATTTATGTTATTTTACTGACAATAAATTGTTGACTACAGACCATTGATCTTAATAATTTATCTTTTAAAGTTCAGTCTTTTTTCACAGTGCTTTTTGATTAGCTACTTTTTCCAAAATAATTGAATGCCTCAGATGCAGTATAACCTATGTTATACTTGAGAAAGAATGACAAAACATGTTTTTATTAATTATTCTTTAAGATCCTTATGTCTTGTTAATACTACTAACAGGATTAAATCAAAAACAAAAAACCCTTTATTACATGTTCATATAAAATGGGAGCATACAGGAACATATAGCCATCATATAATATCTTATTTAATTTTTTTTCAAATTATAAATCTTGTATTTATGTGGAAGGATGTATGTGGATACTATTCTTACATATGTACATTAATATTAGTGTGTTTTATGACGTGTTCCTTTTGTGATGATATTTAGAAGAAGCTATTGCTATATTTATGGTTTCAGGTTATTACAGTTTTCAAATATTTAATATTAGGTAGTAGTTTATATTATGATGATATTAAATTAATTGAACACATAATATCTGGTTGTTTAAAATTTATATAGTTGATTATAATGACTGGAAGAACAATGATTTGATTAGTAATTTAAAATGTTATGTGCATTCTAATATAGCTACTTATAAATTCTTGTTGATGATATATGAAAGTAAAACTTAACTTTACATATGCTATTTACATGAAGCTGCTTCTTATGAGACCTATTGCTTCTTCTTGATTAATAAGCTATCCAATTCAAATTATTCCATTGATTGTAAAAGTCTAGTCAATCTAATATACCCCTAATGTCAAAGTTATACAGGGCTAAGTTATATTATATATGGGCACATTTCTAAAATAAACCATCTTTATTTAATTTATTTTAAATGAGAAAGTCTAAGAAAGTGAATCAAAAGTTTGAACATAAAGTAAAGAAACCAGCCCACAAATCACAGTCACAAATAACCTAGACCACAATGAGGACCCTAAGAAAGACATACATAGATCTAATCTACATGAGAAGTAGAAAAAGACAAGATCTCCTCATTAAATTTGGAGTATGAGGACCTTAGGAGAAGGTTGAAGGGGAGGGGGAGACAGGGAGGGGAACAGAGAAAACTGTACAGCTCAATAAAAATCAATAAAATCGTTGAAATGTTCTATGATATACCACTTTGACTTCATGAGAATTTTGTGTGAAATTACTGTATAAATATATTTGAAGTTGTTTTCTCGGGATTAGCAGTGTTTTCTTTATTTCTTCTACACTGAGAATTAAGGGCAAGTACTTTATTTTTGTTTTATTTTGTTGGCTTCTTTATGATTTTATTTGAGACTACCTCTTAGTTTTTTTTTCTATAAAAAAGGTGACTATCTTAAGATAGTCAATGAATGTTTCCTTAAAAGATTTCTCAATGGCTTTTCAGTGTTGTCATTACACATGATTAAAAATTTACTTTATTTTTTAAAGTTATTTCTATCATTTAGAACACTGCTTCTTTAAGAAAAGAATGTCCAAATTGATTTTTTTCCTAGATCGTTCTGCTAATTTTTTTTCACACAAGTAAATCATAGATGGATGAGTTTTAACAGTGGTCTAAATTACCATACATGGAAATAGACTGTACTTTTGACTATTAACAACTCTTCATCTATCAGTTATTTGTGCTTGAGGGAATTTTCACATTTGAGTACAAAATGGAAGGCACTGACAACAATTTTCCACAAAGGCCATAAATAGACAAAATTATGTGCAGCACTACTTTCTTCTTACCAATTTAAATTGGGGTTACTTATAACTTAGCCGTTATTATTAATACATCTTTGCTTTGCAAGGTCTAAAATTGTTTCTAGCTCCTTTTATTGGTGCTAATATTGGTATATTTTCAGTGAAGTACTTTTGATGGTACCTGTGTTCTCATTTTAGCCAATTATAAAGATAGGAAATGTTAAAGACTAACTGTAATAAGAAAAATAAACTTTCAACTTACTGTATAAATGATAGGTAGATTACTTGATGAGTTGAAGTATGAGTTGTTCCTCACTATAAACACTAAAAGAACTATTTTGATTGAAATCCACATTGTATATAACAAAACTAAATTTTAAATTTATTTTCTAAAGTAAGGTATTCAAGCAATTATATTTCTGATTTTATATTTCTAATATTTTTATTTGAAATATATGTTATATAATCATGCTAATTTCCATTATTTATGTTTTCTATTATCCTGGTTAATGACCCTTACCACATTTTAAATGAAAGTGGGTATACTTTAAGAAACTTTTAAATTTCAATTTATTCAACCACTGTCTTGAACAATGTTTACTAGTATTTTAATTTCAGCAGAAAATACTCTTGTCAAACTTTCTGTTTAAACATTCACACTCATTCCCATTAGACACTCACATTCAAGTTGCACGAGACACTCCCACTCAAGTCACATTAGACATTCCCACTCAAGTCACATTCACATTAGATATTCTCCCACATTCCCATTAGACATCCCCACACTTGTCACATTTTGCAAACACTTGTTATAGGTTTATTTATGTAAAGGATCTGTCCTTGAGTTCATCAAGTTGTCTGTCATATCAAATATTGTAATTGTTTAAGTTTCAATATTCAAAGGTGCTATAATAACAAAGTTGTATAAATGTTCATGTTTTTTAAGAGTACTATTGTCAGTTTTTTCTTTATTATGAACGATGGAAATCTGGATATGACATCTATGATTCAATATGATATTTATAATTATTGAGCTTTCAAATGTTTTTGTAGCCATAGGCTTTTAAGTTTATTTTCTGTGTAGTGCATATTTATTTTAGAAAAATGTAGAATTTAGATATGCATAATTTAATTGTTTTTATTTTATAGTATATCAGGAAAAATATTATAGTTTACTTAGAATTCTAGTTTGAAAGTTCAATTAGTTTGGAAAGCAATTATTTTACAGGTGTAAGATTATTCTCTGTGAAACATTGGCAGCACATGTCCTAAAATTATAATAATAGAGGCAACATTAATTTGTCCACATGCAAGGATGGCACATAATTAATCTTTTATTTTATATTATTAATTTTATATAGATGTTTTTGCAACAAAATAAAGATTCTCTTATTTATTTTATATGTGTATGATCAAAATGAATACCTGATAGTATAATATCCAATCATGATAAATACCTCCTCCATGAAACTAACTACCAAGTCTAAGAAAAATCTCTCAGTTAAAAGGAAACCATGTAAATTATTTTGAAAAATTTTCCTTAGTTTTCACAACCAAATTGCTTAATTCCAAGGATTCTTGAAACAATGTTTAACTTTTTTATATTCAGAGAGTCTCAATTAAAATTGTTTTAGTACTTTGTTTGTAAATGTCTCATTATTTTTGATGGTGAACAAATTAACAGTTAACATTTTAGTAGGATTAATACTTTGTTAAACATAACATTTGCAATCTATTAGCTCTCATGTAGCCAAACTGACTTAGTAATGAAAATATAAACCTTGAATGGATTATCATAAATCTTTGCATTGTTCCCACTATGAAATCTTTTATTGTTCATTAATTATTACATAAAATGTTATTCTTCTTGAAATATGATTGGCTTCTAAAACCAAAACATGGTTTACAACATAAAATTACACAAAAGATAGATTGCAAACTATTTTTAATAATTACTCAATTGGGTAGTAATTTAAATTGTACTGTGCGTAATCCATGTTGGTAAATAATAAAAAATGGGTAATTGACACATTATTGGTTATAAAATTTTGAGATGCAAGATCAAATATATTTTTTATTTCTTTTATTATTGGCCAGATAGGTTCTTAATTGCAAAGTCAATGAAAGGATTATTTCAATATTATGTAAAATTGAAGAAAATTGATTGTGATCACATTTGTTTTTATGAAAATATTTTCAGTAATTCAATATGCATTTCAATAGCTTTAATTTTTTACTATTATTTCATCAGCTCTTATGGTAAGTAAACAGAGACATTTGCATATTTTCAAGGCTGTAAAAAAACTCAGAATGGAATTGCATAGAACCTCCCTAACCAATTTATGAGTCATTAAATTTCATTAATATCTTTCCATTTTGTCACTCAGTTATTCAAAGTTATGTGTTAGGTAGCATCATTTGAGATGTTCTGGTAAAATAATTATATTTTCTGTAGAGATTTATTTATTTGAGAGTGTATTCAATCCCAGTTGGTGTCATGACTCCATGAATATGCTAGCCAAACAGTACTGAAGACATAATACAATTTTCAGTACAAAATCAGGTATATCTCTCAATTTCATAAATACATGAAGTTTATATTCAAGGACACAGAATTATATAGTAGCATGATTTTACAAACAAAAATGTTTAGCATGCTACATAACCTTATTAAAATTATATGAATCTAGAGGAATTGCTAATATTTAACAACAAAATTCCATATAGTGCCACAACTCAACTAAACATGCATAAATTTTAGTTTTTCATAAGATTAAAACATACATTTCAAAATAAGCAGAAATCATACAGGTGATTAAAAAGGATTACTAAGTCTTCTTCCGTTTGAAAACTGATAGATATTAATCAATCATATGTTTAGTAACTGATATACTTGCTTGAATGTCTAGAGAACAAATTTTATTTTGTTAAGTAGTTCTAGTATATTTTAATTAAATTGTCTTAGTGTATTTATAAGCAAATTTCTACACATGTGTGTTATTTTTTTAAATTTCTAGGAGAGAGAACTGACATAAATTCAAATTTAAGACAGCTTTTCAAAGACAATGCATATATATTTTGAATATTAGTGTCTTTCTAGATTGTAGTGACTTAGCTACAAAATGTGATCATCCTGTTTAATTCATAGCTTATCATTTGTTATGTTTCATAGAACCTCCTCCTTATTCAGTATTTTCTGAGTATGTGCTTCTGCTATTTTTCCTTTCATTCATGTCACTTGAATTTAAAGTAACAGTAGTAGCTGTCTCTATGAAGTTTTACACTTTAATTAAACCTTAAACACTCAATAATATTAAAGTAGTAAAAATAAAATAGATAGCATATGTACTCACTCATAAGTGGTTTTTAAACATAAAGCAAAGAAAACCAGCCCAAAATTCACAATCATAAAGAACCTAGACAACAATGAGGACCCTAAGAGAGACATATATATATATATGTATATGTATATGTATATATATGTATATGTATATATACATAATCTATATGGGTAATAGGAAAAGACAAGATCTCCTGAGTAAATTGGGAGCATGGGGACCTTGAGAGATGGTTGAAGCAAAGGGATGAGGCGGGAGGGGAGCAGAGAAAAATGTAGAACTCAACAAAAATCATCAAAAAAAGTAACTTTATACTAAAAAAGTAACTGTAGTATTTGTCTCTATGAAGTTTTACACTTTAATTAAACCTTAAAGACTCAATAATATTAAAGTAGTATGAATAAATAGCTATTTTTCTTGCCTATATATTGAGGTTTCACCTTTTTTTGTGCAGAACAAAATTAATTTCATCTTTGCTAACATATAATTTCTTCTCAATTTTATAATTACAATAAATGTTAATTTAAACATTATTGTTAATATTTATATTAGCCCCAATTTTATTCAAATGTAAATAAGAGTATAGCAATTGTTTATATAATATTAGATTAGCACATTTGTATAGGTTTAATTTGCACCTTCTTCAATAGAGTGTAGAATGGACATTTCAGCATCGTATCATAATTTTCTGTGTTTATACACATATTCATTATTGTATGGATTTCAGCACGGAATATGGATTCACTTACATTTGTGAGGATTTAACTAGTTTTCACAATGGGGTATGTATACAATAATCATTATTTCTGTCTTTTACATGGAGAAAGTACTAAAAATGTCACTGTATGTTATAGGTGTAAATTTTAAAATACAGGAGTATTCTCAAGTTTTAATTTGTAATGGTGTTTTAAAAAAGAATAAATGGCTTTCATGACTATATTAAAATGGGTATGATAGACGTTCCTTTACGTGTTGTGTTTTAGATATTAACACTTCATTGTATCTGATACAATTTCAGTGGCTACACTTTCTGTAATTTGTACTGAGTGATATATCTATAAATAAATCTTTCTGCATTGCAATAACTAATATTCTGATATTTTTTCAAAGCATCAATTGCAAGCAGGAGATTATTGTTTTATTAATATCTCCCTGAATTTTAAAATACTTTCAGCATGATAACTTCTACATTCTTTTTGATATGAGTCATTATTGGTGTTGTATTAATTGGAACTTTATGAATCAATATCCTTGTTCACAACAATGTGAGGTAACTTGTCTATTCCACTTAGGGTACACCAACAACATTGGCAATATTAGTTTATAATTGCTGGTGTTTTATTTTTGTATTATTGATTTTATAACTCCATTAATTCTAGAAAAACTTTTATTATTTATTTCAGATATTTTTATTTTTATATTAGCTAGCATCAAAGAAAAAATATCCCCATTTATTTATCTGTAACTACTTCCTATCTCAAGGGATATAATAAGTATTTAATAAAAGATGCATCATTGTGTCTGATTTTTTCAAAGTAAAAAAATAAAAAGATATCTAAGCAAATTTTATATATACACGTTTGATATATAAACTTAAATAAAGTTGATAGAACTTATATTTACTTCTGCATTAAAAAAACAAATACAGGAAAATGAAAATTATATTCTTCTGGAAACTCATTTTTATTTGTATTTAGAGAGATGATTTTTGAATCATTTCAGAATGGTTTCTAATCTCCTGGCTGTTTCGTATTGAAAAATTTATTTTTTAACTCTCTGGCATGTCAAACACCTATTTTTTTAGGGTTATTTATTATGTATACAATATTCTGTCTGCTTGTATGCCTGCAGACCAGAAGAGGGCACCAATCCTCATTACAGATGGTTGTGAGCCACCATGTGGTTGCTGGGAATTGAACTCAGGACGTTTGGAAGAGCAGGCAATGCTCTTAACGACTGAGCCATCTCTCCAGCCCCAAACACCTATATTTTTATTAAATACGTGGTTATATCTGTTATCAGCTCTGATTTCTGATACAAATGTAACATTACTGTCCCACAAAAGTGTAGTCAACACTCTCAGAATTGACTATATTAGGCCCAAAGCAAAAACAAACTTTTATTAAGTACCTCTTTTATGTAAGGCAGTGTGCTTGACCCTATACATATGTTACTTATTACCTTAGAGTCACCCTATTGTTAAGAAGTTGTGGAATAAGAATTCATGTCAAAATCATATTGAGTCCATTTTCTTACATTAGACCACATCACAATTTTTGGCAGAGCTGTGCCTTCCAGATCTCATGATTTGAAAATCAAAGACTTGTTCCATATTTTACTTCCTTGTTCATTTCTAGATTGTTTTATATTTCATCAACCAATTGAAGCAACAGATTATCTTGCACTTAATTAGTCCTTCTTCCACATTGTATCTTCTGTCAAAGTGTGGACAGGTGATATTGGCAATAATTATTTGTAGTAGATGTTTATTAAGATAGCAAGAATTAATGTTCATTCTGGAAGTTATATTTTTAACAAATAAATGCATGAGAAATAATGAATAAATATCATTTGATTAAAATGAAAATCATTAGTACATACTCCAAGTATATACTTTTTAATTTGATAATGAGCTAAAATTGTTTTATTACCTTAACATAAAGAGTATACTGAGGTACTTGCCATCGATCCACTGGACCTTTCCAATGTATAAAACATGATTATGGTTTAATTGCTCTAAATTTCAAAGTAAGTGACATAAAGCAATTTTCCTCAAGAAATAGTTTAATGCATTCAATATAGCTGATACATACTGGTACAGATTAAAATGCAAATCAAATGAGTCATCATATATTTATAGAGTATTAAGTCATTAATTCAGCAATAACATGTTTTTTCTTTTTACTTTAGCAATGTTAAACCAGTAGGTTTCAATTACAAAGCACAAATTGGAGAACTATTTGATTTTTTATTTATGCTACTTTAAATATTCAATGTGTATGTACTAATTGAAATATTCATGTTAATACTATGCAAGATTTATACTCTAATTCTATAACATATAATATATTTAATTCCAAAACTTCAAACTTCAGTATCCATGAAGAAATTCAGCATTGAGAGTGAGCTCAATTTGAGTAAAGTACAAGACATGTCATCTACCAGTTGCCTAAGTTAAATTGCTGAAATTTTGTACTTCAGTAACCAATTTATTTTGTGATGTAGAAAATTATGCTAACATTACTTGTCTACTACATAGTTATGAGGATCAGCTTCAGTTATAGATATAGGAGGAGACAATTTAAAGTGACTATTATGAGCCAATGCCTTTGTTCACGAGTAGTTAACACACTAAAAATTCATCATTATATTCAGTAAGAAGTACATGATTGATTATAATTTTGCATTATTTTTCTCTAGATATAGAAATAAATTTTATAAGAAGTAGTCTCATTTCTAAAAGCTTAATCAATTCAGATGAGAACAACTTATATATTATAGCCATCTGATTTACTAAATTTTATGTTATTTTCTGACAGTGTCTCATTTATTAGTCCTCTTTAGTTATACACTCAAGCTCCAGATTCAGACGGCCAAAATTCTGTAAATGCAATCATACATCCCCTCCTTTTCTCAGTTAAAGTATTGGTTTTTTGAACATTAAAGCACATTATTTAATGTAGGTAGACTGGTGTCTGACAAAATACATTTCTAACTAAAATTAAGACAAGGTTTTTTTTTATTGCTTTTTTTAGTTTCTTTGATTTCAGTCAAATACATTTATTGATCCTAATGACATCTAAAATTTATTTGCCAGATTCAGGCATCTTCTTTACATTAACCCATCCTAATAAACTTCAAAACGAACATATTCAGAAATGCACTGTTGAATAAATTAACAATAAGACATATGCTTCAGTGCAAATACTAATACCAGTTATTGTAGATTTATGTTTAAAATCTATTTTCCTTATTAACTATATGTATAAATTGTCAAGAAACAGTTTGAAAATGTATTTCTTATCATGTCAAATTTTAAATATGATAAATAATGTATATTTTAAACCCTAATAAACTTATCTGATATAAAAAACTTAAGAAAATAATGGAAAATATACAAGAGCTTGATATGTAGCTTAGTGGTAGAGTACTTGCCTATTATGGGCAAGTCGTTAGGATCCATGCCTATCACACCATTATGAAATGACAGGTAAAAACACAGAGTTGAATCTATGTTTGCAATTTGAACACCCATCTTCTTTTGTATTTTAGCCAGGCTTTTTCTGAGCACAATTTTATGTATTTCAATGTTGTATAATATGCATAATAATTAAAATATTTATTATAGTACAACTTTAAATACTATTCTGCTAACTTTTTCACCTAAAATTAAGGAATTAGAAAACTGGTTTCAGAACACAAAACAAATTGCTGTTTCTTAAAGTGTATATCTCTCAAAATCAATGCAAGATGCTGTATAAAAATTGTCTTTTTATATTGGAAGAGAAAAATCACTATGAGCTAGATTTTGTTCGGAAAGTTTTATAGAGGACATTAAACACTGTATATTGAAATGGATAAAATAAGAAAAGTACAGTGATGGGATAAGTAAATCAAGCACATTCCATTTGCTTGCCATCTTTGAAATTTTAAAAAGTTAAGGCCACATTAATGGTAATTTTGTGGAATAAAATCACAGGCTGTAGGAAATTTGATTTCTATTTGGAATATCTGACTCATCCTATATCCTTATTACTTTGTCAAAATACTGATGCTTAGTCTCTAGTCTTTCACTGAACACAAACTTTATGTGCTCACCCTTATCTGCTAAATCCAATCAGAATGATTATATTTTTAACTCTGAATCCTAGCAAGTACTTATATTCTATCATTTTGAATTCTACTATCTTTCGTTATGATAGTTTCTATGTTGATTTAAATGTTTTCAGGCAATTGCATTTCATTTTATATCCTCAACCTACTATTTTTATTACTTTATCTTATTTATCCCTTCTTTATTTTTTAAAGTTAATCAATGTCCTGATGAGTTATAATCTCCATACATAATCCTGACAATTCTTCAGCTTTGAAAAAATTAGAATATTATTTTTTCAATCCCAGATTTTGTTACAAAGAAATATGTTTAAATACTGGGATGTGTGTATAATTGTTAATGAAATCAGAATCAACACAATATCCCTCTGAGTGTATTGAGAGTAATATGAGTGAATTCTATGAAAGATTCACTCAGTAAACTGCTCCAAGAATGTCACCCACTACATTAAATGAGAAAGAAGAGAGAGAGAGAGAGAGAGAGAGAGAGAGAGAGAGAGAGAGAGAGAGAGAGAGAGAGAGAAAGAGAGAGAGGTCATGGTGGCATGTGCCTATATTTCCAGTACTGGAGATGGGGAGATATGAGGGTCCTTCAGGCTTGAGGCTAGCTAGCACAGTCAAACACTGAATTCCAGAACCTGTCTCAAATTAAAAAAAAAATAACAGAGTATAAGCTAAATATGGAATTCTGACTCCAAATTAATGACACACATGTATACTGATACACATAAACACGTGCAAGCTTATATAAACACACACACACATTAATATGTTATTTTTACAATAAACTATTTTAGACCTTCTTAAAACAACAAGACAAGGGAAATAAATACTAAAAAGGAATAATTCAGTGTTGTTAGTATTTATTGTTTCTAATGAACTTCTACCAAGAAAGTGCAAGAAAACTTTTGGCAGTATAAGCAGCATTAATAATGCACAGAAAAAGTAATAATTCCACTTCTGATAAATTACTATGTAATTTTACAAATGTTTCAATTTTAAAATATCTTTATGTATCATATTATTAGAGGGCAATTTTTAGCTAGTAATAATTTTCTTAGTATTTATATCATATTTACTACTTCCAAAAATGAATTGTAAAGAAAACCCCTATTAAAAAGTTTAGAGCTTTCTGTTAGTAGTGTCGCAAACCTTTAATCCCAGCACTTGAGAGGCAGAGACAGATGAATCTCTGCAAATTCAAGACCAGCCTGGTTTACAGATTGAGTTCCCAGGACAGCCACTGAAACAGAAAAGTCCAGTCTCACAAAACAAAATAAAACACAGCAGACAGAAACATTTTATTTGGGACTAGATAGATGGGTCATTGGCTAAGAACACTGATTGCTCTTCTATAGGACTTGGGTTCAATTTCAAGCCACGCATATGACATATCAGAACTGTCTGTAACCTCAGTTCCAGGACTTTTGGCACCTCATACAGACAGAAATTCAGGCAAAACACCAATACACATAAAATAAAAATAAATTGAAAAGGAACATAATTCATGCTCCCAACAGAGCTTTTAAAAATTAGTTTAGGGTGCTTAATAGATGTCTCAGTGTTTAAAACACTGGTTGCTTTTCGAGAGGTCCTGAGTTCAATTTGCAGCACTCACATGCCAGTTCACAAGTGTCTGTAACTCTAGTTCCAGATAATCTGACACCCTCAGACACAAATACATACAAGCAGAGCACCAATGCACATAAAATAAGAATTAAATAAATTATTAAAAAATTAAAAATAGTTTATAGTCCCTGTCATTAATGATTTAAGATTCAATGCCTAAATAAAGAAAAAAGTTTAATATAATTAATAAAGCGATTATTTAAGGCATGATATTTTCACTTACTTTTTATGAGTTTGTTTCTCTGTGTTAAATGTTAATTTTTTAATTAGAACTATAAAATAGTTTTCTCAGTATTTGAATGTGGGGGCTTTTCACCCACATTTTTAAAAATACATTTAATTGTGCCACTATACAATTCAAAATGTAAACAAAAAGCAACACAGAAAGAAGTTTTGCCATTTATGTTGGCAAAGCCTGTAGTTTCTGTACATTGTTATAATTCATTATTAGTCATTATACATATAACTAATCACCTTTTGTCTGTTTATTTTAAAACTATTGCTTCAATAATTTCATGTAGTAGAATCATATAGGTAATGATTCAATATACATATAGTATCCTTAAACTGATAAGCCAAAACTTTGAGACTAAAAAGTTAACTATTAGAAAAACCATAAATAGGATTCCCTGAAAACCAGCAAATAAGTTTTTATTAGTGCCTTGCTCAATCATCATCAGAGAAACTTCCTTCTGAATCAGATAGGAACAAATAGAGAGAACCACAACCAAATATTATGCAGAGAATAAGAGATATTAAAACACTCAGTCCTAAAAGGGATGTTCCCAACAAATCCTTCCCTCAGGCTCAGGGAACTTTATGGAAGAGGTGGAAATATTGTAATAGACAATGGGCATGGAGGACACCAAGAAAACTAGACCTTCTAAATCAACATTTACCCTAGTTTCAGACCTCCTCCAGCAACAGACCTTCTCTAACAAGGCCAACCCTAATCATTGCCCGAAGAGTTCTACCTGCTAGGGACCGAGTATTCAAACTTATGAACTTATGGGGTCCATTCACATTCAAACTATCACACTTCTACTTGATTCCACAAAATGAGAGTTATAAATCTGTTTGCCAATAAATATGATTAGCATATTTATATAAAGTACACCATTTTATACATGTTTCAAACTACTGACAAAACAAATGCAAATACAAATAGAAAGAAATTCTTTAAAATTATCATTTACTTTTTTCATAATTTTAACTCTTATATATTTAAGTCCATTATGAAAGAAATTCAATACTTAACAATTACTTGGGGACCTTAATGATTTATTTACTTTTGTGTATTTTGTGCCCAAGAAATACTGAATAAAAACTACAAGTTTAACTTTTAAAAAACTTCATATATTTTTTATTAATTTGGATGTTATTATAATCAACATTCTAATTTCATAATTATTAGAAGTAGATTTATGCAGATTATTTAAATCTTACAACTAAAAAAAATCTTACATGTAAGCAAATGCTGTTAGTTGGACCTACCATGAAGTAAGTAACTCAGGAACAGGACTCATGAGCCAAGTAAATTCTCCTAGTAAAAACATCTGTCTCTCTTGGTGATCTTTTTGTAGACACTAACACACATTCTTAATACTTATTACTGAATTCATGTGTATTTAAACACTGACATGCTCAGGAAACATATACACGCAGATATGCACTGATGTGCACATAGTTGATGCCATATATGGAGACCGTATAAGTTTCTAATACCATATTATGATACAATTCTTTTGCACGATAGGCCATTTAAAACAAATATAGTCTAATTCAAGGGTTTAAATCATTCACCTTATCATTCAACCCTCTAGCCGCTCATCTGAGCAAATATCAAGGATGTAAACGCAGAAGCAATGTAAGCGCTAGAGGACAGGGAGGACAACTGTGAAATTTTTCTCGATATTACAAAACTACTGCACTGTTGAACTCATAGTAGCTCTCAGTACCTTCTCAAGACCCTCACCAGATCAAGTAAGTGAAAATTTCAGCATAAATGGCAGAGATAATCTCCAGAAAAATACACTTTGCAGACGGGATATTGGCAGTTGATGGTTGCTAAAGTAATGAGAACCATTCCCTTATAAGGGTATGGCCAGTGGCATCTTGGCCATTTTCAAGTGGATTGCCCCATTCTCGTGCACACATGGGTTGCATTAACTGGCTTAGTGGGTTGTCAAGAAAAGGAAGGGGAAATGAATTAAAGAGGAGAACATATTAAAGACTGTAGGGGGGAGTTGGAGAAGGCAATGGGGTTAGATATTTCATTGTATACACGTATGAAATTGTCAATAATAAAGAAAACTAAACACAATAAAAGTTGTGTAACGTCCTAAGACCTAAATATCAATAAAGTAAACTCTTTGTTGTCATTGGAAAAAAAAGAAAAAAAAGTAAATGAGTTATATCAGTACCTTTTTCTCTTCCATAATAGGATGGCTAACACTTCATTAACTTGGTGTGATTTATTTTTAAATCCTGATTAGGTTGATTTTATGCTTATTTCTCAAGTTTGTAAACACAAACGGACTTTCATTCAACATGAGATAATGAAACTGGCTATGTTAGATAAAAATTATCTTACCTCAAGAGCTTGATTGAAAAAACAATTCATTGATTATATGTATTCTAAAGTTATTATAGATATCCAGAGAGATTTTTGGACCTAATAATATGGGGAGTTTAAGGAGTTTATTACCTCCAAGGAAAAATGAAAGTGGTTTCAAATAATTAGGGGATGGATTTGAAGAAAAATAACTCCCACATTAGTCTGTTAAATAATTCAGTAATTGATGTTTTGTTTCCTTTCCAATTTGTTGAATCATAACACATTTTACTTCTCGAAAAATAGTTATAGTGTTGTGATATTCATAGATAGTTGTCAATAAAGAACTGTAAAACACATGTACTAGAAAAAAATGTAAAGAATGACAACAAAAATATATCATTTTGTCTATGGCTTAATTAACTTTTTTATGTAAAGTAAAGTGTTGTATTCATGTTCATAGTTTTCTCATAGAATTGTCACAAACCTAGTCACATAAAACTCTATCTTTCAGAATTTGGGAGGCTAGCAATCCATGCAGGTTCATTTAGCTTCTTTGCTTAATGTCTCACAAACAGGCTAAAGGTGTTAAATATGTTGCCTTTTATCTGTATGGGAAAACTTCACTGTTCATGTTATTGAGGGTTTTCTTTCTGAATAATGGTCAGGGGCACAATTCATTTCTAGATATTATTGTTAGCTCCATGGCTCCATCTGTCTCAGATACTTAGTGAATGTTAAACCCTCTCACACTTCTAATTTCTGTGAAATCTTATAGTCACTGGAAAATGCTGCTTCTGAAATCTCATATTACTAACTTAAGTCCTCCCAAATAATATTTTTGATAAGTGCCGAGTCAATTGATTATTAAAGTAATTGTATCAGCCAAATTCCTATTACCAAAGTAACATAATCACAGTCCTATCAATCCACCAAAGCCCAAAGACTTAAACATATAACTGTGTAAAAGGTAGGCTTTTTAGAATTCTGCCTATCACAAAATGATTGGATAGCAATGATACTCTACACTGCTGAATATTCCCTTTTTAACTAAACCGCCTTCTGGAAATAAAGTGACTTCTAGATAACTCATTACATATATCATTATTTTCTCATAGAGTTTTGTTCTATTTTTCTTTCAGATTAAGAGGGCAAAAAATGAAAACAAACAAACAAATCAACAAAACATATCATTACATTATATGTTTTTGGCAAGTTACTGAGAGATTCAGCCCATTGATTACACAGGGACATGATGCATTGCAGTCTATTAATAATAAATATTTTTCAGACATACCAATAGTTCAAACTCTTATTAATGAATCAGTTTAATAAATAATTGCCACCACCAGAAAAAAATAAAAAGGAAAGAGCTGGATGTAGTGGTGATATTATATACTTCTGTCACTTGAGAAGAATCTTTAATTCAGGGCCATACTGTGTTCCATACAAGAACTTAATTCAATATAAACGTTTAAAGGTGTTAAGGAGGGGTAACATATTCCTTAGTCACATTTACCTATGTGACCTTGTGATTTTTGCTAACCTATTTTTATATGTTTGATATGTATTATTCAATGTTGAATGATTATCTTTTGGGTGAGTTATGTTGGATGAGTTTAGTTTTGGAGTGTTTCTTAAAATCTGTTTTACATTGTGCAAACATAAAACAGAAGGTGCATGCATATTGTAGTATTTCCTAGAAAGAGCATATAATTTCATTTAATACCATGCAGCTTTTTAAATATGCAAATTAAAGATTGAGGTTGTGCAAATGTCCATTCTTGGACATTCTTCAAATGTTCAAGCTTCAGTACTCTCTATCAGTTATAACTGATGTTCTGCCATGGTGCTGCACAAATTTCAACACAAGCTAGATTCAAAAAAGTTATAGATTTAGAAAACAAATCTTAATTAAGTAAATGACCCAGATACACCTGAAGAGAATCTTGTATAAGACAGGCGAGGAACTCACAGAAATGCTGCTGCAGCAGGAAATATGTAACAATTAGGGAGCTTGGTTGTACAATATTTAAAGGGAGAAATACATGAGGAAGATTGGGTGAGTTAGAAAAGCTGTTACTTAATCTTTCATATCATATGATGAATTTATAAATAAAATTAGAAAAAATATTTTTTTCATAACATTAATAATTATTGCTTTATATGAATACTGTATTGAAAGCCCAAGCATTCAGTTTACACACGAAATTATACAATTATACTGCTTCACAAAGGCAGTGAACACATTGCAATCTACAAAAAAAAAGGATTTATGAGGGTACTGTGAGAAAGAATTATTGTGACAAAAACATGGTTCAAAAGAAATCAAATGAATCGAAGCAATTTTGCTGTACTTAAGTAACCCAAAGGGGTTATGAGCTGTTTTTATCCACAGCATGGATCACTAGTTGTTTTAATAACCTTGCTTGTGATATTTTTAAGAAGGAAGAATAGGTATTGTGTAGTTTCTCTAGAGGTCATTCTCAGGTCAGTTTTGTCAAAACTCGTAACTCAGTAAGCAAGAAAATTTAATCAGTTCCAGGTGGTGACGACAAGGGGCATTTTTATTTTCATGTTCTCTTAATCATTTCCTATTTCTCTAGCATGTCGTAGTTGAGGTACTTGATTAGTGGTATCATATGTTTCCCTAGCAAAATTATTCAAAATTATATAAAATTATTTTATGTGAACAGATTTTACTTGTAATTTTGGAATATATATGTCTGTACAGAAGAGTCTAACTATTATCAACTAATTTTATGCCACATGAGATATCTATTTTTAGTCTTATTCTAATATTCTTTACATTTATTTAGTATTTTACAGTTAATTACAACAGAAATAAAATAAGTTAAAACATTAAGAAAAGATTTTATATATTATAATAATACATATTAGTCTATCAAAAATGAATACAGAACAAATCTTATGAAATATTAAATATTTTAAAGTCATAATTTTGAAGGAGTTACTCTTATTGCAGCTTGATTTGTTCTGATCTAGATCTGTAAACAGTATTCCACCAGGGTAAATTAGTTAATGCAAGAAATTATTTTGAAAATGTAGCATGTTTTCCAATTATTTCTCTTAGACATATAATAAGACTTAAAACCTCCCAATCAAATCATTTAGAAATTGTCAGTAATTCAAATTGAAATTCTCAAAATAGCCTCAAACTGTTTATGGAATTTTTGAGATTCCTTGTCATGACTAGTTGTCTGAAAACAACAGATATATCTAACCAAGAGAAGAAATAGTGCAAAATATTTGTCTGATCACATTTTTAATTAAAATCACTTGTGTTAATATTAGGCATTTATATACAATCAATGTATTGTTGATATGGTACATCCAAGGTAATAAATGTGGTACATGATTTTAATATAAACTTATATCAGTTTTAGCTCCTTCTGTGGGAGATTATATTCCAATAGTCAGTAAGAAACTATTAGATTTATTACATTAAAGGATTTTTTCTCATATTTACATAAACTGCCAATGCTAGCTTACCATTAATTGCCCACAACTTCTGTGCTTTATGGTATTTTAGGTAAAAAAAAAAGAAACAAGTGCCTTTATATAGATTTCTGAAAATATTACTAAATTAAGCAAAATTTTTAAAACATAGATAGTAATGTAAAATATTTTAGTTCCAAATATAAAAAGTTAGGTAAATTATTTATAGGTAAGATGCTTAAAAATTGAAATATATAGCCAAGAAACATTCTTGCATATGAAGAAAGTTAATTTCGAACTCCTAAGTGTGTTTTTCTGTTGCTAAGATATATTTGGATGTTTGATTCTTGAATTTTATTTCATTTGTAAGAACTTAACCATGAACTGAATTGATTTCTGACACTATTTATGTAATGTTAAAATGTGAATTAAGGCAAAATGTTCTCTCCATAAAATGCATTTTTCTAATCTCCAAAGTTTTCTTTATTCTTGCTCTTAAGAATTCACGTATTTCCAGACCCAGTGCTCACAGATTATCTGGGTACCAAGTTTGTTTATACCTATTTTCTTATTCTTTTGGTTCTTTGCTTGAAAGTAAATCACAGATCTCTATTACCTTTCACCTTATCAAATAAAATGATTCCTCAAAGTATTTCCCTGATTCCATATGTCTTAGTTAGGGTTTCTATTGCTGTGAAGAGATAAAATGAACATGACAACTCTTTTCCAAGGAAAACATTTAATTGGGATGGCTCAGTAACAGTTCAGAAGTTTATGCCATTATCATAAAGGCAGGAAGTATGTGTGGACAGACTTGGTGCTGGGCATGCAAGCAGACATGAAGCTGGAGCATAGATTCCTTACATCTTGATCCAAAGCCATCAGGAAGTGAGCTGTCTCACTGGCTGTGGCTTGAGAATGCGATCTCATAGTTCTTCTCCACAGTGACACACTACCTACTCCATCAGGCCATACCTCCTAATAGTCCCAATCCTGTTGAGAGCCATTTTCTTTCAAACCACCAAACCATGCTTTTATTTCCTCAGTTTACTCATACAAATGGAATACCATTTAATCTACTTTAGGCACACTCTAATAATGTCCTCTATTCTCAATTTCCCACCATTCAGTGAAGAGAAAGCAAACCTCATATTCTTGTATCTAAGATATTCCTTGATTTGAAATTTTCGACTTACCTCTCATAGTGAATTTAATTTATGTAAAAGAAAATCTGTCTGTATGAGTGTCTGTAGAATTTCTACAATCAAGAAACTATTAAAATTATTATTTTTCTCATAGAAATTATAGACTTTAGAGAATTTTTTTTTCAAACTTTTGGGTGGACACTTGCCCTGGAGAGCCGGCCTTCAAATAAATTTATCTTTAATAGTATTCTCTGCATGATGGACAGACTGTGCCTTGAGATATTTGAACAATTGTTAGATGTGCTTGAAAATGAAACTTTTAAATCCTTCATATTAATAATCAGAATTATATACCTGTGGTTAGATTTCCTTACAGTGTGCTTGTCACTCATTTCTCACTCAGTATTATTGTTATGATTTTTATCCATCGATTTTAGTTAGGTCTTTGCTCTTTAAAAAGTAATTATGTTTAGTTAATAGATAATTTTAAATCTCCTTCTAATGCTGAGTATTTGTGTGTCTGTGACTGTGTGTCTTTGTGTGTGTGTGTGTTAATATATGCCTTCATCTGATAGCTGTGCTTATGGCAATGGCAGGAAGAGCATGATGGAGAAAAATTAAAATCCTGATTCAAAGATACATTTTTGATGACCTAAAGATTTTTTTTATAAACATTAACCTGAAAGTCCACACAACAATCACAATAGATTCACTTTTGTGACCAAGACTTTAATACATGGTTCTTGGAGACATACTTACACAAACAATAAGAATTACTTTTGCTCTAAATTTCTATGTGCACAGAAATGTATTTATCATAAAATTGATATTGCATACAAAACATAGCATTAAATTTAGTATCTGTTGAGAATAATTTAGTTTCTAACTCTCCTTCTTATAGCAATGCAGTTTTGACCGAGCTTTAATCTTATAGACAGAGTATCTTTATCTTGGAAGAAAGTGAAAATGGCATAGTAACATACAATTTATTAATTGTAGTTCTATTTTCAAATACTTAGGTTAAGTGCACTTTTGCAACACTAAATAATTGTGCCAAACTTCTGTGAGATTCCATTGAGTTTGTACAAACAACCACCAGCTCATAATGAATATCTTCCTTAGTTCTATACTATGTCTGAAATCTAGAAATTATTGCTATAGGGATATTTACACCAAGAGAAACAAATAACATTGTGTAGCAATGGTTTCCCCAATTTTGATTGGGGAAAACTCTCAATTACTTTGTAGAATTTTTATTTTCAAGCTTTCTTCTGAATTGAACCAATATATGAATTTGTGTTTGGAGTTTTCTTTTAATATTTTTCATGAACATATGATAAGTGTCTACCTCAAACAATCACTGGTTGCCAAACATTTCATAAACTTTTATTCCGTAAATTAAGGGGGAAGAACAATAGAGAAAAGAAAAAGTCATGTACTAGCATTAATTCTCACTGAGGTAATCTAGGTATGATACAGTCTAGATAGTATATCGCCCACATAAAGGGACACAGCCCTGCAGTGAGACAGAATAACTGAAAGGCATAAAATTAAGGAATGCACAGAAAGAGATTACTTTTCAATTCAGCAGGGGTCTGTAATTGGACACTGCTCAGGTGCAGAAAAAACGCACTCAGGTCGAAATCAAAGCATTTCAGTAACAACACCATAAATAATGAGCTATTTTCTAGTGAATCAATCATGACCAAATGAATGTTGAAAATGTTAGAGCTGCCAAGGTCAGTTGCTATTCAACTGATGGCAGCACTAACCTAGTGTCACTTACAAAGATTCTATAAGTTAAATTTGAAGAATAAGAAAAGATTATTGTTGGTTCAAGAGACAGTCTTCGGAACAATGACATCTGGGGTACTATACTGAAAGTAAATGGGTTCATTCAACTGTACAAGGTGGGGACAGTTATTGTTTTAAGCACACACACCAATTCAAGCCATAAACCAGTATTTAGGTATAGTCAAAATATATGCACTTCTTTCTCTGTCATGATAACTTCTCTAAGGCTTTTAGAAATTGTTGTGATCTTTGCAGGTGGGGTAGGGTTGATGCATTTTAAAATCTCCATAAAGACATGACAAGTATACTACTAAGGAAAATAAAATACTACTAGGAAGTGAGGAAAAAAGATAGAAAACCAATAAAATATTGAAGAGGCAAAATTTGTTTTCTGAGAATGCTTAAATTAACTGCAAGTAATTTTCAAAAAAATTACTGATAGAAATGCAACGTTCTGAAAACTTTCTTGATTGCTTTTGTCCTTTACAGTGTAAATGTAAAGTGACACTAATCAAAAGTTTTTGTATCGAGTAATCCTTGTGTAAAACCTTCCAAAATTTAACTTAAGAGGACTATATGGACAAAAACATATTTTATCCCTATTGCTTAATTTCATTAGAGGGATTTCTCTGGGACTTTGTGGGAATATTTAGATTTTCCTCTAGAGCATGTAAGAAAACTGAAAAAAAATAACAGAGAATTTGAAGTATCCACAAGTTATGGATAATAAAAATGAGCCCTAAAGCACTCTGCAAACACTTAGGACATTTATAGATGTTCTGTGCAGTGGTGGATAGAATGGGGATGTGCTGTATTGTACCAGAGGCGTTTTCACTAAAGCTTTAAACAAACCCGCTATGTTAAATAATTAATATATTTTGAATGCTGTGAACAACTGAAAAAGGTAATAAAGTTTCAATAAGGAGTGTTCCCTTAGTATAGAATTTTTTAAATTTATAGATGAAGGTATAGTCCAAATTACCTGCTGAATTTCTATAAAGAGAAGTAAGAAAATCAGAGAAATACGAAAGTCTATGAAAAGGAAAATCATGCTTTTTTCCTTGTTGTTACAATTTTCTTTGGTAATATTTTCTTGTAACTGTTATATTTTCATACTGTTTGCTGCTTTTTCTATTTTTCAACATTACAATGGTAAGAAAGAGAGTACCTGTATAGAAAAGCATCTATGAATGCTTGTTTCCTTATAACTCCCTTTCTATTATTTATAGTTCTCCTCTAAGTATGCTTGTAACTTGAAAAATATTCAATACTTAAATAATTGTGGAGTCATAGATTCTTCTGCTTGCTTATCACCAAGCACAAAACTTTAGGGAAACAACAGTTATGACTAAATTAGGTAGTTATATTAAATTACATATAAATTTATATTTTTAGGATACACAGAAATAAAACACTTAAATGCTAAAGATTTACTATTATTTTGGAATGTATAAATTTCTGGAAAGAATCAAATGGTCATCCTAAACACCTGTGAAAAGTCTCCTTAGGTGTTTGGTTTGTGCATGCATTCCATACCTATGCCTTTTTTTCAGAAGCATCCTTGGAAATATTTGATCCTTTTTCACTTTTGAAAGTTTATTTTGCTTTTACAGGAGATTTAGATTCACAAGAATAATTGTTGAAATGCACATATAAATCTTTTGTTCCTTCTGCCCCAATACTTATTTAGCCTCTCTGATATCAATACTTGTTATCAGTTTTATGCTTAAGAATATACATGAGTTCACATCAGCATATCTATACCACCCAAACTCCATCTTTTCTTTACAGTTAACTCATAATTCTTATAAATTCTGAAATAAACTATAAAAGGAGATGTTCTTCATTGTATCATTTCAGAGTAGTTTCATATATATATGTATATATATGCATGCATATGAAATTTCACATATATATTAATTTTCCATTGTTGAGGTTAAATTGAGTTCCAGATCTGCCATGGCTACATAGTAATACCATTTTTGTTCTCGTTTTTATGTTGCTTTTGTTTGTTTCTTATCTATTCCATATTGTTATAAGATGGAGACCTTGTACAGCACGTGTGTGTCACCACACCCAGTTTGTGGAGTGATGGGAACCTAAACAGTAAGCAAGCACCAAGTTAATACATTGTCTTTGTCAGACCCACTTTTTATTCTGTAGTAAAAGTCATGTTCTGTGAGACACTTAAATAATAATTTCATTATAATGCTTAAATGCAGTCAGTTGAGTGACAGGAACTTACAGTTATTGAAGTATTCAAAGGAAAGGAAATGAATGCCCACTCTGTACCCAACTTCCTTTCTTACAGCTGATTGATTCTGGCACTTGGACAAAAGACAGAAGAACATATCCTACAATCACAAAACTATAAGATAATTGTCATTCATCTCTAATTCTTAATCCAACATATTCAACATGTATCTGAAAGGCTTTCATATTTATATAAACTTATTTTGTTTGCAGAAAGAACTATGCAACAGAAAATACTTAGGCTTTTAATCCCAACACTCAGGAGGCAGAGGCAGTCAGAGCACTATGAGTTAGAGGCCAACTTGATTTACACAGTGAGTTCTAGGACAGCCAGGGTTGTACACTGAGACCTTGTTTTTTCTCAGTCATCATCCCAAGATCTCATATAGAAAATTTTGTAATTGTAATGGTCAAAAATGTAAAAGGAAACTTCTAGGAGACCAAAGAAAAGGAATAAGAGATGAAAGATGTAATTAAAGAGAAGGAAGCAAGAAATGGAAATACTATGTTTGACATAGTATTTGCATGAAAACTCAAAAATAAAATTAAAAGCTAAAAATATATATTTCTCATTAAATGTATCATTAATTAATATCCCTTGGTATTGGAACTATGCATATGGAGTGATACTTTTCAACAAAAGGCTAAAAGGTCAGAAATAAATGATAGAAAGAAATAATTTTCAAAAACAAATGGGGAGTTTTCAAACTTTTACCAAAAAAAAAATACCATTAAATTTAAGATTCATCCTTAGATGAAGTTGGTAAACTTCCCGAAAAACTTGTTCATGGTTAATTATGTGTTTTTCTAAGGTGTACGGCTCCATGGTTTGATAAATAAATATAACCAGAACTTTAGTATTATTATCTCAGGCAGTATACAGCAATAGAATACTCCAAATCAAAAATTGTCTGATATCATTACCATTTTCTTTAATAATATTCTTCTTCTATTTAAAATTATCTTGGCACCTTGTGCTGTTCCATGTAGGTTGAATACAAATTTCTTTTTTTAATTAATTAATTTATTTATTTATTAAAAATTTCCACCTCCTCCCCACCTCCCTTTTCCCTCCCCCGTCCCCACCTCCTCCTCCCTCTCTGGTCTTAAGAGAGTCAGGGTTCCCTGTCCCTTAGGAAGCCCAAGGTCTTCCCCCATCCATCCAGGTCTATAAAGGTGAGCATCCAAATACACCAGGCTCCCACAAAGTCAGTCCATTTAGTAGAATCAAAACCCAATGCCATTGTCCTTGGCTTCTCAGTCAGCCATCATTGCCAGCCACATTCAGAGTGTCCAGTTTGATCACATGCTCCATCACTCCCAGCCCAGCTGGCCTTGGTGAGCTCCCATTAGATCAGTCCCACCATCTCATTGGGGAAACGCACCCCTCGTGATCCTGACTTCCTTGCTCATTTTCTTCCTCCTTCTGCTCCTCATTTGGATCTTGGGAGCTAAGTCCAGTGCTCCAATGTGGGTCTCTGTCTCTATCTCCATCCATCGCCAGATGAAGGTTCTATGGTGAATGCAAGATATTCATCAGTGTGGCTATGGAACAAGGCCAGTTCAGGCACTCTCTCCTCCGCTGCCCAGGGAACAATCTGGGAACCTCTCCTTGGACCTGGGAACCCCTCTAGAGACAAATCGATTTTCTTTGGGTTTACCTTCTTATTTAGCTTTTCTAGGATCACGAATTATAGGCTCAAGGTCCTTTAATTATGGCTAGAATCCACTTGTGAGTGAGTACATACCATATACCTCTCTTTGGGTCTGGGTTACCTCACTCAGTAAAGCATTTTCTATTTCCATCCATTTGCATGCAATATTCGAGATGTCATCATTTTTTACCACTGAGTAAAACTCCAGTGTGTATATGATCCACACCTTCTTTGCCATTCTTCTATTGTGGGGCACCTAGGTTGTTTATAGGTTCTGGCTATAACAAATAGTGTTGCTATGAACATAATTGAACAAATGCTTTTGTAGCAAGATATGGCATCTCTTGGGTATATTCCCAAGAGTGGAATTGTTGGGTCCTGAGGTAGGTTGACTCCCAGTTTCCTGAGAAACCGCCACAATGATTTCCAAATTGGCTGCACAAGTTTGCATTCCCACCAACAATGGATGAGTGTTCCCCTCACTCCACATCCTCTCCAGCATAGGCTATCATTAGTGTTTTTGAGTTTCGCTATTCTGACAGGTGAAAGATGGTATCTCAAAGTGGTTTTGATTTGCATTTCCCTGATTGCTAAGGAGGTTGAGCATGACCTTAAGTGTCTTTTGGCCATTTGAATTTCATCTGTTGTGAATTCTCTGTTCAGTTCAGTACCCCATATTTTAAGTTGGTTAATTAGAGTTTTAGTGTCAAGTTTCTTGAGTTCTTTGTATATTTTGGAGATCAGACCTTTGTCTGATGAGGGGTTGGTGAAGATCTTCGCCCAATAAGTAGGTTGCCTTTTTGTCTTAATGACAGTGCCCTTTGCTTTACAGAAGTTTCTCTGTTTCAGGAGGTCCCATTTATTCATTGTTGCTCTTATTGTCTGTACTACTATAGTTCTACCTAGGAAGTGGTCTCCTATGCCCATGTGTTGCAGACTACTTCCCACTTTCTCTTCTATCAGGTTCAATGTGGTCAGATTAATATTGAGGTCTTTAATCCATTTGGACTTGAGTTTTGTGCAAGGTGATAGATATGGATCTATTTTCATTCTTCTACAGGTTGACATTCAGTTATGCCAGCACCATTTGTTAAAGATGCTTGCTTACTTCCATTGTATAGTTTTAGCTCCTTTGTGGAAAATCAGGTGTTCATAGGTTTGTGGATTAAGAATTGTGAAGTCCACGATGGTAATGCCTCCTGAAGAACTTTTATTGTACAGGATTGTTTTGGCTATCCTGGGTTTTTTGTTTTTCCATATAAACTTGATTATTGTTCTCTCAAGGTCTGTGAAGAATTTTGATGGGTCTTGCATTGAATCTATAGAATGCATTTGGTAAAATTGCCACTTTTACTATGTTTATCCTCACAATCACAGAGAATGGGAGATTCTTCCATTTTCTGGTATCCTCTTCAATTTCTTTCTTCAAAACCTTTAAGTTCTTGTCAAATATATCTTTCACTTCCTTGGTTAGAGTTACCCCAAGATACTTTATGCTATTTGTCGCTATCATGAAAGATGATGTTTCTTTGATTTCCCTCTCTGTATCTTTGTTCTTTGTGTATAGGATGGCAACTGATTTTTTGGAGTTTATCTTGTATCCTGACACAGTACTAAAGGTGTTGATGAGCTGTACGAGTTCTCTGGTAGAGTTTTTGGGGTCGCTTATGTACACTATCCTATCATCTGCAAATAATGAAGGTTTGACTTCTTCCTTTCCAATGTGAATCCCCTTGTTCTCTTTATGCTGTCTTATTGCTATTGCTAGAAATTCAAGAACTATATTGAAGAGGTACGGAGAGAGTGGACAGCCTTGTCTTGTTCCGGATTTTAGTGGGATGGCTTTGAGTTTCTCTCCATATAATTTAATGTTATCTGTCGGCTTGCTCTATATTGCCTTTATTATATTTAGGAATGAACCTTGTATCCCTAATCTCTCCAAGACCGTTATCATAAAGGGGTGTTGAATTTTGTCAAATGCTTTTTCAGCATCTAATGAAATGATCATATGTTTTTTTTTCTTCAGTTTATTTATATGATGTATTATGTTGATAGATTTTCATATGTTGAACCAGCCCTGCCTCTCTGGGATGAAGCCTATTTGATCATAATGTGTGATTTTTGGATGAGTTCTTGGATTCCGTTTGCCAGTATTTTATTGAGAATTTTTGCATCAATGTTCATGAGCAAGATTGGTCTGTAATTCTCTTTCTTGGTTAAGTCTTTGTGTGGTTTTGGTTTCAAGGTGACTGTAGCTTCATAAAAGGAGTTAGGCAATGACTCTTCTGTTTCTATTTTGTGAAGCACATTAAGGAGTATATGTATTAACTCTACTTGGAAGTTCTGATAGTATTCTGCATTGGACCCATCTGGGCCAGGGCTTTTTTTAGTAGTGAGATTTCTAATGACAGCTTCTATTTCCTCACGACTTATGGGTCTATTTAAACTGCTTGCCTGGTCTTGACTTAATTTTGGTATATGGTATTTATCTAAAAAAAAGTTTCCATTTCTTCTACATTTTCCAATTTTATGGCATACAGGCCTTTGTAGTATGATCTAATGATTCTCTGAATTTCCTCTGTGTCTGTGGTTATGCCCCCCTTTTCATTTCTGATCTTATTAATTTCTATGTTCTCTCTCTGCCATTTGATTAGTTTGGACAGGGGTTTGTCAATCTTGTTGATTTTCTCAAGGAACCAGCTTTTTTTTATTAAATTATAAAAGTTTCCATTTCAGCCCCTCCTCCCAACACCCTCCCACTCCCCCCACTCCCTCTCCTCCTCCCTCTCCATCCCCTAGAGCAGTCAGGGTTTCCTGCCCTGTGGGAAGTTCAAGTTCCTCCCCCCTCCCTCCAGGTCCAGGGAAGGTGAGAGTCCAAACAGACTGGAGCGCCAAAATTCAGTATATGCAGAGGAAGCAAGTCCCAGTGTCATTGTCAATGGCTTTTCAAAAAGGCTCCGGGCCAGCCACATTCAGAGAATCTGGTTGGATCACGTCCTCGTTCAGTCCCAGTCCAACAGGCCTTGGTGAACTCTCATTATATCAGTCCCCTTGTATCAGTGGGTGCTCGCAACCCTCGCAGTCCTGATTACTTTTTTTATTTTCTTCATCCTTCTGCTCCTCATTTGGACCTTGGAGTGCTCAGTTCGGTGTTCCAATATGGGTCTCCTTCTGTATCACCATCCAACGTCGGATGAAGGTTTCCTCTGCCCTTGCCTTCTTTGCTCACGTTCTCTTTCCTTCTGCCTCTCATTTGGACCTAGGGAGCTAGGTCCAGTGTTCCAACGTGGTTCTCCGCCTCCATCTCCATCCATCGCCAGATGAGGGTTCCCTCCTCCAATGGAAGTCTGCTAGAAGTTCACTCTCTCTTGCTGGCCAGGAATGTGATTGAGCTGAGACAGGGCTTGCCTGTCCTCAGGCAGGCTCTCAAAGCACCGGAGCTGCCCCTGCCCTGCCGGACTGAGCCCACAGCCCAGGCCCAGCGTGCAAGGGAGCAGCTCTGGGGAGATCTTGTGGCTCCAGAGGGGAGGGGGGAAAGAGAGGCAAGGAACCAGCTTTTTGTTTCATTGATTCTTTGGATTGTTTTTTGTGTTTCAATTTTTTGATTTCAGTCCTCTGCTAGATTATTTCCTGTCTTCTACTCCTCCTGGGTGAGTCTGTTTCATTTTGTTTTATAGAGCTTTCAGGTGTGCTGTTAAGTCTCTAATATTAGCTTTCTCTGTTTACTTTCTGTGGGCACTTAGTACTATGAATTTTCCTCTTAGCACTGCTTTCATAGTGTCCCATAGGTTTGGGTATGTTGTGTCTTTATTTTAGTTGATTTCAAGGAAGACTTTAATTTCTCTCTTTATTTCTTCCTTGACCCAGGGATGGTTTAGTAATTGACTGTTCAGTTTCCATGAGTTTGTAGGCTTTCTGAGGTTAGAATTGTTGTTGAATTCTAACTTTATTCCATGGTGATCTGATAGTACATAGGTGATTACTACAATTTCTTTATATCTATGGATATATACTTTGTTATCAATTATGTGATCAATTTTTGAGAAGGTTCCATGAGATGCTGAGAAGAAGGTATATTCCTTTCTGTTTGGGTGGAATGTTCTATAGATGTCTGTTAGATCCATTTGGTTCATTACATCTGTTAGTTCTCTTATTTCTTTATTAAGTTTCTGTCTGGTTTACCTCTCCATTGGTGAGAGAGGAGTGTTGAAATCACCCACTATTAGAGTGTGGGGTTTGATGTATGCTCTGAGTTCTAGTAATGTTTCTTTTACATAAGTGGGTGCTTTTATATTAGGGGCATAGATATTCAGGATTGAAACTTCCTCCTGATGAATTGTTCCTGATATGAGAATAAAGTGTCCATCTCTGTCTCTGCTGATTGATTTTAGTTTGAAATCTATTTTGTTATATATTAGTATAGCCATACCCACTTGTTTCTTTTGTCCATTTGATTTTAATACCTTTTCCCATCCCTTTACTTTGAGGTAAAGGGATCTGTCTTTGTGTTTGAGGTGTGTTCCTTGTAGGCATCAGAATGTTGGATCCTGATTTCATATCCATTCTCTTAACCTGTGCCTTTTTATAGGTGAGTTGAGTCCATTGATATTAAGCAATATTAATGACCAGTGGTTGTTGACTCTGGTTATTTTTCCTGGTACTAGTGTTTGTGTGTTTCCCTTCTGTGAGTTGTGCTGGTGGAGGGTTGTCAGACGCTTTTGTTATTATGGGTATTGTTGGCTTGCTTTGTTTGTGGTTTTCCTTGTAGTATTTTCTGTAAGGCTGGGTTTGTGGCTATGTATTGTTTAAATCTGTTTTTTCCTGGAATATCTTGTTTTCTCCATTGATGGTAAATGCAAGCTTTGCTGGGTAAAGTAGTCTGGGCTTGCATCCTTGGTCTCTTAGTTTCTGCAGCACATCTATCTAAGACCTTCTGGCTTTCATGGTTTTCATTGATAAATCAGGTGTAATTCTGATAGGTTTCCCTTTATGTGTTACTTGACCTTTTTCCCTTGCAGCTCTTAATATTTGTTCTTTATTCTGTATGTTTTGTGTTTTGATTATTATGTGGCAAGGGGATTTTTTTTTGATCCAGTCTATTTGGTGTTCTGTATGCTTCTTGTACCTTTATAGGAATATCCTTCTTTAGATTGGGAAAGTTTTCTTCAATAATTTTGGTGAATATATTTTCTGTGCCTTGGAGCTGTAGCTCTTCTCCTTCTTCTACACCTATTATTCTTAGGTTTGGCCTTTTCATGGTGTCCCAGATTTCCTAATGTTTTGTGTTAAGAATTTGTTGGATTTGTTTTGTTCTTTAATCCGTGAGTTTATTTCCTCTATAGTATCTTCAGTGTCTGAAATTCTTTCTTTTATCTCTTTTATTCTGTTGGTAATACTTGTCTCTGCAGTTCCTATTTGTTTACCCAGATTTTTCATATTCAGCCTTCCCTCGGTTTGTGTTTTCTTCATTACCTCCATTTCATTATTCAAGTCTTGAACTGTTTCCCTTACCTGTTTGATTGCTTTTTCTTGGGTATCTTGATAGATCTATTCATTTTATCTACTTTTTTGTTTGTTATCTCCATTTTTTTATGGCAGTTTTTCACCTCCTGTTTAAGTTCCTCTATTATTTTCTTATAGTTCCGTTTAGAGTCAATTTCTTCTATGTCTTCTGCAGTAGAGTGTTCAATTCTTCTAGGTTGACAATCTCTGGATTCTGGTGATGTCATGTTGCCTTTCAGATTCTTGGAGGAATTCTTGCATTGGCGCCAGACTATCTCTGCCTTCAAATGTAGCCAGGAGAGTCTAGGTGTCTTGGTTCAGTCTTTGCTGTGACTGGCTCTCTGGGTGGATCTCTTCAGTGCAGGAGCAGGAACTGTTCCTGTCCCTGTAGATGGAACTCCTCACCACCCTCTGGATGGAACTCCTCAGCACAAGCACAGGGATAACTGGTATTCCAAGGACACCACAGACAAAAGGGTGAACGTGTGGGCAGGGCAGAGTCAAGTGGAACACAGAGGACCCTACAGCAGGAGCTGGGGGGGGGCTGTGCTCTCTTCCAGGACAGTCCTCCCAGGATAGCACACATTCACCCCTCTCGATTGAGTACAAGTTTCTTAATGACATTTTCCTTGAGCTTAGTATGTTTTCTTAACAAAGACAAGCAGAAATCTGAACAAATCTCTCTCCCTCTTTCTCTCTCTCTCTCTCTCTCTCTCTCTCTCTCTCTCTCTCTCTCTATATATATATATATATATATATATATGTATATATATGTATGTATGTATATATGTGTGTGTTTGGAACTGTTCAATAAAATCAACTAATTAGATTTAGAATGTGAGTATATGGAAAGGCTTTTTATTATTAGAAATTCACTCATGAGTTTATAGAGGTTTGTACCTCCAAAATCAGCCATGGAAAACTTCAGCCTCAAAATAAAGGAGAAAAAAAAAATGATACTAACAGCATCTGAAGGCAGCTTGCTGGAATTTCTTCTACCTCAGTGAATCTAGTTTTTTTTATTTTACCTGTGTCTTCGAATTATTGAAATTATTGGGTCAAATTCTCTTAGAGTGTTGTTATAAAACTCATTACTTTTTACGTTTAATCTTACCAAAGTTGACAAATCAACTATCACTCTTTGTTATAGGAAACATTTCATACCTAATTATCACATTGAGATTATTATTTCATTTTATATTTTGTCTCCATTTTAATTTAATTTTATTTTTGTTTGCAATAGAATTTTAATGGCAGAACTGATGATAGTAGAGAACAGCTTAATATATTTTAAAGCAAGTTTGGATTACATATCCTATATTTTTGTTAAAGACTTAAAAGTACATATCAATTTAAAACATGACACTTACTGTTTTTGTAGTCTGGAATGAGATATAATGAACAGATAGTTATTACATTTAACAGAAAGCATAGGTGCATTTGAATTACATGTATGCACACACACACACATACACACATACAGACACACACACACAGTGAACAGGACCAGGGCAAAGTGGATTCTTTTGTGGGACCTACCAAAGGCATATCATTGCACAAAACACACATGCAACAGAGTCATCAAGAGAAATTTAGAGAAAAAAAAAACATATGTAAACTGGGAAACGAGGCAGGGTATACCTCAGTAAAGATGGTGGGACTTGGTCACCTGAACTGTCAGTTAAGATGATGGTGAGGTCACCTGATCTCAGTTAAGATGGCAGTAAGGTCACCTGACCTCAGTCAGAAAGGCTGAAATGTATGGAAAAGACAGATTTTATGAGCCCCAGGAATTTTAAACATAATAACAAGAGAGACCTAGAGGTATAATCTGCCCTGTAGCTGAACCACCACACCACAAGTGACAGCAGGGAACAAAGGCTGAAATTGAAAACAGCTGCTTTGCAGATCCAACTAATCTTATTATTTTTAATAGCATTTCTTTTAATTCAATTTGGGTGTCTTGAGCATAGAAACCTGGGAGAGACTTAAGATTTTGGTGTTCTTTTCTTCCTTTCTTCATCCATTCACACTCTTCCTTTTCTTAATTTGATTTGATTTTGTCTGTGTGAAAATATGAAAAAAGAAATCCACTCCAGCACAGTCCCATAAATTACTGGTGAGTAGTTAATCCCTTATTTCTAAGCAGGGATTAACTTTCCTTTTTTTCTTTTTCATTTTCTTTTTTTTGTTTGTTTTCTTCTATTTTTTTGCCATGCACATGTCTGCTTTTATTTCTTTTTTTAGCTAATCTGTTTTTTTCATTCAAAAACTTACACTTCCTCCCCTCCTCCCATTCTCCTCGTGCTCCCCCATTCACCCTCCTCCCTCCCCCTACCTCCTTAAGAAAGGGCAGGAAAGCCTGCCCTGTGGGAAGTCCAAGGACCTCACCACTAAATCCAGGACTAGGAAACTTTGCATCCAAATAGACTAGGGTCCCCAAAAGCCAGGACATGCAGTAGAAAAAAGTCCCAGTGCCTTTATCAGTGTCTTCTCAGTCAGCCCCCATTGTCAGCCACATGCATAGAGTTCGGTTTGACCAAATGCTCATTCAGTCCCTGTCCAGCTGGATTTGGTGAGCTCCCATTAGAACAGGCACACTGTCTCAGTGGGTAGACCAACCCCTCATGGTCCTGACTTCCTTGCTCATCTTCTCCCTCCTTCTGTTCCTCAACTGGACGTTGGGAGGTCAGTCCATTACTCTGATGAGGGTCTCTGACTCTATCTCCATCCATCATCAGATGAAGATTCATTGGTGATATTTGACATAATCATCAGTGTGATAGTGGGGCAAGGCAAGTTCAGGCACCCTCACCTCTGCTGCTCAAGGACCTAGCTGGGGACATCCTCATGAACACCTGGGATTCCCTCTAGAGCCAAGTCTCTTGCCAACCCTAAAATGGCTCCCTCGATGTAGATATCTTCTTCCCTGCTCCTAATATCTGCCCTTCCTCCATCTCTACCCTCACACTCCCCCAAGCTCTCTCCAGACTTTCCTTTCGCCCTTCGCTCTACCTCTCTCCCCTTACCCCAACACTAACCCCACCCCCATGCTACCAACGTTTCCCTAAAATCTTGTTTGCTTTCAATTTTTAGGAGGATCTACATATGTTCTTCTTTAGGTTCACCTTGTTATTTGGCTTCTCTAAGCTTGCAGACTATAGGCTTAATGTCCTTTGTTTATGGATAGAATCCAGTAATGAGTAAGGAAATACCATATTCTTCTTTTGGGGTCTGGATTATCTCACTCAGGATGGTGTTTTCTATTTCCATCCACTTGTATGCAAAATTCAAGATGTCATTATTTTTTACCGCTGAGTAGTACTCTAATGTGTTTATATTCCACACTTTCTTTATTCATTCTTCCATTGAGGGGCATCTACATTGTTTCCAGGTTCAGGCTATTAAAAATAATGCTGCTATGAACATAATTGAACAAATGTTTTCATAGTATGATTGGGCATTTCTTGGGTATATTCCCAAGAGTGGTATTGCTGTATCCTGAGGTAGATTGATTCCCAATTTCCTGAGAAACTGCCACACTGATTTCCAAAGTGATTGCACAAGTTTGCATTCCCACCAGCAATGGATGAGTGTTTCCATTACACTACATCCTCTCCAGCATTGGCTATCAATGGTGTTTTTGATTTTAGCCATTCTGACAGGTATAAGATCATATCTCAATGTTGTTTCAATTTGCATTTTCCTTACCACTAAGGAAGTTGAATATAACCTTAAGTGTCTTTTGGCTATTTGTACTTCCTCTAATGAGAATTCACTTTTCAGTTCAGTACCTCATTTTTTTAATTGGGTTAACTGGAATTTTCATGTCCAGATTCTTGTGTTCTTTATATATTTTGGAGATCAGACCTTTGTCTGATGCAGGATTGGTGAAGATCTTCTCCCATTCAGTAGGATGCCTTTTTGTCTTAATGACAATGCCCTTTGTTTTACAGAAGTTTCTCAGTTTCAGGAGGTCCCATTTATTCACTGTTGCTCTTGTTGTCTGTGCTACTAGGGTTATACAGAGAAAGTGGTCTCCTATGCTCATGTGTTACAGTCTACTTCCCACTTCATCTTCTTTCAGGTTCAGTGTGGTTGGATTTATATTGAGGTCTTTAATCCATTTGGACTTGAGTTTTGTGCATGGTGATAGATATGGATCTATTTTCATTCTTCCCCAGGTTGGCATCCAGTTATGATAACACCATTTGTTGAAGATGTTTTCTTTATTCCACTGTATACTTTTAGCTCCTTTGTCGAAAATCAGGTATTCATAGGTTTGTGGTTAATATCTGGGTCTTCTATTTGATTCCATTGGTCGACGTCTCTGTTTTTATGCCAATACCAAGCTGTTTTCATTAATGTAGCCCTGTAAGAGTTTGAAGTCGGGGATGGTATGCCTCTGGAAGTTCCTTTATTGTATAGGATTATTTTGGCTGTCCTGGGTTTTTTTGTTTTTTCATATAGAGTTGATTATTGTTCTCTCAAGGTCTGTGAAGAATTTTGGTGGGATTTTGATAGGGATTGCATTGAATTTATAGATTGCCTTTGGTAGAACTGTCATTTTTACTATGTTGATCCTCCCAATCCAAGAGCAAGGGAGATTTCAGCATCTAATGAAATGATCATATGTTGTTTTTCCTTCAGTTTATTTATATGATGGATTATATTGATAGATTTTTGTATGTTGAACCAGCCCTGCATCTCTGGGATGAAGCCTACTTGATCGTAATGGATTATTTTCTTTGATGTGTTCTTGGATTCAGTTTGCCAGTATTTTATTGAAAATTTTTGCATCAATGTTCATGAGTGAGATTGGTCTGTAATTCTCTATCTTGGTTGAGTATTTGTGTGGTTTTGGTTTCAGGGAAACTGTAGCTTCAAAAAAGGAGTTTCGCAATGACTCTTCTATTTCTATGTTGTGAAATGCATTAAGGAGTATAGGTATTAGCTCTTCTTTGAATTTCTGGTAGAATTCTGCATTAAACCATCTGGTCCTGGGCTTTTTCTGGTTGGTTTCTTTTTTTTATTTTTTTATTGGGAGCATCTATTTCCTTACAACTTATAGGTCTATTTAAATTGTTCTTCTGTTCTTGATTTAATTTTTGTATATAGTACTAATCAAAAAACAAATCCATTCCTTTTACTTTTTCCAACTTTGTGGCATTTAGGCTTTTGTAGTAAGATGTAATGATTCTCTAAATTTCCCCAGTGTCTGTTGTTATGTCCCCCTTTTCATGTCTGATTTTGTTAATTTGTGCATTCTCTCTCTGCCTTTTGATTAATTTGGATAGGGGCTTGTCAATCTTGTTGATTTTCCCAAAGAACTAGCTCTTTGTTTCATTGATTTTTTGGATTATTTTCTGTGTTTGTATTCTGTTTATTTCAGCCCTCATTTTTTTTTATTTTTCAGGTGTGCTATTAAGTCTCTAATGTGAGCTTTCTCTGTTTTTTTTTTTTTTGTTTGTTTTGTTTTGTTTTGTTTTGTTGTTGTATTTTATGTGGACACTTAGTGCTATGAATTTTCCTCTTAGCACTGTTTCCATAGTTTCCCATAGGTTTGGGTATGGTATGTCTTTATTTTCGTTGAATTCAAGGAAGATTTTAATTTCTGTCTTTTTTTCCTCCCTGCCCCAGGGGTGATTCAGTAGTTGACTGTTCAGTTTCCATGAGTTTGTAATCTTTCTCGGGTTAGAATTGTTGTTGAATTCTAACTTTATTCCATGGTGATCTGATAAGACACAGGTAGTTAATAATTATTTTTTTTGTATCTGTGGAATTTTGCTTTGTTACCGAGTACGTGATCAGTTTTTGAGATGGTTCCATGAGATGCTGAGAAGAAGGTATATTCTTTACAATTTGGATGAAATGTTCTATAGATGTCTGTTAGGTCCATTTGATTCATTACCTCCATTAGTTCTTTTATTTCTCTGTTAGATTTCTGTCTGGTTGACCTGTCCATTGGTGAGAGAGCAGTGTTGAAGTCCCCTACCATTAGTGTGTGGGGTTTGATGTGTGCTTTGAGTTCTAGTAAGGTTTCTTTTACATATGTGGGTGTTTTTATATTAGGGGCATAGGTATTCAGGATTGAGACTTCATCCTTATGAATTGTTCCTGTTATGAGTATAAAGTATTTATCTCCATCTCTTCTAATTGATTTTAGTTTGAAGCCAGTTTTGTTAGATATTAGTAAAGCCACACCTGCTTGTTTTTTAGGTCCATTTGATTGAAAAACCTTTTCCAACCCTTTACTCTGAATAAATGTCTGTCTTTGTGTTTGAGGTGTGTTTCTTGTAAGCAGCAGAATGTGGGATCCGGCTTTCCCATCCATTCTCTTAACCTGTGCCTTTTTATAGGTGAATTGAGATCATTGATGTTAAGTGATATTAATGACCAGTGGTTGTTAATTCTGTTTTTTTTTTTTTTTGTGGTAGCATTTTTGTGTTTACATTTTTTGGTTTGTGCATGTGGAGGGTTATTAGTTGTCTATGTTTTTGTGGGTGTTGTTGGTTCTTTGGCTGTGATTTTCCTTATATTACTTTCTATAAGGCTGTGTTTGTGGCTGTGTATTGTTTAAATTTGTTTTTTTTTATCCTGGAATACATTGCTTTCTCCATTGATGTTGAAAGAAAGCTTGCCTGGGTATAGTAGTCTGGGCTTGCATCCATGGTCTCTTACTTTCTGCATCTCATCTATCCAAGACCTTCTGGCTTTCATGGTTTCCATAGAGATGTCAGGTGTAATTTTGGTAGGTTTACCTTTATATGTTACTTGATCTTTTTCCTTTGCCACTCTTAATATTCTTTCTTTATTCTGTATGTTTTTGTTTTGATTATTATATGGCAAGGTGATGTTTTTTATTTATTTATTTTTATTTATTTATTTATTTATTTTTGAGCCAGTCTGTTCAGTGTTCTATATGCTTCTTGTACCTTCATTGGAATATCTGTCTTTAGGTTGAGAAAGTTTTCTTCTATAATTTTGTTGAATATATTTTCTGGGCCTTTGAGCTGTAATTCTTCTGCTTCTTCTACCCCTATTATTCTTAGGTTTGGTCTTTTTATGGTGTTCCAGATTTCCTGAATGTTTTTTGTTAAGAATTTGTTGGATTTGTTATTTTCTTTCATTGATGAATTTATTTTCTCTATAGTATCTTCAGCATCTGATATTCTTTCTTCTATCTCTTGTATTCTGTTGGTTATACTTGTCTCTGTATTCCCTGTTTGTTTACCCAGATTTTCCATATCTAGCCGTCCCTCGTTTTGTGTTTTTTTTATTATCTCGATTTCAGTTTTCAAGTCTTGAACTGTTTCCATTACCTGTTTGATTACTTTTTCTTGGTTTCCTAGGGTATCTTTGAGGCGTTCATTCATTTCTTCAAACTTTTTGCTATTTTTCTCATCCATTTCTTTAAGGGAGTTTTTCACATCCTGTTTAAGGGACTGTATCACTTTCATAATGTTACCTTTGAAGTCTATTTCTTCTACTTCTTCTGGTTTAGGATGTTCAAGTCTTCCTGTTGTATGTTCGCTGGATTCTGGTGTTATCATGTTGTTTTTCAGATTTTGGAGGAATTCTTGCATTGGCACCTGACTATCTCTTCCTCCAAATACTGTTAGGAGAGTCTTGGCAGCTTGGTCTGATCTTTGCTGTGGCTATCTCTGTACTTGGGGTTTTTTCTTGCTCTGTCCTCTCTTTGTTCCCCTCAGCACTGACGTCTCTCAGATCCTCTCCACCCTGGAATAGGCTGTGGTGGTTGATCAAAGGACCCCGCAGGTAGAAAGAAGTGCTTGAGAGGAAAGCTCGGATGGAGTAAGTAGAGAAAGGCAGTAGCCAGGGAGAAGCACCACTGAATGGTCAGAAAATTTAGGGGATTGGGGTATTCCTGTGCTCTGTTCCCAGGCATCTGACCAGACAGTCGGACACTTCCTTACCCTCCTGAGGAATGGACCTTTTGGGAAAGAATCAGGCCCCTTGCTAACCAGTGACCTTGCAGACGAAAGGGCAGGCTTGCTGGGCACAGACTCAGTGGGACAAAGAAACTCCTGTAGCAGTTACACTCAACACTTTCTCCTCAAACCCTCAACCCTGAAGCAGACTGAGTTGGGGGATCCTATGACCCTGCAGATGGAAAGGGGTGCTTGGGGGGGCAATCTGGGATGGGATAAGAAGAGACAGGCAATAGCCAGGGAGAAGACCCCACTGGCTGGCCAGAACTTTTAGGAGAATGGAGGGTGCCTCAGTTCTTTTTCCTGGGCATCCAGCCAGCCGCCAGTTGGGTACACACCTCTCGAAATACAGATCTTCTCTTTTCTTCATTTTTAAATTTCATAAAATTTAAAAGCCCCCAGTTATCTAGGAGAGACAATTAATGGAAAATAATCACATTAACCTTAAACCTGTATATTCCATTTGTTGTTGTTATTATACTGAAGTATCAATGGCTATTGTAAATGAAGGATCATTATTTTGATATATTGAAAGCAAATTTCATGCTAATCTCATTTCCCTAGGTGGATATACACTTGTACATTTGTCATAGTGGTTTTTTCCCCAAGTTGGGCATTTGAAAAGAGGCCCCCCATGACCTGTCAAGAATAGATCTTACTTAAAGTCTATTCAGGCCAACAAATACCAAGAACATGTGGGATGGTACTCATCTGAGTGAATCTGACATGTTTGGGGGTGTTCCAAGTTGAACTCTGGAGCCTACCAATGGTAGTTAAAGAAAGAAAGTTTGGCATATATTCTTAAATTGGTATGTGTTAGCCTGAATAGACTTTAGATAAGGAGATCTTTTGTCAGACTGTGTAGGAATCATCTAATAGGAATATTTCAGTCTCTGGTGATTAGCTGTGATCCTGGGATATAGAGCATAATCTAAATCCGTGGAAAGAACCAAGTTTGTACCAAACAAAGATTGTCTCCCAAGAAAGCAAAGAAAAGTGATAAGGGAAGCAACACGAGAGCCAAATGGGAACAAGAGAAAAGGGGGCTTATGAGTTGGGGTATAGCCCATTAGCAGTGACTGATTGAGCACAGAGGCCAGCACTGCCCTTGACAGGCCATGGGGTGCCTCTTTCCAAATGCCCAACTTGGGGAAAAAGACCCTTTCTGGAGACCAGTCATTTCATTATAGAAAATGTATATATATTTATATAATTATTAATAAGTTATTTCATGTTTTATATATAAATATACTTTTATAAATATATAACAATTATAATTTATTAAATTAAACAAAATATTTAATAAATTGCATATGCATAATTTATTGCATATATAATCTATTAAATACCTATTCCTCAAACACATGTTGCCACTTATATAAATTATCTAGAAGTTTGGTGTTAAATATTTGGAAAACACATAATACTTATTTGAAATATCTAAGTTAGTTTTTGTTAATTTGAATGAATCTTCATAACCTTAAATTTTAATCACCATATAGAGTATATGTACACTAGATATATAATATGTGTATGTATCATTATACCTAGTCACAACACTTTCCCCACTATGTATACTAAAAAGTATCAACTATTACACTTAAAGTTTTCTACAAGGAAAAATTCTGTAATATGTGGCTCTTGTGCTGTTACTATTTATAGGAAACTGTGGCAAAACCTAAAAAAATATCATTCTTAAAAGTAACAGTTCTCATTGTATGCTGTATAAAGTGTGATTATTTTGAGGAGAGAAGATGCTGAAAGGACTCTGATTAAATTTATCAAACATATTAAAAAGTGTAAATCTCAGTATTATATATCAAGAAACAAATATTATTATTATAAAAAGGAAATAAAGGAAACAAAATTTTCTTATATTTATGGCACTATATTTGGTTAGAATTTGTAAAGACTGTATACTTTCAGATGCCCCTAAGTTACAATTCATCAACTAATGGTTTAATGCATGAACAAATATGTTTGAAATATATGAATGTTATATCCCATCTGGGAGTGTAAATATAAGAAATAAGAGTGGTTAATAAATGAAACTAGCTCTTGGAAATGCACAGATGAATGCCGATATGTTTTCAAGATCTAATGTAACATCCTTGCAATTCATATTACAGAGCATATTTTCAGTTTACAGAATTTACTTCTTTGGGATATCATTGAATTACCTAAATGTCATGAAAAAGTTGAATGTACAAGTGAATGGCATGAACATATAAGCAAAAATACAACAGAAGAAATAAGTTCAAACCTTATATGTTGTATATGTACATAAGCTTCTAGTTTTTGTTTTATTTTGTTTTGTTTTATGATTTGGATAATCTTTTAAATACAAATGGATTATACACTTAGGAAAAATTAAATGAGCTACAAAACTTAAAATCTACAAACTGAGCCTGATTAAATGACTCCTGTTCTTGATGATAATGAAGAATCTGTATAAAATGTCATTTAATAGTTTTTTTTTCAGTTTAAAATTTTGATTGTTTGTTGATGTTTTTCTTGCTTGTTTGTTTGTGTATTTTTTAGACAAGATGTATCTGTGTAGCCCTGACTGTCCTGGAACTTTTTCTGTATACCAGACTGTTGTCAAACTCCCAGAAATCCTCCTGCCTCTTCCTCCTGAGTCGTGGATTTAAAGGCATGTGCCACTCTCATCCGACTAAAAAGTCTTTTTAAAAGTAGCGTTGATTTCATGGTAACTTTTTCATATGCATTTTTATGTACCAAGTACTAGTTCAACAATAAGTTTTTGAAAAATACAAACTGATAAATATTTTTATGATATTATCCAGATAAAAATTAAAATAAAGAGATGGTAATTAAATTGCCCAAGATTAAAGCACATGCATTTCATCTCCAGAAATAACTTTCACCATTAAATCTTGAAGTCATGTTTGTCTGCAAAAGAGATAAGGCTTTTTCTAATAACCTTATAAAATATTTAGATATGATTAACTAAAAGTAGAAACCTTGGTGAAATGAAACTTCATGTCAGAGAAAATGATGTGAAATAGAATATCTATTTAATATCTTCAAAATGATCAAATGATCAAATGATCATAATATTTCTTAGGGAAAGATACATGTTAATTGTTGAATGAATTTTCTGGAATTTTACCTCCTGTAATTTAGTTTTATAACATACTTACTTCTAAGCTTTCACTGTGTATTGTCCACTGTGTAGACCAGATATTTAAGAGGACCACAGAAAGCAGACTGAGAACACCAGTGATTTCTTTAAAAGAGCACACACACACACACACACACACACACACACACACACACACCAAACCATCATCACCACCACCAAAATAAAACATAAAGCACGTTTAAATACATTTTAGAAAGTTACCTACCTAATAGAGTAGTCTACCAGGTGGTGGTGGCATACAACTTTAATTACAGCACTTGGGAGGCAGAGGCAGGTGGATCTCTGGGAGTTTGAGGCCAGCCTGGTCTACAAAAGCTAGTTCCAGGACAGGCACCAAGGCTACACAGAAACCTTATCTCAAAAAAAAATAGAGTAGTCTATGGTATGACTTTGGTGAATAAACCCTGGAATTAGAAAAATAGTGAAACAAATTGGCTCAATTAATAGAGTTTTCTTTTTGGTAAAGTACAGATTAATAACTGCTAGATAAGCACAGATATGTAAAAATAAACTTAAATACAGAAAAATCAGTTATTTAAAACATTAGTGAATGTATGATAAGAATCCATTTTTAAAGTAGAAATAATGACAATAATTAGAAATCATAATGGATAGTTGTGGAAAGTTTGCATATATGTCTGTCTCCAATGGAAAGGAAATATCTTATAAAATAAAAGACAGTGTTTAGAGACATGTGCTTATATAATTGTAAAGTATAGCATACTAACAAAAGAAGAAGGGGAACAAAATTGAGCAGAAGAATAATATCAAAAAACATATTCTCTTCAAACATATATGTGTTATTGCTTAACCAGATATAAAAAGAGAAATGTTGGAAACTAAATTGTGAACACTGAAAGTGAGGAAATGATTAAATAAGTCTTTTATAAAACAGAACAGAGAATCTGGTTGGATCACGTCCTCGTTCAGTCCCAGTCCAACAGGCCTTGGTGAACTCTCATTATATCAGTCCCCTTGTATCAGTGGATGCTCGCATCCCTCGCAGTCCTGATTACTTTTTTTATTTTCTTCATCCTTCTGCTCCTCATTTGGACCGTGGAGTGCTCAGTCCAGTGTTCCAATATGGGTCTCCGTCTGTATCGCCATCCAACGTCGTATGAAGGTTTCTTCTGCCCTTGCCTTCTTTGTTCACGTTCTCTTTCCCTCTGCCTCTCATTTGGACCTAGGGAGCTAGGTCCAGTGTTCCAACGTGGGTGATCCAACCAGATTCTCTGAATGTGGCTGGCCCGGAGCCTTTCTGAAAAGCCATTGACAATGACACTGGGACTTGCTTCCTCTGCATATACTCGATTTTGGCGATCCAGTCTGTTTGGACACTCACCTTCCCTGGACCTGGAGGGAGGGGGGAGGAACTTGAACTTCCCACAGGGCAAGAAACCCTGACTGCTCTAGGGGATGGAGAGGGAGGAGAGGGAGGAGGAGAGGGAGTGGGGGGGAGTGGGAGGGTGTTGGGAGGAGGGGCTGAAATGGAAACTTTTATAATTTAATAAAAAAAAAACAGAACAGAGCTTGTACCCATATTACAAACTCAAGCCCATTTAGGAGTAATTCTTTGTTTCCCAAAAGAGTAACAACTATTAAGGTTGTCTTTGACCTATATTTGATGTCTTAATTTAGTTCTTAATAATGAACTCAGAGATCATTTTGGGTAAGGCATGAAAACATTCAATATCTTTTCATAAGTTGATCATTACAATATGAATTTCATTTTAAGTATGTTGTTCCAACTTGCATTCTAAAGATAAATGTAGGGAGAGAAATTCTGCAAGGTTAGTATTTGAATCTTATTTTTAAATAATATTAAGACTGATAGTGCGTAATATTAAAAAATTTAAATATTCTTATAGTGAATATTTGAAAACAACATTCTGGAAAGGAATCATATATTTATTCACTCTTTAGAAGTTCATTGATTATTTTATCAAACTCAATTGTGGTATTATTAATTTTGAACTTGCCTTTGACATAATTTTGTATGAAAGAAAACTTAAAATAATAACATTGACAATTTGTTTTACATAAATTATATCTAACAATAAAGTTATGTGCATATTTTTGGTTTGAGAGAAGAATTCTGAAAAGTAAATTAGTTATGCTAAGTATACTATGCTTGATTTATGCTTGATTAATTAAAACTTGTCACATAATAACAAATGATATCTTTTCTGCTATAATTATCCTTGAGAGAGAGAGTTTGGGGCATCCCTTTCAACAAGAAATTTTGAAAGACAGAGAAAGAACTTTTTTTATTAAATAAAATATGAGAGGCTGTTTGAACATACACAATACTTCACATAATGAAATTTTATTTTCCTATTAGCAGTGCAAATACCACAGAAGGTGGTATTTCAACCTTAAAACAAAATTTATCAAAATTCTCTATGTAAATCTTTGAATATTACTTTATTCCCTGATGAATTTTAAAGCAAATATCTTTTAAAAAGTAGTAGGTAGTCAGATTATCAAGCAGAAACTCTCTATATACTCAGATATATTCACATGCATTTTTATGGAAATATATCCATTTTTAAAGTTTGTTGGTAAAGTCAATGCATATTTATAAACTGTTTAGATCATAAGTAATTCTTTCTAAATTTGGCATTGGATAGGAAATGCTGAATGGTTGTGTGAATAGGTGATGATTTCTCATGTCAGACATGCCTAGGTAGATTTTATTTTGTTTGAAATCATTGTTTAAAAAACCCTCAGAAAGTTCCTAATTAGAAAGTAATAACAATCCTAAGGTGAACTATTAATAAAATCACAAAAAGAAAATTAGGCTTCTAAGTAGTGCCATTCTTAATAGTCTTTTTGTCGCATGTGTTTTAAAGAAAGGGAGAGAGCATTCATGTTTTTAAGGAATGTTTCAAAGAAAACATTCTCAGTTTCTTAATTAGAACTATAGAACTAAGATCTCAGACACCCAGACACATTATTCTTTTCTTAAAATGCGGTTTAATATTTTACCTCAGCTATTTAAATCTTACTTCCTTTTATATTGTGTTTTGTAAATATTTTTTCTCTTGACTGCTCCCATTGTTAATTGTTTCCTAACAATTGGAAACAATAAATAAATTGTTTTATTTTATAAATAATTATAAATTAATATATAATTTATAATAAATAATTATAAATTATTTTCCAATTTTATAAATTGGAAACAATAAATAAAGTTCCATTGGAACTTTATTGTAGAATACTTTCAAAACTCCAAGTGTTAAAAATCATCCATTATTGGAATTCATGTTTTATCAGCATCCAAGAAAAGTGTAGTTTCTTCAGGGTTAGAAGAGTAGGGTTAGAATAGCATCCATAATTAGTCACATCTGCCAACTCTTATGACTCTAGTCTCAGCTACATTTTTTCAAAGACGATACCTTACTCATTTGAGAGAATATTTTCTCTTTCTTTCAAAAGTACAAATCACACTTTTTTCTTTTGAAAACTGTACATTCCTGAAACACTCCATTGTTAACTGTTTTTCTTTTTTCTTCCCCTAACTGTAATGAATTTTATAGAGTTTATTGTTATGATGCTAAGTAATAAAAGAGGGATACCATAAATAGTTGTTCAGACTTATATGCAAACAATATAATTATGTGAACATGATTTAAAGTATCACTATTAAATACATAATATTCAAATAATACTTTGACTAAAATGCTAATAACTTTCTCAAATATTTCAAAGTGCTGTTGATTCTAAATTTGCCACATTATTTGTTGAATTATACTGAATTAAGGGAAGCTTGAATTAACATTTTTATATAACAGTATTGAATAAACTATTAAAATAACACCGGAAATTTACTGAATAGATAGACCATCAGTAAAGTAATTAAAAATGAATTGGATCATTCTAAAATATATTACTCAATGCCAATCAGAAAATAAATAGGAAGCAGTTGTTTGAAAGAAAAGGATGTAAGATAATTTTATAAATTCAACACAACAATAAAGATCCCAAGCAATGTAATTGAACACATCCAGTTTAATTCTATAATTCAAAAGAGAAACTTGTAGCTTTCAGTGTATGCCAACTCAGTTAGAAAATATGATAGAAAGATATAATATTCCAATGAAATATATATCAAGGCCAAGAAATTCACATCTAATAAAAACATGACAAAGCAAATGATTCATTAGTTAATATTAGAATACTATATCAAATAGTCATAGCTATAGAGATAAAAAGATAACTTCTAATGAGCCTGCTAAAAATTTCAGATAGTTACAAAATGATTGTTTCTGACAGAATAAACCAAAGTAAAATCATAAAATTGAAAAAAAAGGGGGGGGAATATTTTGTCTTCTCGGGTTTCAAATTCTGGCAGTGTTCCTAAACATAATTTAGTTTCTCTAAACAGCATTCATCCCTAAATCTGTACACTAACTTATAACATGAGTGCCTGGCGATACATTTAATCATACAAAATTAAATTATCTTTTAATGACCTAACATTTAAAATTATTCAAAAACCTGTAATATTTTGTTAGTGTACATGCTTCAGAAATACAATTTTATTTAACATTAAAAAGTTTCTTTGTTCTTTAACAATAATATCTATATAATTTAGAGTACACTGGAGTATTTAATTATGAATAAACTTTTAGGGACAAGTTTTCTCTTCTTTATTCTTCAATCATAGCATGTAAGGAGTTGGAAAAGGGGTGACTATCAAGTTTACCTGAGATAGGTAAACTTGTTTTCCCTAAGTTGTTGCAAGTAGAGAAAGTAGAGAGGATGCTTTGTCATTCCTACCTGCTCAGCCCTGAAATAATGACAGAAACTGTACTAATTAAATCACTGCTTGTCCCATTAGCTCTAGCTTCTTATTGACTAACACATATTAATTTAAACTGTTTCTGTTAATTTGTATATCACAATGTGGTTGTGGCTTTCAAGGTAAAATTCACAGCATTTATCTCCAGCAGCTTTATGACTTTTCTTTAACTCTGCCTTCCTCATCCCATGCTATAGGCCAAACCAGTTCTTAATTTGTTAACCAATAAAAGCAACACATAGACAGAAGGACCTCCAACACCTTTTTAACTTTTCTGTTTAAACAAAATGGAAGATTTTAACTTCACCATGGTAAAATTACACATAAGAAATCAGTTATTAAGCAAGAATTAAAGTTACAATATTTATATCTATTTTATTTTTTATCACAACTAAGGAAAATTGTAACTATAATTATAAATTCTTCAACTTCATCAAAGACTTCAGAAGGATATAATATTACCTAAGTAATCAGGAAATACATTGTAAGCAACATCCAAAATTCTAGAATTTACAGAGACATCTCACTGCCTGGACAGTCACCCAAAGTTCTTTTGTACCATTGGGGCATCCAATCTTCAGTCCACAGGCCTATAGTATTCAGCAGCCTTTTCAATAAAGCAGGAAATTTCAAAGACAGTTCTGCCTATATTGTCAGTTTGTCAGTCACTTTCTTCGATGTCCTGCATGTGTCTGGAAGATTCTTTCATGAAACAGGAACTCTGAAGGCCCTTTCTCACATTTAGGCAAGTTCAGCAATCATATCTCTATGGGTCCTTCATGTCCTTTCAAGCAGTCTAGGCAAGAGCAGTTTCTTGCCCAAATGGACAACCAACTCCAAAAGAAGCCTCTTTGATGCCTATCTTCCTCTTGAAGTAGCTTGTGCTGCCAGGAGCAGATGTCTCATTGCCATGAAAAGTCTTAAGTTATTAAAACATTTTAAATACCATATTCTGAAGGTCTCTGAAAGATTTGAAGAATATGTATCTATTTGAAATCTTTCTCTATATAGCAAGAAAATCTAACATGAATACAAGCTTAACTATTATAGATGACTATCTATTAATTTATATTTCTTGATTACTCATTACATTTTAAATGACCTACACAAATATAATACCTTAATTAAGATATATATATATATATATATATATATATATATATATATATATATAAAACAAAATTGACCTTAAATTTGTATCAAAAAACCAAGATCCATACCAATGCAAAGTATCCAAGTCTATAGCATATCCCCCTATAAATGTAAAGAAACATTTACAAACAATATTTGGGAATATGAATGTAGTTCTATCCAAACTGCTTCCTGCTGTTTATTGGGCCAAGTATTTTCTTTTTAGGGCATGTTCACAGCAACCTTTCAGAGGATCTTGTGCCATCAAGCCATATTGGTCTGGAAGCAATCCACAGGTTCTCATCTTCTGTAGAAACAAAAGAAAAACCTCTTTTCCAAAGCAACATATCCTTAGTCCCAAATTCGGAAGTCATGATACCTTTAGAACATATATGCTGGTATAGTTTAGCAGACCATACAATGAAATGTCTCTCTGTACTTAGCTCTTTCACAGTCAAAAATTCAAAGAAAACACAATAATATAAATAATTCAGACTTTCGTGTATATTCCATATTTATGTGTCTTATTCTTTTTTGTATTTTTTACATCTATGACTTTCTATTTTCACTTTAAAGACTTTACCCTTTTTTAAAAAAAAACCATTAAGTTTCTTTTATGTCTCTCTATATTCTTTCTCTTCTCTCTCCCAAGTCTATGTACATTTATCCAACACTGTTACTTCTTTAGAGTTCTTTTCCATCAGGATTTGAATTTTATTACATACTTGTAAGATTTTACTGTCCAGGATCATTTTTAAAATGCTAAGTGCTTCTTAAAATTTAAGCTTCACCATTACTAGGGTATATACTGTACTTCTTGCTTGCCCCTCCCAGTTCAGCATGGTATAGCTGCTTGCTACCTCTGAGTCGTGCATACCACTCATTTTCCTTGCACACAGCCAATCCAAGTTGTCATCAAGCATGTCACAGCACATTGCTTACAAATCTTATCCAAATGCTTGGTCTCCCGAAAGAGTCAGAGTTTGTGCTAACAGCATAGCCCAGGGCTGGAAAGCTGCAGTTTTGAAACCATGCAGCTGAATTGGTAAGACCTCTCTTAAAGGAGCCACCACATATCACCAGCAAGCAAAACCCATTTAGAAAAAAAATGTTGCTAAACTTTGTATTTTAGTGTGTAGAATTCATTTCCAAACTCTCTCAGGTTTTTACTGGATTTTAGTTGGCCCCATGTTGGGTGCCAATTTGTTGTGAGTAGAGAGGCCATGTGGAAATTCCCAGCTGATCAACCACAAAATAATCACACAAAAACTGTATTAATTAAAACACTGATTTTCCCACTAGCTCTAGTTTCTTATTGGCTAATTCTTTTATTAATTTAACCCATTTCAATTATTCTGTATATCACCATGTGACTGTGGTCTACCAGGTAAAGTTCACAGCCTCTAATCCTAGCAGCTCCATGGCTTCTCTCTAACTGCATCTTCCTCTTCTCAAGCCATAGGCCAAGCCATTTCTTTATTCATTAACCAATAAAAGCAATACATAGACAGAAGGACCTCTCACACAACTTAATAATGTTACCCTTTTTCTAACTTAACTGATACATAACATAGACACATGTTTTACCCTTGCAAAGGCTTTCTTTGAGTTAAACTTGAATTTGACATCATTCTTTCTTTTCTCTATAATCTCTATTAAAACCAAAATCTTGAAATCAAAACAATGATCTGCCTACTATGTATTTCTAATGTAATATTCTGAAGAGTTCTTTACATGAAATAACTTTTTATCATTTGCCCCTGACTTGAAAGTCACACTGATACTTTGTGTAATTTATCATCATTGTGATTATTAAATAGTTTGTGAACTGCCTATGACTTCATTTTCTTTATAGATTACTAACATTTTTATTTTATCATAGCCTTATATAAAATATGATTTCATATCTGTCATCTGTGATTAAGATGATAACCTGTCACATGAGCATAGCATGGAGATTCTAGATTTAACCCTTAAGACTATGAAGAGAAAGTGTTAATTAAATAGTTATAACTATATCAACTCTAGTATATTCAGAGGAATATTTACTAATTTTGTTAGATTTATCTCCCATGATTTCAGTCAGTTATAGATCAGTGTGCTAGTGTGATTGTTTAGGTGACAGAATATGTCATTTTATTCAAATAATCAACTGGCAAAATAAAGGTTTTTTACTTATTTAAATTTATTTATTCATTTGTTGCTTTGTTTCAGATAGCATATCAGATAGGTCAGAGTGGCCACGAACTTTCCATGCAACAACTGTCTAGCAAGTACCTAGTCTCTGTTAAAAACATTTCTATACTTTCCCTTTACTGTCAGCAATTGCAGAAGACTTTAATTTAGTTATACTTTTATCATGAGGTAGTTTCAGCCAATTTTTCTTGTTTGTTAAATTGTAAAACCTTAAAATCAATTTCCTCATGCAAATATGACCTTCAGATCTCAAAAATTGTGTTAAAACATTTATGTGTGACTATTTCTCTAGTTTTTCCAATAATGTCTCCATTAATTTTTAATTAATCATTTTTTATTAGATACTATTTCTCAAACTTAAAAAATCAATATTGAAACATAACACAATGAGACAGACCCTTTTTGACATGTTTAACCTTCTATTATATCTACAGACTTATGTTCCATCTCCAAAGAAGAACTAATGCATAAATAAATGACATAATTTTGTATAAATTTACTTCAATTTGCCTTTGTATTTCAAAAATGCAGAAGTCAAAATAGCCGAAAATTTCTTAATGGAAATCTCATGTTTTCACAATTACATAATCAGGAAGTATTACTATATATCTAATAAGCAAAGATTAGAATACTGTTTTTTGTTGATGCATTTGTGTATTTGTGACATGAAACATCAAAACATAGCCTCACATGGGCTATGCAAGAGATTTTAGTTTGAATTAAAAGAATAGAACTCACAGATTGAAATGCTGAGGTGTTGCCACAATACAGTAATATGTGGAAACATAAAGGAGAACTTGAAAACTCTATGAATTGAGGAGACAGGTCTTGGATTTAAGAGCACAGTAAATAGATTTTAGGAAAAAAAGAAAAAAATTATAAGGAAACTACATACAGATAAAACTTAAGATCAATAATGTTTGTATGGGATATTCATTAGTCAGCTGATTGAGACATGTGTGAAGAAACAATTTCAAAGCAAGATAAATCATCCAGTAATATAGAAGTGTGTTGCTTAAACAAGACTGAGAATAGTACCTGTTTCTACAAACATACCTAAAAATTACACTGCTCAAGCAATAAGTAAATTACAGAAGAAAAATATTGCTATGTATTAATGAATAATTACTTTTAGATGAAGATTTACTCTGAATCTTGTAAAACAAGCAAAAAATAACCCTATTTTCAAGTAAATTAAATATATTAAACTGACAAAAGAATTAAAACTTTTCAAAATAATGTGGATATATTCTGTATTAAATTTTGGTTTTAATTATTACTAGATATCATTATCCAAAAAATAATCACAATGAATATTATAAAATATATAAATTTGAGTGCAAGAAACATATTATAAGGAGAAAGATGATCAAGAAGTTATCAAAGTGATAGAATTGAAAATAGTGTGTTAAGATGCCAAAATAACTGAATCATATATACAAACTTTTAAGCAGAAATATATAAGCATGAAAAGACTTCAAATTTTGAGAAGTAAAATGTACAATGCAATAATAGATGAAAAGTAGGTTTTCATTTTTATCAGATAAGATAAGGAGGAAGAAAAGTAGGAGCTTTACTAAATGAATTACAGAACATGAATATTAAAAATAAAATGATGTATAACTAAACTGCATGAAAATTTCAAAAAAAATTTAATACGCATTCAGATACTTTTCCTGAAGCTAGCAATTTTGAAGATATTTGTTTGCTGTAATACATTCCCTCTCTGCTAAATTCAATGACAACTGTAAACATCAGGAAACCCAAAACTTAAAGGACATGGTTAAAATGACTTCGTTTCTTCAATTTTAGTAATATATGTGTGTGTGTGTGTGTGTGTGTGTGTGTGTGTGAGAGAGAGAGAGAGAGAGAGAGAGAGAGAGAGAGAGAGAGAGAGAGAGAGAGAGACCAGGGAAATAAGACAGTGCATATAATTAGAACTATAGATGGTAGCATACATTTTGTCTGAAAAAAATGTAGGTAAACAGAGAACAGAGTAATAACTTTAAAATCTTGAATGAAAATAAAGGTAATCTAAAATTAATTTCCAGTGGATATGTTTTTCAAAACCAAGAATGAAATAAATCATTTAAAAGCTGTAAGCATCTATTACTAGGAGACTTGCATGATAAGAAATTTTATAGGCAGTCTTTCATGTCAAAATGGACAAAAAAAGACAAGAAATAAATGCAGATGTCTCTATGCATGTTCATACTAAATTCTTTTCTTGGTGTAGTTAAATATTTGAGTCTCTTACTAAGTAAATTGATCTGTGCTTCAAAGTCTGTATTGATACAACTTCACAAAGTTCTACAGACCTAGCAGATGAATACCGGAATCAATTAAATTCTTGGTTCTAAATTACATGAGGCCTGTTAGAAGTACATCTATCTATCTATCTATCTATCTATCTATCTATCTATCTATCTGTTATTACCTCAGCTACTGCTTACATTTGGTTTTTGTAGTTTTATTCTTGGATATATTGTTGCTTATGCTTTAAAACTTTTACTACTAGCTGTGCAGACGTGGTAGTATTTGGGATGCAGAGACAGGTATATTTCTGAGTTTTAGGCCAGTCTATATTACTATTCCAGGACATCCAGGGCTACACAGTACAAGCAAACAACCAACCAAAATGTTTGATGCTACTAATGATACCTTAAGCATGACAGGATTTCATTCATAACACAAAGTTTTGCATTGCAAAATGTTTTACCATAATAAAATTAATTTAAAATAAATCATGTTTGCTTGCAATATAAGTGGCTGTGAAAACTAGGACACTATCTGTGAAGGACCAGCTCAGCCAGAGCACTGAGGGAGATGAGATAGGGTCTCAGGATAGGTGCGTAAGGAGTTGGCAAATGATAAACAGATACAAGACTCAAAGGAATTGCATCTGAATGTGTCTTTACTAGGCATGAAGCTCATCCTTTATACAGAAAAAAATAGTTTAATATCATGTATATTTAAGTAATATGGATTATTTTTAGAATTATTATAGTAAATACATGAGTATAGATTTTTATCAGACAGATGTCCCCAGTGTGGTTGGTCATGCTAGACATGGCTTGGCACAAGTTTTAACAATCAAACAGGTGAAGGAAATAGTTCAAGACATAAAGACCGAAATTGAGGTAATAAAAAATAAAAACACAAACTGAGGGAACTCGGGAAATGGAAAATCTGGGTAAATAAATAGGCACTACAGAGACTAGTATAACCAACAGAATCCAAGAGATAGGAAAAAGAATCTCAGACGCTGAAGAAACTATTGAAGGAATAGACTCATTTGTCAAAGAAAACACTAAATCCAACAAATTCTTAACAGAAAACATTCAGGAAATCTTAGACACCATGAAAAGACCAACCCTAAGAATAATAGGGGTAGAGGAAGGAGAAGAACTCCAACTCAAAGGCACAGAAAATATATTCAAAAAAATTGTAGAAGAAAACTTTCCCATCCTAAAGAAGGATATCCTTATGAAGGTACACGAAGCTTAGAGAACACAAAATAGACTGGATCTAAAAAAAAATCCCCTTGCCATTAAATAATCAAAACACAAAACATGCAGAACAAAGAAAGAATATTAAGAGCTGCAAAAAGTTCAAATAACATATAAAGGTAAAACCTATTAGAATTACACCTGACTTCTCAATGGAAACCATGAAAGCCAGAAGGTCCTGAATAAATGTGCTGCAGGCACTAAGAGACCATGGATGCAAGCCCAGACTACTATACCCAGCAAAGCTTTCATTCACCATTGATGGAGAAAACAAGATATTCAATGACAAAAACAGATTTAAACAATATCTATCCACAAACCCATCCCTACAGAAAGTACTAGAAGGAAAACCTCAACCAAAGGAAGCTAACAACACCCACAATAACACAGACATCTGATAACCCCCCACCGGCCTAACCCAAAGACTACTACCAAAAGATAACCAGAGTTAACAACCACTGGTCATTAATATCGCTTAATATCAATGGTCTCAATTCACCAATTAAAAGACACAGGCTAAGAGAATGGATATGAAAACAGAATCCAGTATTCTGCTCTTTACAAGGAAAATAATTCAACCTCAGACAAACACTACCTCAGAGTAAATGGTTGGGAAAAGGATTTTAAATCAATTGGTATTACTTTTGATATAAATCATTATCTAGGCTATGAGTTTATGGCATTTTGAGCCAAGGGAAAGCAGTTGTGGTTAATACTCACACAGTCTACATACTTTTTATATTTCTGCAATATATGCAGCAGAACATTTTTTTCCTTTTTTCCCCATATTTTTAACTCCTTTTAAAACATTCCTCAAAACCAATCTCAAGAAGTTATAGGGATTTATCAATTTTTTTTATCCTTATCCCATTTTTGCTGAATCTGTCTTAATTGTTTAAGTTTGCCTTTTGTTCTTTATTTACTAAGCATCAGATTAAACCTTGAGAATCCTTTTCCCTTACATGTTAACCCATCTTCCTCCATTAGTATCATATAATTCTGTATGTGGCAATGGTTTATCAGTAGACTCTGGAAACTTAAACATACTATATTTCCTTCCAGAAAAATCCAGACTCTATTTCTTAAAACTTGAGCAGGTATTGCCAAAAGTGTGTGGGTTCCAATGAAGGAAGTATAGCACACACACGCCTTTTTTGTGGGCATTCTTTCTTGAAGCTTGTACCACATCTTACGTGAGAGATCACACAGACTCTACCGGAGGTGGCACTACAGTTATCTTTCTGTAACCTGCTCTTAATTTTTGTGTTTGTATTTTCACATTTAAAATTGAATTTTAGAATTTGATGTAGAACTGAGTCTATCCAATTCCATAATTATTTTCCTAATCAAAAAGTTAGTTAAGGTAATGAGAATATAGTAAAATTGGGAGAGTCCTTCCCTAGTATGCAGGAAACACTGGGCTCAGTACATAACACATAATAAAACAGGTATGGTGGTGCAATTTGCAGTACCAGCGCTCAGAGACAGGAGAATCAGATCAAGGCCAATCTTACGCAGAAACGTAATAAGTTGGAAGTCAGTTTGGAAGACATGATCTCTAAAACAAAAGTAGTAAAGTTATAGACCTTGTAGATGGATAAAGGTTTTATTTTCCAATAACATTCAGATTGTAGAAATATACTACTTTAAAATGCAGTTGTCATTTTTGTTTTGTTGATTGCTATTGGTTTTAGGGTATTTTACCCACACATTTATTATTCCTTTACTGTTCTCAGAAATTTGGTGTGGTGCAAACTCTTACTCTCCTAATTGTCACCTGAAAAAAATTGAGGTATAGCAACAATTAAGTAAATTACTCACATTTAACAACTAGTTAATTGCTAGGCCATAGATACTTCAGTTTTGTCTTTGCTCTCAACCTAGTTCTTGATTTACTCTTCCATCTCTGACTGGTTAAAATGTAAACTGAATGCTAATAAATATATCTACCATAAATATGATAATTTTATGCAATTTATTCTAATAAAACAAAATTAAAATAATATTAAAGTTGATTGTTTATAATATTCAATATTTACCATTTTAATTATATAGTTTTTTCATCTTAACTATAGACCATTTTACAAAATCAAGCATCAAAAATAAATAAAATGTTTATAAGACGATTGTTTTAACAATGTCTCTGAACATATTTCCTGAACACATTTCTGTGACACAAACAGTTGAAATGAACAACTTGCTGGACTAAGGATCACACTAACTTTCAAAGATAATTAACCTGGAATGGAAGGGGGCAATAATCTAATAAGACTGAATTGTAGTCTAAAACTGGAAGAGTTTAGACATAATCTGCTTCATTTTGTACTGGGCTTCCTTTGCTGTGTTCTTTATTTTCTTCTACAAAACCACTCCTCAGGTAAAGAAATAACTATCTTCCAATAGAGAGATAATCATCTTAAAATTCCTAATGTTCTTTACGTGATTCAACTTTGGGGGGAAATATTATTATTTCCCCTTAAATTCTAGAGGTTTTTGACTTTAGTAATTTGCTTTTATAATAACTTGAATTTGTTTACTTACTTTTTCTCTGTCCCATTTCACTTGTAATCCTTGTACGCATACCTATAATCCAAACACATAGGAAGTGAAAGCTCAAGGACTTGTTACTTAGAAAATTCAAGAACAGTTTGATCTTTATTAAATCCTGTCTAAAAACAAATGACGACTAAAAGATGAAAAATAAAATAATTATTTTTTTTCTATAGAAGCTACTCATATTTTTCTGCATTCTTTGTGACAATGTATTACATTCTGCATGTTGATAGTGTCTAATCAATGCAGGGTATGCACATTACAATTCCTGGAAATATAACTCAATACAATAATGTACATATCTGTCTGATTGCTTAACCTTCTGGAGATCTGAAAGCAATCTTATTTCTATTTCTAAAATCAAATTCAGTCACTAGGAATGAAATGCCTTCTAGGCATTCTTCTCTGAATCATTCTATCTCACCTTCCTGATCTAGACCCCATGAGGCATCTGAAATGTTGAAAAATTTGCTGTATGTCATCTTTCATTTTATGATCTTTCACAGAAAATATGAAAGTGAATCACAAAGTTAAAATTAGGCCTTCTAATCCATAGGAATATCCTCAAGGAATATGCTTCAAAGATGTGTTGAAACAATGGCATCTTAAAATACAAGGTGAAAGAAAGGCTAAAATGCTGAGTTCGTAGTTTAGTCAAACATTTTTTTAAAAAGTCTTTGAGAATTTTATATATAACATTTTATCACATCTGTTCTCATTTCCATCTCTTTACTAAAAATTTTTTAAGGGGCAAGTTGTAATAAATCACTCTAGTTTTCCACCCTGAGGGTAAATAAGATTATCATAGGTTAAGCATTTATTATTTGTGTCTTACCAGTATAAAACAAAGTTTAGTGATCAGTATAAATACAAAACAAAAACAAAATAACCAAGTAAACAACAATAAAAACAAAAAATCCAACAAACGGAAAGAAGCAAACTTGTTTAAGCAGTTTTGTAGATTAAAGTATTCTTCACTCTAGGTAAAGTATATAGCATTAGCTTCATGCTGCATTTATACATTGAATGACAGGAAGTCAATCACTAAGTTGATGTGGCTTCATTTATTCTGCTTTAAAATGAAGATAGATTAAATGATCTTAAGAAGCAATTCCAGTTATAGTTAAAGATTTTATGTCCGAGAATTTAATCAGTAGATTAAAATATTTGTTTAATTGGTACTATAAAATCTGAGGAGAAGAAAATAAGTAAACCAAGAGTGATGGTGTATTTAGAAAAGAGGTAACATCAAAGTAAGGAGATCACAGTTGCTTAAAAATGTGCCTTGGATTTCCATAGACAGAGAGAAAAGTAGGAACTAAAAGTAGAAATATGGTAAGGGGAATAATAAGTAATGAGGAGGATGAAAGTGTCATGTAAGTGAAGAGATTAATGTACATATTAAAAACCAATGATGGGTTCAGATTGTGTGATTTATTACTTCATAATAGCATGACTCTTCATAGAGTGTATTTCAAAACAATTTTCAAAGCACAAAATATTTTGAAATAGTCATAGATCAAATGAGATTGGGCACGTTCAGGGTGGTACGCACAAAACTCAAGTCCAAGTGGATTAAAGACCTCAGTATAAATCTGACCACACTGAAAACTGATTGAAGAGAATAGGGGAAGTAGCTTTCAATGCATGGGCACAGGAGACCACTTCCTAAATATAACCCCAGTAGCATAGACACTAAGAGGAACAACAAATATATGGGACCTCTTGAAACTGAGAAGCTTCTGTAAAGCAAAGGACACAGTCAATAAGACAAAAAAGCAGCCTACTGAATGGGAAAAGATCTTCACCAACCCCACATCAGACAACAGACTGATGTCAAAAATATATATAAAAAACCCTCAAGAAATTAAACATTAAATTCTAAATAACCCAATTAAATATGGTGTACTGAACTGAACAGAGAATTCTGAAGCGAAGAATTTAAAATGGCTAAAAGATACTTAAGGATATGTTCAACTTCCTTAGCTATCAGGGAAATAAAAATCAAAACAACTCTGAGATACAATCTTACACCTGTAAGAAAAGCTAAGATCAAAAACGCCAATGATAGCTTATGCTGGAAAGGATGTGAAATAAGGGGAACACTCATCCATTACTGGTGGGAATGCAAAATTTTGCAACCATTTCGTACATCAGTATGGTGGTTTCTCAGAAAATTGAGAATCAACCTACCTCAGGAACCAGAAATACCACTCTTGGGAATATAGCCAAAAGATGCTCAATCATACTACAAAAGCATATGCACAACTATGTTTATAGCAGCATTATTTGTAATAGCCAGAACCAGGAATGAATCTAGATGCCCCTCGACTGAAAAAATGATAAAGAAAGTGTGGCACATTTACACATTAGAATATTACTCAGTGTTATAAAACAATGACATCTTGAATTTTGCATGCAAATGGATGGAATTAGAAAACACTACCATGAGTTAGGTAACCCAGACCCAAATAAGTGAATATGGTATGTACTCAGTCATAAGTGGAGACTATCCACAAACAAGGAACATTGAACCTATAGGTCACGATCCTAGAGAAGCTAAGTAGTAAGGTGAACCGAAAGAAAAACATATATAGACCAACCTGGGAATTGGAAACAGACAAAATCGCCTGACAAAAATTGAGAGTATGGGTGTGGGGGTAGAAGAAAGGGGAGAAGAAGAGGGTTGAGGAGAACTTGAGGGAATGGGATAGTCAAGACTGAGGACGGACAAATATGAGACCAAGGAAAGAGACATCTTGATTGAGGGAGCAATTACGGGGCTAGCAAGAAAACTGGCCCTAGAAAATTTCCCAGGAATCCACAAGTATGTGCCAGAGGGTGCCTGAACTGTTCTTGCCCTGTAGTCAGACTGATGCTTATCTTAAATATCACTGTAGAACATTCATCCAACAACAGATAGAAACAGAGGCAGAGAACTGCATAGGAAAGTACTGTTAAGTATTACTAGGCTAAGATAATACATGTTAGCATGTAGTAGAAATTAGACTCTTACTACGTGTAGGTTCCTGAATTTCAATCTGTCTTGGAGGTATTTTTATATAATAATGAGAGATACTGAAGTTGTAATAGTTTGAACTTTAACTGATGTTTAAAAAATGGAAATACAATATTTATTTGTGCCCAGAAGTTTAAAGAACATTCTGATCTTATGAAACAAAGGAAAAAATTAACACATATAGGAAATGAGCAAAAATGCAAGATTAGGGCAATATTCTGTTCTAGTGGATTACAATGAGATAAGGAAATAATATTGTAATAATGTACATGAGAAAATATAACATTGGATTACATGGTAAATAATCCTGGTTATAAAACCAGGTTGTCATTCTCTCCTGTATGTATACTACATTTAAAACACATGATGTAGAAATGGGAGTTCAATTACTCAAGTACACTGCCATTTTTCCATACCAAATATTCTCACAGGCCTTTGCTAAATCAACTTTTAAAAACTCTCTCTTCATCAATTAGAATCCATGTAGTTCAATATTCAATTTTAATCTCTAATTTTTTGACACCATATTTATATGGAGTGACTTCAAGACCGATTTGAGTTCAACTTCTAAGTAAAACAAGTACAAAATAGGTACAGGATTTGAGAGATTATACAAGAATTATCATAATACATAATTGTCACAATACATAAAACATAAAATGCAATTTCTTTGCCTCAATTTAGTTGTGGCTGGTGAACAACAGCCACAACTCTTAGCCACACATGATGCTTTTGAAAGTAAATTGACATACTTAAATATTATTCTCAAATATAGAATAGTGATGATGCTCAACTGAATATTTTCCTATTGTTCTTTTCCCTATGCTATTTGCAGTTTCTTGGGTGAAAAAAATCAATTTAGCATACAGATATTGGAAGGAATTGTTTTGATTAAAGTCTTTCTGTTTCTTCCTTTGTTTAATCTGATACCTGTGTGTAGTTATTAGAAGTGTGTGAACAACCTATGCTGTGAGAATATTGTGGGAAAAGGAGGTAAGTAGAAATGTTTCCTTCTTTTGTAGTAATCTCTCAATATCACAAGAGAATGGAAAAGTGCAGAACCTTCTAGAAATGAAAAGCAGGTGGAAATTGTTAATTAATGTACATTTTTTTCTGTTTGTCTATATTGGAAACAGCAGGAGTAAGTATATAAAAAACTATGTTAAATTTTCCACCAAGTGCTTCCTTTTTGTTTGTTCTTAGTTTTAATTGTAAAACAAAAGTATGTCTATGGTATAAATCATATTTTATAATACTTATGTCAGTATAGAATGACTGAAACAAGCTAATTAACATGAATCAACGAATATGTCTATTTACAACAAAAACATTTAGAATCTATTCTTTTACCAATTTTCAAAAACATGAAACAATTTTATTAAATTATAGTTATTATGATGTAGAAAATATCTTTTGGACTATTATTTCACTCTTTACTTTAAAAAAACATATTTGTGCTCTCTTAAATCACCAAGAAGCCTAAAAATAAATAGTATGATTTTTCTAACTGATAAATTTATACTCATAGGTTTTAACTTTTCATTAGAACATGATTTAGTTCTGCATGCAACTGACTAGCTTTTCTTTCACTAATAATCTACAATATGAATCAAAGTTTTAGTAATACAAAGAATTTAAATAGTCTTTACAGATTATCAGAATGAAATATTAATAGAAACTTCATATTTATTTTCAAATACAGTTAACAGTCAAAGTCAAACATGTTCATGGTGGTTATTTTTAAAGAATGGATTTAAAATGAACACTTGTATTTCTTTATATTCTTATATGCTATTTTAGTCTTTTTTCATTTTTTTCCAGTTGATATTTATCAAAAATCAGGTGTTCAAAGAAGGTGTGTGGATTAATATCCAGGTCTTCGATTCTGTTCCATTAGTCCCCCTGCCTGTTCTTATGCCAATACCAGTCTGTTTTCAGTACAGTAGCTCTGTAGTAGAGTTTGAAGTCAGGTTTTGTGATGTCTCCAAAAGTTCTTTTATTGTACAGGATTGTTTTTGTTACCCTGGATTTTTTATTTTCCATATATTGTTGAGTACTGTTCTTTCAAGGTTTGTGAATAATTTTGTTGGGATTTTGATGGGCATTGCATTGAATCTGTAGATTGCTTTTGGTAAGATTGCCATTTTTACTATGTTAATACCACCTACCCAAGAGCATAGGAGATCTTTCTCCTTTCTGGTGTCTTCTTCAATTTACTTCTTCAAAGATTTAAAGTTCCTGTGATACAAGTCTTCCACTTGTTTGCTTAGAGCTACTCTGAGATATCTTATGCTATTTGTGGCTATTATGAATAGTGTTGATTCTCTGATTTCTTCCCCAGCCCGTTCCTCATCTGTATACAGGAGGGTTACTAATTTTTTGAGGTAATCTTGCTTCCTGATACATTACTGAAAGTGCTTATGTACTGTAGAAATTCCTTGGTAGAATTTTTGGGGTCGCTTATGTAAATTGTCATATCATCAGCAAATAGTGAGAATTTGACTTCTTCTTTTCTGAGTTGTATCCCTTTGATCTCCTCTTGGTATCTTATCATTCTAGCTAGAACCTCAAGAACTATACTGAATAGATATGGACAGAGTGGACAGCCTTGTCTTGTTCCTGATTTCAGTGGGATCGCTGGGAGTTTCTCTCCATTTAGTTTGATGCTGGCTGTTGGCTTGCTGTATACTACTTTTATTATGTTTAGGTATGTTCCTTGTATCCCTGCTCTCTCCAAGACCTTTATCATGAAGGGATGTTGTATTTTGTCAAAAGATTATTCTGCATCTAATGAGATAATCATGTGGTTTTTATTTTTCAGTTTGTTTATATGGTGACTTACATTGACAGATTTTCATATGTTGAACCATCTCTGCTCTGGGACCAAGTCGAGGTGATCATGGTAGATGATGTTTCTGATGTGTTCTGGGATTTGATTTGCCACTATTTTATTTAGCATTTTTGCATCAATGTTCATGAGTGAGAGTGTTTTGTAATTCTCTTTCTTAGTAATGTCTTTCTGTGGTTTGGTTATCAGGGTAATTGTAGCCTCATAAAAAGAGTTTGGCACTGTTCCTTCTGTTTCTATTGTGTGGAATAATTTGAGGAGTATTGGTATTAGTTTTTCTTTGAAAATCTTGTAGATCTCTGAGCTTAAATCATCTGGTCCTAGACTGTTTTCGGTGGAAACTTTTGATGACTGTTTCTCTTCCTTCAGCAGTTATACGTCTGTTTAATTTGTTTTCTGGTCTTGATTTAATTTTGGTAAGTGGTATTTATCCAGAAAGTTGTTCATTTCCATTTAATTTTTCAATTTCATGGAGTACATGTTTTGATTCACAATATTTATTATAATGTATACCCTAAACAGTACAAGTGTGATACAGTTTTTTTCCAGTCAAACTTAAATGTATACTATTTTATTTGTTACTTGTCTAGCTCACTTAACAATAAAAAATTGTTGAATAAACAAGAAGATTCTCCCAAAGGAATCAAGGACATTTCAGAAATAGATTGTACAGAGAGTTTTATTTTAAAAAGTATAATTTTTAAAAAAAATTTATTTTGTAAAACACATTTGCAGTCTAGTAAATTTTCCAGAGATGAATAGAATTTCATAATAGTACAGTTTAGGCAAACTTAGCAATTTACAACTTCATGTAATTATTAAATATTCAAATGATCTGAAAAGGGAGTTAATACCTTTACCAAAGTTTTATCCTGAATTCCAAACAATCCAAATTTACCAGAAACTAATTCATAACAACACACTGAAAAATCATGATAAACTTTTGGCATTTGTGATACTACATTGTTACAAAATCAAACGTGGATGGTATATCTTTTTATTATACATTGTTGGGTCAAATGCAAAATTTAGGCATTGATAGACATTATTAGATTTTAATGTCATTAGAATTTAAGGACATTTTATAATGTATTATGTATTTAAAAAACCTATAATCTTTTGCAGCAATGAAATTTACATCATAATTGAAATATGAACAAAAAGGTATATACTGTTCCTTTGCTTATTCAAATTGTGTAGTGATCATAGATTTTGGTAGGCACAGAATGCTTATTTATTCAGTGATACATCTTTTAATTTAAATACTATACATCATGTGTGCATAATAACATGTCTTCAATTATTTACTCCACAAAAAATAGTTGGTATAGAATTATTTATTTAAAATGTAGTCACCTCAGAGAGTGTAGCTAAATTACATGAGCATTTGTTAACTCTGGAGAAAACATGCCAATGGCTAAACACACACACACACACACACACACACATACTACATATATGCCAAACAATTTTCTCCTTATAAAATTGTACTATAAAATTATCATTCAAATAAGCTTTCGTTATTTTAAGTATATTACATAGAATTATTAGATACTATTAATTAAAAATTGTGCTAGTTTCTTTTCTAGTCTGACATTATATTTTTTTATTAAAAATTTTTGCCTCCTCCAATCCCCCATTTCCCTCCCAGTCCCCCAACTACCCCTCCTCCCTCCCTCTCCAACCCTAAGAGAAGTCAGGGTGCCCTGCCCTGTGGGAAGTCCAAGGCCCTCCACCGTCCATTCAGGTCTAGGAAGGTGTGCATCCAAGCAGACTAGACTCCCCAAAAGTCAGTACATGCAGTAAAATCAAAACCCGGTGTCATTATCATTGGCTTCTCAGTCGGCCCTCATTGTCAGCCACATTCAGAGAGTCCGGTTTGATCACATACTCGTTCAGTCCTAGTCCAGCTGGCCTTGGTGAGCTCCCATTAGATCAGTCTCACCGTCTCCCTGGGTGGAAGCACCCCTCACGGTCCTGACTTCCTTTCTCATATTCTCCCTCCTTCTGATCTTTATTCGCACCTTGGGAATTTAGTGAAGTGCTCCAATGTGGGTCTCTACCTTTATCTCCATCCATCGCCAGATTAAGGTTCTATGGTGATATGCAAGATATTCATCAGTGTGGCTATGGAATAAGGTCAGTTCAGGCACCCTCTCCTCTGCTGCTTAAGGACCTAGCTGGGGAAATCCCCTTGGACACCAGGGAACCGCTCTAGAGTTGGCATTGTCGTTAAAGATTTGGAGCACATTGTTGAGAGTACAGTGAACATCCTGGGAGTATCTTCATGCTTGGTGTGGTAAAAAAGACTGTGGCCTATAATTCTAGAGTTATGTCATCTAGAATAATATATACATATATATATATAATCTCAGTGAGGATTTAATTTTTCAACTCTAAATTAAACATAAATTCCTATTTTGCATAGCTTTAGATATATTTTGCACTAAGTAACCTCATAGCATAGCATCTAGTAGGTATTTGATAAAGTCGATTTTGGTAGTTACTTTGTTTGCCTATTAAACATGATGTAACAGATTGCAACAAAGTAGTGTAGTGTCTAATATATTAGTGTAGTGAAAGAGTGCATTTTAGAGACAGCATCAGATTCTGACAACACCACACATCTAATTAATAATGTGATTATATGAGATTCAATTGACTTTCTATAATTCACATTCTACATTTAAAATATGAGGTCTGATGACAGTTATTTTATTGAGATATGTAATAAGTTACATAACAAAATTTTGATGCTGTAAACTTGAAATATCTGTCAGTTACTTTCAGCATTTTAATAAATTGTGAAATCAAAATGCAAATAAAAATGAAATTCATCATCTGCCACTTAATGTTACCATAGCTTAAAATTTCTTTCCTTTTCTTTCTTTTTTTTAACAAATTAGTCATTTTGGAAGGCAGATATGCAGATGAAAAATCACACACTTTTCATTCTTTTCAAATCAATTACAAATATTTTTATTGTTGGTATGAGAGTACACATTTGAAAGTCAGAGGACAACTTGCCAGAATCAGTTTTCTCCTTCCATCACATGGGTATGGTCCCAGGCTTCTTGATAGGCTTCTTTACCAGTAAAGCTATACCAATTCTTTAGAAATTTGTCATTTAAGGAAACATTAAAGTAACATGAAGACAGGGTTTTTAGTTCAGATAAGAAAAGGAAGCTTTCTTTGTCTTTTGAATTTTGTACTTGGGGAATTTTCTTGATCTTTTTCTTCAAAGGGAGTAGATAATCCATTTATAGGAGCCTTGGGTGATGATTAGTTCAAAAGAAAGAAAAGGAGAAATTGAACAACTGTGCATATTTTGGTAAAAGAAAATAATTCCATTAAGCTTACTCAGTACATCATAGCCTTGTCATGAAGTAGGAAGGGAATTTGATTCCCATTATTAAAGGCCTCTCTATTGACATTTATATGTGGATTCAGTTTGCAGCTTATAAATAAACTCCAAATCCCAAGGGTTGTCAATTACAAGACAATGCACGCAATTTGGATGTTCTCTTAGAGCAGGATGGCTGATTTTTTTTCTTGTTTTTAAAAATTTATTCTTTGTTAATTCTTAGAGATTTTCACAGAATATATTTTAATCATATACACCTCTCACTTCTCATAATACCTCTTTTCCTAGGACCACAGGCACCAAAGGAACACTGAGAGCATGAGCGATAATGCTCACCAGGGAGAAGCACACCAATTGGTTATCCACTATCAAACTGCCAATCATGAAAATATAAAGACTAATGACATTAAATAGATTGAGCAATTTATACTTAGGACTATATATGTGCATATGCTATATATATATATATATATATATATATATATATATATATATATATAGGATGGCTGATTTTTAAAAAGAGATCCTATGAACTTCTAGAGAAAACACAGCATTGCTGTTTTAAAATAGCTTCATTACCTATATTGAACTATTTTGCTTTTAGGTTTTACACTTCAACCTCTTAAATGAAAATTCTTTGTTATAAATCCCAGTTGTCAGAATCTGACAATGAAAACAAGTTGTAGGACAAGCACTTTTATTTCTTTATTCGCTATCCTGTTCAATTTTATGCATTGAAAGCTTAGACGAAATGGGGGGGGAGCTTCTCTTGGTGTTTCAGCAATCATTTTTCCTTTATTACTCTGTCAGCTATTATTTACATTCAAAAATACTTTAAAAATAAAACAGAAATGGTAGTGATGGGAAACCATTAAGAAGATACATGTCTACAGGTCCTATTTTTGTTAGACTGAAGAAACAACTTTAGGAGATCTGTCATCTATCATGCTGAATACAGCTAATAACAATGTGTTGTGCCTTTGTAAATTTCTGAGAGTAGATTTTAATGTTCCTACTACAGAAAAATGATTAATATGGGATGTAATATATTTGCTAATAGCTAGAATTAGCCAACCCAAAACTAAATATTTAAAAATTTTCTTCCAATTTAAGTCTTAGAAATAGAAATTAACATATATTTTTGCAAAATCTCTATATTAGATGTTTACTTCCAATGTTTTATAATTTAATATTTTATAATTTACTCATTCTTAATTTTACTATGAGAAAGATTTTTGAATAGCTTTGAAAGGAACAATATTTACTCTAATAAAATATAATCAGCTGGGTAATGGGGGTGCATGCCTTTAATACCATCACTCAGGCAGCAGAGGCAGGCACTGTGAGATCAGCATTAATTACTGAGCAAGTTCTAAGACAGCTCTGGCTGCACAGAGAAACCAAGTCTTAAAAACACACACACACACACAAAAAAAAAAAACTAAAAGAAAACTAAAGGAAACCATAGCCAGGTTATATCACTGACAGTCCAAGATTTATTCGAATGTATGTATTTGTTTTCATAGATAACAAATGTGAATCACAGAAGAAAGAATAATTTTTGTTGAACTACAATGGCTGTGAAGCATAAAAGCTTAGTTTTGTAATTTTAAAAGAGAGCTAATTATGCTGTCCTGACATGGTTGTCTTAACAATGAAATGCGTAATATTTTATATAGTGTTAATCAAGGCCCTGACACATAGGAAGAAAGTCACATATAATTCTTCTTCATCTTCTTTTTATGAGTTATTACAGTGAGAGTAACTTTAGGATTCTGAAATTTAAACTAAAATACTCTGGTAAATTCTCTTATTTTATATTTTACTAAATTATAGCAGAAATCAATTCCATATTTACACACCTACATTCTTATATATAATAGGTATGATGTTTTAGAAGACAGAAAAGAGTAAAAGATAATTATCTTCATAGCACTCCAACTGTGGAAAAGAAAATATTAAATAATTATTCTAATTGATTAATTACAGAGGCTAGTAGAAATTGATAATATTTTTATTAACATTGCAAGTAGTATTAAGAGTTCCTATGTTTATCATGGTGAGTTTATAGTAAGCAAGATTTGCTTCACAAAAAGTGATATCTAAGATAATATTTAATATGATAAGAAAAATTGTCTTGCACACACCAAGAGGAATTATTACCACACAAAGGTAAAAATTTATGACATGTTATAATCAAGAATGTCTATGTTGTTAAGGTACTTTAATGTGGGAGAAGAATATTTTTCAGAGAAGGGATATTTGTGATGAAATGAGAAATAAGAAGCCAGTGCAGAGATAATACTTTAATTTGAAATAAATACATGTGTTATGCTTTTGCCTAAATCAATAAAATAATTGTACTCAGATTTTAAAAGGATGTCTCTGGTAGCTGTGCTAATAGTACATAAGTGGTAACTGTATGACTAGAGATTTACTAAAATAATTGCCAGGACAGAAAACTATGATTTCAAATATGGTAGTGGTAATGGAGATGATAAAATGTGTTTAGATTTTTTTATTGAAAATTAAATTAAGGAGATATGATAGACTAAAATGTAAAGTATGAGACAAGCAGAAATGTCAAATTGACAGCAGTATCTGTTATTGGTAACTGTAAGTATAAATTTATTATCAACAGATTAGAAAGACTGTAGGTGAGACACACCAGTGGAAGAGATGAGAAGATTCATTTCTAATATGTTATATTTGAGTTTTCTGTTACAGAGACATTCTTATGGATATGTTGAGCAGGAAATTGATGCAGACACCATTCAGCTTCATTAGAAGAGAGGTCTGGATATTGTTAAAGAAATGAATAGGTAGATAAAACTTTAGAGTTTTCCAGTTTTTGTAGAGCTATAGTAACCAAGCTAGAACTGAGGCTGTTTTTCAAAAGCTAAAAGAAAATGCTAATCCATGACAGTAAGATGAAGAAAACTGACAAGGAATAAAAAGTAATACAACTGCTTAAATACTGACATAACAGCAACTAAAATCAAGAGGAAATCGACCTTAAAGAAAGTGATTTACCAACCAAGAAAAAAAAATGTGAATAACAAAATCAAATTAGACATTTTAATGGAATTTTTTCTACATAACAAAGGGATCAGGGTCATCATCATATGGCCTACATCAAGACAAGTATGGACTTTGATGGGTGCTGTTTAGAAAAAAATATTACATGTGAATTATAGTGGAGGATACACAGTTTCCTATGTTGACAGACCATTCTATTTCACAGTATATTCTATTTGGGAAATTTTACATTATTTTTTATTATTTTTCTGCTTTATAAGGAGCTTTAATGCTTTGAGTTTGTGATATACTTGGCTAAGAGTAATGCTTTTGCTTTGCCACAGAGTATACAGCAAAAGGAATTTTAAAGGCACCTTTTACTTTCACTACTAACAATACAAGATTCTAATTTCTAGTTTATAGTAGCTGAATTTGACATTTATTTCTTTAATTCTCTTCAAAACCATTCATACCCTCTACCTTTTGAAAAGAGAATGGATAATAGCATGTGTTGGACTTTTGCTCATTTTTATTCAGAAAAGAGGGATTTTACAGAGGCCTCTGTGATGTAATAAACAACATAAATTCTCACTCTGTTCTTGAATTTTTTAAAGTATATATTATTTTTTGGCGTGGAGTTTAGTGCTTGTCCTGTATACAATTATTTTCAACTTGTCACAACCTAGAGTCATCAGAGCGAAGTCTCAACTGCAGAATTGACTAGATCAGATTGACCCACTGAAGTTTATGTGGAAGATTGTCTTATTGGCATTGATGTAGTAGGACCCATTACATGTAAGGCTGCTCCATATTTAAGCATGTGGTTCTAGTTGCCTATGAAAGCTAGCTAAGCATGAGAACATGCATTATTCAGCAGAAAGTATTCCTCTGTAGTTTCTTGCTGGAATCCCTACCCCAACTGACTTTCGTAAGGGATAGAGTGTGATATGTAAGTGTATGGTGAATAATTATGTTCTGCCTGCAAGTTGTTTTTAGCCAGTGATTTATTATAGCAATAGAAAGGAAAATTAAACACTGTTTATTCAATTATATTTTGAATTAATCTGTTCATTAATTACCTAATATTTGGGAGATGTCTGTCAAATATGACTATGCCATATGTAAAAGGCAACTGGTTTTGAAACCAGGAAATGTATCTGTGCTTAAATACATAAAATTGCATAGAGTGCTTTGTATCACATGACATTATATTTATCCACATTACCTTACTAATAATTTATGAACAGGTAACCTTAAATGGGGAAAAGCCATATTAATGCTTCACTTTGGTTTTGAGATAACCACTTGTACTCAATCCATTATTTTTACTATCCATTAGAATTTCTTTTTTTGTCTAGATAGTTTTCAACACTTAGATCCTGTATTCTTTACTTCCTTATTTATGCTTCCATCATTTCATTCCTGAGGAGACATCATGTCTGTAACTTTTCCTGCCACTATGTGTTTTTAGTTAATGTGTCCATTCAGATTAAATTTGTAGAAGTAAGGAATTTAATCATATAAAGCTAGAGTAAAGTTAAAATTTAAATTCTCTATTAATTATTTATTCGTTGCTGCCTATGTATTTGCTATAGCATAGTTTTAATTTGCTTACTAGTGTAACTGGAGGCTTCTCCCCACTCCCAGTACCTGAATAAGCACTTCAAAGCCCAAGGCTTAATATTAATTAGGAACTTTTTGGCTGATGGCTCAGGCTTCTTACTTGTAGCTTTACGTATAACGTGATCCATTTCTTATAATATGTGTATTGCCATGTGCCCCGTGGCTTACCAGTAATGCACTGGCATCTTACGTCTACAGGGCTGCTGGCATCTCTCTGACTCTGCCCTTTTTCTCCCTGGATCTCTGTTTGGATTTCCCTCCTGGCTTTATTCTGCATGACTATTTGCCAAATAAGCTTCTTTATTAACCAATGATAATAAAACAATTTCACAGTATACAGAGGGGCATCCCTCTCCTTTCTCCTCCCACCTTATATTCCCTTGTCTCTCTCTGCTCAGCCATATCCTTTCTTGTCTCCACTTTCCTAGTTCCGGGATTGAAGACATGTGACTTCTAAGCACTGGGAATCAAGGTGTGAGCCATCACTGTCTTGCTCTATTTTTCTTTTGGACTGAATATATCTTGAGTACCTCAGGGTGGCCTTGAACTCATAGAGGTCTATCTGCCTCTGCCTCCCAAGTACTGGAATTAAAGGTGTGTTGAACCAGTTCCTGGCCTCTCTGGGTAAATAGTGGCTTAGCTCTGCACTATGATCTTCAGGCAAGCTTTATTTGTTAGATGACAAATTAAATATTACCACAAAACCCTTTCATTCTTAATTTGCCTTTGTCACAATTTTTTTAAATCACAACAGGGAAATAATCCAAGGCACAGTCCTTTCACAGCCATTTATTTTTGTCTCCTGCCATTGCAACATACACCAGTTAAAACATACAATTCCTAAATTTTAGATTGTCTTTTCTTCTTATTTTTTCTTTCAAGTGGGCTTTTCTCCATCTACATACCCTTTAACTTTCTTCTATATGAAGACTTTCTATTTTCCTATGCTCCAAATCATAGAACATAATGTTTTTGAAGACTCTACTGAACACATGATTCTTTATTAGGGCTACCAATCACAATTCACATATACCTGTAGTGCATCACTTATCACAATGTCCTTTAAGATTCATGTGTCTGCTTCATTTTTTACTATACAGAGATCTCTGTGATAAGATATGCTGGATCTAATTCATTTTTTATCACCAGCACACAGAGATGGCTAACACATGATATATGTAAAATAAGTATTTCTGAAACAGGTAAAAAGTGATTTTCCTGTTTACTCCTATTCATATTCTGTGTGCAGTTATCATTCCTTTTCTTATCTGCCTAATCGTCAATCAGTTTTTCATGTTTGCCCTCAAACCTATTCATGACAGTTTGCTTATTCACCCCAGCCCCACAGTCTCTAATGATGGAAGTAGTGATAAAGATGAGGCCAGGGTTCTGTGATTGATTATGTGTAGACATTCTAGTTTAGTTTGCTGCCAGAATCAGTGACAGCCGCTGCCATCATTTTTCTGTTTTGAGGATTTCTTCCAATCTCAGGTCAAAGATTAATTCTAAAGCTATGGCTGATGATTTCAAGCCTATAAAATATATAATTCACTACTGCACATCAATATTTATTATGCATTGTCATATTTCTTTAACAGTAGTTTGTCTTTTAATTTTTAAAACAAACCAATAAATTTCAGACAAATACAGAAATACAATTTTAAAGCTATCTTAATTATATCCAAAATATATTCATCTGAAAACTTAATTAATTAAGTCAGCAATTAACATTAATGTAGTATCAGCTGAGAATAAATAATCATACTAAAATTCAAGGTATTTTCTTTATAGTTTTTTGATTTTTTTTGTTTTTTGTTTTTCTTGAGGAAGATATAAAATCTAGGAAGGAAAATGATATTTGGCAAGAAATAGAATATTAAACTGATTTCTGAGACTTAAATTTACACAATAATTTAGAGTATTTAAAACATTAAAAGCAACAACATTTTGCTAAAATATAAGTGCAGAAGATCTTAGAAGATCTACAAGACTTAGTTAAAGACACAGGATTAATAACAGTGTCAGGATTAAAGTAAAATTCTCTTTTCTCCCAGACTTATTTAACTGTATTTTATGCTGTTTTCTCTTGTTACCAGGAAACAAGTATTGCATTTTGCTTGTTCTTACTCTTCCACATATGAGAATATAAAAACAGACTTTCGAGCTATCCTGCGCTCATTTTATTAAAGGAGAATACAATAGGGTAGGTAAGCTGTATTTCAGCAGCAGTCAGTAGGAGGGGGATGAAGAAGTGTAAGAGAGAAAAAAAGACACCTTTTGAGTTATTGTCTTAAAAGTAGGGAGGCACAGTAATGAAGGTCTGGTAGCAGGTGTATGATGTATGGGGGTAGAAGGTCTTTACATAGAAAAAAATAAGAATTCCCTGAGTGTCAAAGAAAGCCAACTTAAAATTTTGGATAGATTTCAAAGAGATGAAAGGAGGGGAAATGAAAAGTTGAAAAGATATTTTAGTTAAGAACTCAAACAAGTTGACAGGCTTCACCGTGAAGAACTTGAAATGAGAGAGGAGATTCTGGAGCATAAACATGCATTAATGAATGTTGCTCCTCCCATCTTTTTTGATGTGTATCATTTGTGTATAGGGAGTGTCTCCTGGCCAAGTAATTAGCAGGTCAGTTGAGTTGTTTCTTAAGTGAGGAAATATAATGTATATATGATTTGGGTAATCTTACACTATTTTAAGAAATTTAGAATGTCAAATCTCTAGCACAGGCTAGAGTTAAAGCTCATGTTTATACTCCCTTTCTTAAATATCGGGAAACAGAGTAGAATTGACAAAAAATAAAAAACAAAGCAATGTGAAATAATTCTATAAAATTTTACCAAGAAGAAGTAGTTTTTTGTTTGTTTGTTTGTTTGTTTGTTATGGGTGCCATCATAGCCCTAAGACCTCTAGGTTTACTTTAATGTAGCTTGTGGAATCTTAAAGAACTCAATTTGGATGTTTTAAAGTCATGGGAGTTGGGGAAGAAGGGAGGGAGAAAGGCAAGGAGGAGGGGAGACGAGTGGGAAGGAAAACTTGAGGGAGTGGGATGGTCATGGTGAAGATGGGGGAAAGACCTAGAGGGAGAGCAAGGAATGAAATATCTTGATTGAGGGAGCCATTATCGGGCTAGCTAGAAACTTGGAAATAGAGAAAGTCCCAGGAATCCACAAGGATGGCCCAAGCTAAAACCCTAAGCAGTTATGGAGAGGGTGCCTTAACTAGCCTTGCCCTGTTGCCAGATTGATGAGTATCTTAAATGTCATCATAGACCCCATATCCAAAAACTGATGAAAGCAGATGCAGAGATTACAGTGGAGCAGTGGGCAGAGCTTCCAAAGTTCAGTTGAAGAAAGGGCAGAGCAACAATATGAGCAAAGGGGTCAAGACCATGAAGGGGATATCCACTGAAACAGCTTACCTGAGCTAATAGGAGCACACTAACTCTGGCCTGATGGGGAGGGAATCAGTATAGGAATGAACTAGCCCCCTGAATATGGGTGATAGTTGTCTGGCTTGGGCAGACTGTGGGTTCACTGGCAGTCAGACCAGGATTTATCCCTACTGTTTGTACTGGATTTTTGGAACTCATTCTCTTTTGAGGGATTCCTTACTCAGCCCAGACAAAGTAGGGTGGGTCTTGGTCCTGCCTCAAAGCAATGTTCTAGACTTTAGTGACTTCTGAGGAGTTAATGAGGATTGGGATGGGGAGGGAGGTGGAGAGAGCAGGAGGAAGGAGTGAGTGGGAACTGGAATTAGTATTTAAAATGAGAAAAGATAACTAAAAATAAATTTAAAAAATATGTGGAAACTGAAGGCCAGATCTAAAGTGAATCAAGAGGGGGAGAATCTGTATTCAAAGACTGACGAGTCTGTTAGGGCCTAACACTCTATTGTGATTGGACTTTGCTTGTGTATTTGCTAGAATGTAAACAGTTTCGTTTACTACAGAGAAAAAAAATGTTCTGCTTCTCTGTAAAGTCATTACAAATTGTGGGAATCTGAAAGCACCATCGTTGTTCCTACAAATAACTGAAATGCAAAACATCAAGAATGCTTATCTTCACTACCAATGAAAATAGGAGAAAATGGTAATTACTACATAACAAAATAGTCATAGAGCAACTACCCTATGTGTTTTAGTGTTCTATGTATGGACAAACATTTTTAAATGCAAAGAACTAATAAAATTTTCCAAATCCTGCCTCATCACACACACACTAAATGCCTCAGTAATCAGCATCTTGAGTGTTACACCAGAAACTAGGGAGGCATTGATGAGATAACCAAATGCTATATATCTTATCTTTAATTGCCCTGGCTTAAAATTAGCATGAAAATTCTTAGTCTCTAATTTCTGAAAAGTAAAGTCAGCTGTGGCTGTTTACCCTAAGTTTAGCTCTGAATTGAACTGAATGAAAGCAAGAAATGGATTAAATGTGTTAGCATTTTAAAAGCTGACACTTTTATCCAGAATCAGTGAATTTATTCTCTTGAGATAAAATTGGAAACCTAGATCAGGTAATCTTTCTTTTTTGATCTGTATTTCCTATATCTCTCTTCCAAAGTCATATAGCCAGTTTTAAAAAGCACTGTTCAATTATAAGAGCAGAAGCGTTTTCCATTTTACTTTTCAATATTATTCAAGAATTTTTGCCTGTAATTATGTCTTTCGGTAGATATACTAGAACAATTTTAATAATTAAATTGTTTTTTTTCTTTGTTCAGTTTTTGTTTATTTATTTATTTATTTATTTATTTATTTTTATTTTACATACCAGCTCCAGTTCCCCCTCTCTCCTCTTCTCCCATTCTCCATCTCCATCTAACCCAAGGCCCATCCACTCCTCAAAGTGGGGTAAGGCCTCACTTGTGGAGTCAACAAAGTGTGGTATACAAAGTTGAGGCAGGGACAAGCTCCTCCCTCCCCACCCTCCACCCCCTTATCAAGGCTGAACAAGTTAGTCCACCATTTGGAATGGGCTCCAAATAACCAGTTCATACATGCAGGATAAATCCTGGTTTCACTGACAGCCTCCTGACTGACATATCAAGCCCCAAAACTTTCACCCACATTCAGAGGTTCTAGTGTGGTCCCTCCCATTCAGGATTTGTAACTGTCAGTCCAGAGTTCATGAACTTTCACTAGCTCAGGTCAGCTCTGTATGTGTTTTTCCCTATTGTGATCTTCAACTTTGTTCATATTACCCCTCTTCCTTCTCTTCAACCAAGCTCCAGGAGCTCACCTGTGGATCACTGAATCTGCTTCCTTCAGTTACTGGATGTAGGTTCTATGATGACAATTAGGGTAGTCACTAATCTGATTATTGAGGAAGGACAACTGAGGCACCTTGCCCACTATTCCTAAGAGTCTTAGGTTGGGTCATCTTTGTGGATTCCTGGGAATATTCTTAACACCTGATTTCTCCCTCTATCAGACTTCCTATTCATTCCGGTCCCTCTCAGTCCCTCCTGAAAATCAGCTAACTCCAACCTTTATATTTTCATCTCCTATCCTCCCTCTTCTGATCCCCTTGCCAGTTTACACAGAAGATCTTAATTATTCTCCTTTCCTGGGGTCTTTCATGTTTGTCCCTCTTAGGGTCTTCCATTTTACCAAGCATCTCTGTGGTTGTGGACTGTTTCTTTATAAAATCATATGTTCTGTTTTCATGGTAAAATATAATGTAAATGTTCTTGATAGGAAAGAGAAATACATTAATGAATATGCAATTGATGGTTGTTAATAAAGAAGAATTAGTTTTCTTCGTAGATAAGTCTCCAAATGGCTAACTTTGATCTAGTAGGTTGGTTGCAGAGTATTGTGCTGTGAATTTGAAATTATGAGCTGATCTTTAGACATGACACATTTTTAGAAATCCCATTTTTTTTCTTGAGCTTGTACTTTTACCCATGATTGAGTTTACTGCTTCAGGGCCATGCAGAATAATCATCTACTTTGAGCACGCTTTTGTTTTTGCATCTTTTCACTTTTACTTTGAATACTCTTAGTACCTATGAACAACATAAGTTGTGATTATCAACTTTTTAAGATGTAGCTCATTTTAATTATAACCAATGAGACACATATCCAAAGCACAATTCTGTGGAATTTTGTTGTTATAATGAGTAATTTTTAGAAAATCTAAATTACAAGTAATTTTGAAATGGTCTTGACTTTGTCTAAGGATCTAATTTCTAACTTCTCATCTCATTTGAATCTAATACCAAACCTAAATATACTTCATAGCAAATCAACCAAATGGTTTGAGAACCTGTAAATCCTTCTTCCTTCAGTATCATCACCAGAATAGCCTAGACATCAGGTTTGTCTGTTTTGTTCCTCTGAATCCTCCTTTCATTTTTGTGATCTTAAGAACACATTTAAGGGAATGCTATTATCTGTTCTTCGTCTGTTCAATAAGTTTTGAAACAGCCTAGATTAAGTTATATATTTTGTCATGTTATTAGAAATCTAGGTTTCATACTCCAGGGAATTTTATTAGTTTTGCAAACCACAAAATATACACAAAAACCTTTTTTCCCTCTGGAATATTTGCATTGTTGAAAGAATATGAGCACATTTTTGCAGACACCTTGTCATTTCTCCAAAATTTTTGTTTGTTCCTTTTATCATAACTTTGCTTTGTAAATATGTTATTTTTTACTTCTTTCCTTTCAGCTTTACATCCTTAGCACTTCAGAAGGAAAGGATATGTTTGACAAAACTTGGAAAATTTTGGTTCTTGCCTGAAAACTACTTTATCTGAAAATTTAAATTAATTCAGCATAAAAATAAGCTAAATGCTAAGTTAAATGCTAGTACAGAAAAACTCTCTTTTTTAAATGTGTTTTTTTTTAAGAGCCTGAAATGTCTGGTGAAGAAGCATAATTCTTTCATGGAAGAGTATGATGAACCACAGATGTTTTTCAGCCACCCACAGGGATACATACCACCACATTGAGGACAGCAGATGTCTCCTCTCCCACTTCCATATCTGACATCTTTCCTTAAGAATCTATTTCTTTCAGTGATTAGCTCAAATAAGCCTATACAAGCACAGTTAACCTCAGCCTCTTCTTGAAAGTAGATTTTGTGGGATGAGGTAAGAAAAAAAAAATAGATCAACTCATCTAAAATCCAGGCATTTTCATGTGTCAGGTTTTTCTTTTAGTATCATTATAAATTATGCCTGCCAAAAAGTAAATATCTAAAATTCAAACTACTTTTGGGAAATAAACTTAATATAGATTCAAATTATTTGAAACTGTTACATGTATTTTTTTTTTCAGTTCAACCATTTTCAAACTCAATTTTCATAAGGTCATTGTTACAGTTAATATAAACATACATTACCTAAATCACATTTATATGTGAATTAGCTTTCTTGTATTGTAACAGGTTATCACAACTTTAGTGACAAAAGATAATATTAATATATTTAATAGTTTTTAATGTAGAAGTTTTACATAAATCTCAGTGGCCTGAAATCATGGGGGCAAAACTATTATGTGACTTTCTGGAGAACAATCTTTGTCCCTGTTCTTAAAGACTTTCTGCTTTCTTTTCCTAAGGATATGTTTAACAATGTTTAAAGAAACAACTTTGAATTCCTTTCATGTTTCTTCTTCAAATATACCTTTATCCTATTGTTTTCTTTTTGTTTTTTAAACACTTATTACATTTTCTTTCCTTGCAAAATCTAGGATTGCTCCCTAATGTAGCTGGTTATTTCCCTTTTTACTGTTTGAGAACCTGCCAGCCAGTGCCCAAATAAATACATGGAGACTTATTCTTAATTATGAATGCCCAGCCTTAGCTTTACTTGTTTCTAGACAGTTTTTCTTAACTTAAATTATCCTCTCTACCTTTTGCCTCTGGATGTTTACCTTTATTCTATATGCCTTCCTTTTTTTCTTACTGCTAGCCTAGGTGGCTAGGCCCCAGTGTCCTCCTCTCCTTCTCCTTTTCTCATTTCTTCTCCTTCTCTTTTTCTCCTATTTATTCTGTCTGCATGGAGCACCACCTATTTCTCTCTCATGCTTAACCATTCATCTCTTTATTAGATCATTCTGGTATTTTAGACAGGCAAAATAATACAGCCTTAGAGAGTTAAACAAATGCAACTTAAAAGAATGTAGCAAATCTTTACATCATTAAACAAATATCCCACTGTATAAATGATTGCAACAAATCTTAAATTAATATTCCACAACACTCTAGTATTTAAGAATTTAGTATCTATAAATATGAACTTTATTTCTAGGCAATGGTGGTGCATTCCTTTAATCCCAGCACTTGGGAGGCCGAGACAGGTGAGTTTGAGACCAGCCTGGTCTATAGAGTGAGTTCCTAGACAGAATCTATAGCTACCCAGAGAAACCCTGTCTTCAAACACTATATATACAACTTTTTTATTTGTAGAGGTGTTTGCCTCCATAAACATCTGTGTTGTATTCTTTTCATGTACCTTCTTTATACTTACCTTTAATCAAACTTTTTACATTTTAGACAGTTATTGAATTTGACTTTCTTGCATAATCCAGGATCATTTCCTAATGTAGTTGATTATTTCACTCTTTATTGTTTGGGAAACTGCCACCCAGAGCCCGAATAAATACATTGTGACTTACTCCTACTTATGAATACTCAATGTGTATGCTTGATATTCATGAGTTCTCAAAGGGTTTCAGATTCCCTTGAACTAGAGTTGTTACAGATGGTTGTGAGCCACCATGTCACCATATTAGTGCTGGGAATTGAGATTTTTAATTTATCTTAATATGTTTTAATTAGAATATAATTGCCTCATTCCTCCTTTCCTCCCTACAACCCAAGCCATGTCAGCATCTCCCTATCAAATTGATAGTTTGTTTTTCTTTATTATTATTACATATGTACAAATATAGAAATACAACTTTCTGAGTTTGATTTTGCTGTTTATGTGCATGAAAATTCAGTAATGGCCACTTTTTTTTGATGACCAATTAGAGGGCTTATTCCTGGGAAAGACTAATTCTCTATCTCACTCTGAAGTCATTACTACATTTCCTTGTTTACATATATGACTCAGAGATCCTCCTACACCTTTTCCTTAGCATGTCTATTGATAATGTTGTTGCTCAGGTTTTACTTATGTAGCCATTTCTAGGAGAAACAGTATGCATCTCACATCATACGTCCTTGTCCTCTGATGTTTATACACTTTCTGTCTACTACTCAACAATGTTCTCTCAACTAGCCATAATTGCAGATGTGTTTCTGATTTATACCTTGTTGGGGGCATCGCAGCATGATTACTTTTGTCTGCATTTTTTCCAGTTGTGGATTGCTCTAATAACCTCTGTCTGTTGAAATATCATATTATTTGATAAGAAACGAAAGCTATACTTGTCTGTGGATATAAAAAATATGTTTTAGAATGTAGTTAAGAAGTAATCTGGCCTAGTAAATTTGTGATCTCTATTTTCTTTTAAGATCTATAACCTCAATTTTGATTAAGCAAAGAAATTAGCTGTGTAATTAATCTAATTCAGGCACTATAGTGTTGCAATGAAAATTTAAATGAAATATTTTGTATAGATGTTGGTATCAAAGAGAAAAATTTCTCCTATTAAAATCAGTGGTTTGAATATTCAATAAATAGTTTTGATCACAAATTATGATGTATATATTGGCTTTTAATCAAAAGCATAAAATTATCAGAGACATTATTAGATTTAATTAAAGGAGATAAAGAAATGTTTCAATGTTTAAGAGCCATTATTTTTCTTCCAGGAAACTGTTCACTACTCATCACCAAAATCAAATGATTTTAAGGAATCTGAGACCCTATTTTAGCCTAATTGTATATGTAAACATATGCACATATACATGCAGAGTTATGCACATAAGCATATAATTAATTTTTATTCTAAAATTCTGTATTTTTCTTACATTTATATTAAAATAATCAATTACTTTTATATTCAAATTCTTAGAATTATTTGTCTGAGGTTTTGAAACTTTATGTGTTAGTTAATATTTAAAATTTCTAAGAATTGTTGTCTGAGGTTTATGTCCTGCCCAGTTTCCACAATCATTAAGTCCTAAAGAAATCACACAGAGGTCTACATTAATCATAAACTGATTGCCCCATTAGCTCAGACTTCTTATTAACTCTTATAACTTATATTACCCATTATTCTTATCTGTGTTAGCCACATGGCTCAGTACCTTTTTCAGCAGCATTGTCACATCTTGCTGCTTCTGTTTCTGGACAGGAAAGCAAAGGGAGCTTCCCTCTTCCCAAAATTCTCCTGTTCTCATTGACCCATCTCTACTTCTTGTCTGATTGTCCCACATATACTTTCTGACTGGCTACTGGCTTCTTTCTCCTGGTTGGGGGTGCTGATAAGCATATGGAGACCTAAAGAAAATTGAGAATTATGATCAAGTCTTGACTGGAGTATCCTGTGAGTCTTGATCATCTCAGGCAGCAGTCTTGAATCTATTCTGGATGTATTATTCAGACATCTGGGCCATCTGTTCCTACCAGAGATTTCTCAGGTGGTCTTCCTTGATCAAACCTGATTTTTCCTCACTCAGAATGAATCCACAGCCTCTCATTTCCTGTGGAAACAAAAGCAAAATCTCCTCTCCAAAGTAACATATCTTTTCACTTCAATTTTGATGTCAAGGTATTTTCAAAATACATATTTGGATTAATTCAACGGCATTCATAAACAAATATCTTTTATCAGCTATTGCTCCTTCCTCAGCATTCAAACAATTCAAGGAGAGCATAATAATATACAGTATCAAGATTCTCTGTGTATTTTTCATCTTTATGTGGCTTTATTTTAACCTCTATTTCTTTTATTTTTCCTTTTACTTTTTGAGACAGGTTCTCTATATCATTGGCTGTCCTGGAACTCGCCCTGTAGACCAGGCTATCTTTGAACTCACAGAGATCTACCTGCCTCTGCCTCCCAAGTGCTGGGATTAAAGGTGTGTGTTACCACACCTTGAACTCACAGAGATCTGTCTGCCTCTGCCTCCTAGGCATTGGGATTAAAGAAGTGTTGGGATTAAAGGTGTGTGCCACCATACCCAACTACTCTTTTTTAAAGACTTTTTTAACTTTTTTTTCTTTTTTTTCCAAGCCTACATATATTTTTAGCACACTGTAAAACATTTAGAGGTTTTCTTTGACTTTGAATCTTTCTTTTACTACATATCTCTCTTTTTCTAACCACATGTGTTTTTAATTAGCAAAGCAATATGTCTAGAATTAAAGTTGTGTTTTTGACAGCTGGATCCAACTCATTCCTTAGCTTCCTGAGATTCCAGCCTAATTGCGGAGGTACTGGTTGGTGCCATGTTTATTGTCACAACTCTATGGCATTCAAGGTCCCTGCCAGCAAGCAAGCTGCAGCAGTGTGCTCACAAACCACACTCAAATGCTCTAGAGCAGGACCTCTTACCTGAAAGAATAAGAGTTTGCACTGGCAGAATGGCCCAGAAAGGAGGCATTTTAAAATAGCATGGCTTTTTTAGTGCTACAGATAAAAACTAAAAAGCATGCAGTCAGCTTTTTATCAATACCATTTAAGGGTTTCATGGCAGGATCTCTTAAAAGACCTGCAAAGTTTACAACTAAAGCTGAGTCAGGAAACATCTGTTAAATGAGACATATTTGTCTCTAGCAAACAGAGCCCACATGAGAAAATGCTACTATTAATAACCCATGCATAACTCTATTCTTTTCTGTCTAGAACTACTTCCCATCTCTGTCAGTCTTTATGTGGATGTAGTCATCCACATGTTTGGCACCATTTGTTGTCTGAGGTTTCTGTTCTGCCCAATTTTCACAGTCATTAAGTCCCAAAGAAATTACATAGAGTTCTACATTAATCATAAACTGATTGCCCCATTAGCTCAGGCTTCTTATTAACTGTTATGACTTATATTAACCTGTTATTTTTATCTGTGTTAGTCACATGGCTCAGTACCTTTTTCAATGACATAGTCACATCTTGCTTCTTCTGTATCTGGACAGGACTGCAAAGGAAGCTTCCCCTTTACCAGAATTCTCCTGTTCTCATTCACCCATTTCAACTTCCTGTTTTGTTGTTCCACCTATACATTCTGCCTGGCTACTGGTCAATTGGCATTTATTTAAACATAATTGACAGAATATAGACAATTGTCCTGCACAAAAAATATGATAAATGCTCTGTACTACTATGCATAGTCCCTATCATATGATAAAAAGAAATTTAGAATTCTTTTGCATTATAAAATTTCAGAGTATTTCTATTTTTATTAAAGAAAATCCATTAGAAATTATAAGGACTAAGTATTTGAAACACATATTATTAGGAAGTCAATAATTTGCCTTTCAAAATTGCATAGTATTTATTATAAAATCTATTTATGGTTTAATTCCTAATTAAACATATGGTAAAATAGAAGAGCTAACTTTTTAGTTGTATAGAGTTTTGTAAACTTAATAAATCTTTTTATTACTTAATTAGTGTGTATTTCAATTACATCTGAGACAGAGATTAAACCCCATATTGGTTGTTCAGTAGATAGTGGTGAGCACAGAAACTGTACCCACTCAAACAACAAAGAAGCCTACATATATATATATATATATGTATATATATATATATATATATATATATATATATATATATAAAATTTGTATGTATGTAACAATAAATGTCAAAGGAAACGGAGCAACGGAGCTGTCATCTTAATAGTTTGTATGGAGGAAATAGCAAAGCTTGGAGAAATTGTGTCTGTGGTGTGATGTTGGAAGAAAGAAAGGGATGGAAAAAAGTTACATAATTCTATTTAAATTTAAAATATATTTTTAAAAAATGGAATAAAAACCCACTATGGTCAAGAAAATACTTCTTCACAATTCAAGAAATAATCCCATTTAGAAATTACAAAATATCCAATTTATCTTTGTATCACCTGCAGTGTTGTGGTGATTTGTTACTGTCTCCGAGCTATTAATATAACAACATGAATAGGTTTTCAATATTAAAATTTTAAAAAATGTAGAAAAGTACCTATGCTTATTAGTCTAATAATACCATAGTTGTTTTGAGCAGCAATAATACAACAAATAATGTCATTAAAGGTAACATTATATTAATAGTCCAGGCATGTAAGGAAGCTATTTGTTTTTACTTACATTTTCCATGTATCTCTTGTTCTTCTCTAAATTCCTGTTCCTTCTCTAAATTCATACTTTGAATTATTGTCTCTTTCCTTTCCAATATTCAGCCCTCTCTTTTTTTGCATATTGAACTCATTGCATCTTAAACCATTCAATTAATATATCTTAAAACATTTTAATAAATGTTAATTTCCCTTTATTTGGTTTTTGAGCTATTGGGTGTGATCATCTTTCTCTTTAAAATTATTTATTTTAATTTTTGAGTTTATAATATAATTACATCACCTCCATTTTTCCTTTCAACTTTTCAAACACTCCAATATATATATACTTCACTCTCTACAAAATTTATAGCCTTTCTTCATTATTTGCCTATATATATATATATATATATATTACTAAATATGACCTATTCGGTCCTTACAACACTGCCTGTATATATATATATATATATATATATATATATATATATATATATATATATATACAAGCAAAGAGTTTTAGCCTTGTACTAAGGAGTCCAGGCAACTAAGGAATTATGATATTGTAAGAAACAGTCTTTCTCAGGGAACAGAAAACCAGCTATTTATACAATATTAAATTGTCATTGTTCTTTGCTTAAATATATTAACAATTATCTTTTCTTTTATATATGTAATAATAAACTAATTATAATAATTTATATTCAATAATCATATTGGCCATTATAGTCATAGTACGTATCACCTGTCCTAGTTTGTTTAAATAGGAAAAGTCAAAACTTAAGTAGGCAAAAGTATCAAGCTGACTATGTATTCAGGTGACTAGAATTAAGCAGGATTTGGCTAAATGTACTGTGTGGATGTTATACCATTACTTTGGTTTGCAAAGCGGGATATACTTATAACAAATCTAAATTAGAATATCTTAATTTATTTTATCTTTGTTTATCTATTGTTAATTTCTAAGTGTAGTAGCCTGGTTTACAATTTCTATGTACCTCCTAGTGTCACCTTGCTAAATATAAGAGGGTATTAGACAACTAAGATTGATCTACCACTTTAGACAACATACTCACTTCAACTAGTGGGGGCAGCTTACTCTTTCATTAATTTCTTTCCAAAATCAAATGATTCATGGTTTTTGTTCCATTTTCAAGTTAAAATGACATTTCATATAGTGATATATCGTTGCAAGTGGGAAAAATCTAGCACCAACCTCACTTTTGATTTTTACAAAGTTGAACCATAAGAGCAGCAAGTTTATTGTGAGAATATTGTTCCTTCTAGAAATGTCAAATAACCTGTACTCATGAAGTCTAATCAACACAACTGCATAAACAAGAGGAGAACAGAGACAGTAAGAACAGATACTTTAACAAAGATGGAGGAGCTCAAGAGGTCTCAAGCCTACATAAAGAATTGTAGGGACTAAGGAATGCAAAGAGCTAGAAATGTAGTTTCCCCCAGAGAATTGCACATCAACTGATTATCTAATATCAAATGATCAGTACTGGAAGCATATACATACAGCAATATTATACAAACTGAGCAGGTTGTATGTATGTATTTGTAAGGATGGATGGTTTACAGGATTGCAAGTTCCTTCTTTCTTTTCTGTTAGTTGACTATCAGGCCATGAGGGCAGAGAGGGCAAAAAGTGCAGAAGGAACAAGCAGCTTGTGGTACAATGAAAATAGCCTTCTGGGATACAGTTTCTTTGTTATAGCTCAGCCTTATTAAAGAGTGAAGGGAGATATAAAGACTGGGGACAGCAGCTTGGATGTCACCTAATTTGCATTAAACAGCATGCTTCTATTTTAAGGTTTCATATGTGACAGCAGGGTCCTATATCAAAGCTTCTAAAATGATGTCTGATTACCATATGGGCATCAGGGGAAAGTTCCTGCAGGAAACTGTGTTAAGGGTCACATAAGAGGTAAGTCAGGCATCTTGATCTTAAGACATTCTCCAAATAATTTCAGATAGAGAGCAGGAAGACCTCTGCTGGAAGGGAATCATCCATGGTGCAGAGATCAGAGACAGCTGCTAGGACATGGTATGCTGAAACCTTTGACCAGCAGGGCCTCCCAACACAGGATATAGTTCAACTCATCCCCAAATGCCCTTGTCATAATGGAAATGTCTAAAATTTAGCTGGTGTTATGGTGTTATCGTGGTATATGTATGATATATATTATCATGGTATTAATATATATCCATTGAGACTCTTGGTGATTTCAATGGAATTCCTGGTCAACTAGTGAGTGTTGTTGCAAATAATGTTTCTGGGTTTTGTTTTTGTTTTTGCTAATTAGTTGCTCTGTGTGTGTTTTAAGTTGACTTTATTAGTTTAAAAACCTGGTACCAACATTGCCTTCTCATATTCATTATTATGTAGGCTCTCTTTGGAATACAAAGTTAGGTTTAAATACCACAGCTAATACAGGGTGGAGCAAAGATTCATTTCTTTCTAGTAACATTGAAAACAATACTTTTGACTGGTATAGATTCCTCTTCACTACTGGGAAAAATGGCATCTCATTTGGAGTATACACTGACAACAGTGAAGTAAGTCTTTTTTTTATCAATTAACTTATCCTAGTACTAAACATTTAATGAATTCCTAAAATTCAAAAGGAAACTCAAGAGTGCAAGTGTGCTGTAGCACTCACTGTTCATTTGCAGACCTTACTAAACATTTTGAAAATAAACCTCAATTTGATTGCAAAGATGAGCATGTTCTGCAAAGGAAGGTGATATTTGTTGAAGTTTAATTTTTTTCAGATTAAAAAGTTTGCCAAGTCTGTGTTCTTTGTTTTTTTTTTTTTTCTGGTTTTTCGAGACAGGGTTTCTCTGTGGTTTTTGAAGCCTGTCCTGGAACTAGTTCTTGTAGACCAGGCTGGCCTCGAACTCACCTAGATCTGCCTGCCTCTGCCTCCTGAGTGCTGGGATTAAAGGCATGCGCCACCACTACCCGGCTCCAAGTCTGTGTTCTTATTAATTCATTTCATGGTGTGATGTGTTTAGTGTAGAGCAGATATAATCTCTATAATGAAATTTTGACCATATATTACCTCCTGCTTTTAATGTTCAGTCTCAAATCAGAACAGGGCATCATCTCTCAGATTTTTCCTTGATACATGTTCTGATTTATTTCAAAGATTAAAGAAAAATATCATTTTAGAGATGGACAACTGGAAGTTAAGTGGTAAATGAACATTTTTTTCTTATTTTAAGTTAAGAACTCCACTAAAACACAGATTACTACTTTGGTTTTTCGAATCTCTGTAACTTTTTGGGAGTTGAAGAATAGGAGAAGGAAGACACTGCTATACTCAAACCAAGTTTCAGCGAAACAGTAAAGGGAGAACTTACAATGGAAACCTAATTTTATCAGGATTTGAAAAATATGCTGTAACATTGACAATCCTGCTTAGTCAAGATGTTTCCATGTAAACATAAAGAAACAGACCTGTTAGGATTTCCTTGGCTGAAGAAGCAATGTTTCTATCAGCTAATTGGTCTGGATTAATTTATACTTAAAAATTCATTTTTAATGTCATGTACAAAAATTTTGTCTGCTCTGCTTGTTCAGTATAAATTGATTGTCTACAGCCCCGTGTCATTTTTTTATGAGAAAGTAATTTTATTAAATTATAAAAGTTTCCATTTCCGCCCTTCCTCCCAACACCCTCCCACTCCCCCCACTCCCTCTCCTCCTCCCTCTCCATCCCTAAGGGCAGTCAGGGTTTCCTGCCCTGTGGGAAGTTCAAGTTCCTCTCCCTTCCCTCCAGGTCCAGGAAGGTGAGTATCCAAACAGACTGGATCCCCAAAATCCAGTATATGCAGAGGAAACAAGTCCCAGTGTCATTGTCAATGGCTTTTCAGAAAGACTCCGGGCCAGCCACATTCAGAGAATCCGTCCACATTCAGAGAATCTGGTTGGATCACGTGTTCGTTCAGTCCCAGTCCAACTGGCCTTGGTGAACTCTAATTAGATCAGTCCCCTTGTATCAGTGGGTGATCGCGTCCCTCGCAGTCCTGGCTTACTTTTTCATTTTCTTCCGTGTCATTTATTTTATTGGGTTTCAATTAAAATATATTTTCTTTATAAAGCTGCAAGAAGAATATTATATCCATAATACCCTTTCTTTCCTTCCTTATTTATTTCTGTTTCACTAGGTTGTGGCTGGAAAAATACATATATTTCAATTATCAAAGTCTATATTTTTCTATATCTGTACATTGTAGTATGCTTGGATCATTATGCTATTTGGTATAACAGTCACCATCTATAGTTATCTTTTTCTCTCTGTGTGTCATGAACATATGAGGTCTGTAGTCTAAGCAAATTACAGACATATCATAAATTAATTATAGTCAAAATGGTGCATATTAGGGTAAGAATATTTATTCTGTATGCAACAAAAATTTATGTCATTTGACCAATATAAATACCTTCCCTCTAACCTTCCAACCCCTATTAACCACTATTCTGCAAATTATTTCTGAGTTAAAGTACATATTTAAACATACCACGTAATATTTATTTCTTATGTATGTAAATAATTTCACTTAAGACATTTTCTGACTTAATGATTTGTGGTGTTACAATATTCAAGATCCTTTAAGATGTCCTCTTACTGACACACATTCCTGCATCATGCACCTTTCTCAGACAATTTTTTAAAGTAATAAAAAGTTAGCAAAGCAAGTTAAATTTGCATTTGTCTAATTTCTTTGTTTCTTTTTATAATATAGATTTCCTAAGATTTCCACAGAATGGATTCTCATTAACTAATATATTACATTATGAAATGAAAAGAAACATTATTTAATATATTACATGTTATATTTTATTATACTTAATATACTTAAATGTTATCTTATTTAAGAAAATAATTTATATATATAATGTATATTTATATATGTATATCATTTCATAATATATTTATATATGTTTATGTCCATTCCATAATATATTTACTATATTTTATTGCCTGTGCGTGACTTTTATTTTTACAGCAATCAAATTATGTGTTGGGCCATGAAGAGACATTAACATGCTATCTTTATTTAATAGTATTTGAAAAAAATTGTGTAGCCCATGAGCTATTTCTGGTGGTTTGGCATTAAGAAAAACAGCTACATTGAACCACTACTCCAAAACCCTAGAAGATTAACATCATAGAAATAATAAGATTAGCCATGTGAAAGTTCAATAGATTAGTTTGATTTTTTATAAATGGCAAATTTCAATGAACTCTATTTTAGAAAATGTATGTTTATTCCAATTAATACAATTAGATTGTTGTGATTTTAATTCTTTTTAAAATAACTATTGTTCTGCCAGACCTCCTTAGCCTTATTCCCTAGAGATAGGTGAGTGTGCTATCTGCCTATTCTGTAGTCCCACTATACAGGACAATCAGATGTGCTAGGGAGTCAAGTTAAAGCAGAAACTCAGTTTATTACTGTGAATGTCAGCTTATATAGTTTAAGCAATACCATAAAAGCTGATGTGATACAGGGGTACCTTCAGCCAATGAGAGACAGCCAATCCCTCCTTCTGGCTGGAGCTAGATTTTGCTGTCTCATCTTCACTTGACAGCTTTGAGACTATCCTTCAAACTTGAGCAAGGCTTTTCTCTGTCCTACATGCCTCGAGTTACAGACCTGAGATAATTTTGGCCCAACATCTCCCCCTTCTTGCTTATATCCCACCCCCTATTCCAGTCACCAGGCCATAATAGCCCACTGGGGAGGGGTTACCAATCATAGCCACCCCTATCTAGAGCTTCAGTCTGGACACCCCCAATTTGAGACTTCATCCGTGGGGTGAGATTTGTCAAATCTACCATAATGTACTTGAAGGGGCATGAGATGTACCTATTCTATCTGTTTTTGGAATGCGTGTTTCAGCCTTTGGAGAACACATAGTCCAAAAAGACAGATCAATAAACAAATAACCATTGGCCCAATGAGGGAAGAGATGAGTGTGGTAAGCCATGGGGACCAATTTAACCAGGTCTCATAGGAGATTCTTAAGTTAAAAGAATCGATATCTTTCTTAACTCATTTAGTAAGCATCCTGGAATGGTCTGAATAGAAGCAGCATTCTTCCCAAAGTGCCCTACAAAATTTTTTCCCTGTTCCATAAACAAGTCCAAGCCTCTCCTATTTTGTAAGGTTACTCTTGCTAAGGAATCCAAAACTTTTGTAAATAACGTAATATAGTCTCTGTCTTTTCTAAGGTTGCTGTCAATTGTAATCAAATTATTCACATTTCTTCTTGTAAAATCACCAGGGACAAGGTGCCCAGGGCAGTCCAGGCCCCATCAATGTGGTGATGGCCAGGGTCATTTGGGGCTACTTCTTATGCCTTCGGGCCAGGAATTCTTCTTTCATGTGGTAAAGTACATGAGGGGAAATTAATACTAGCAGGTAAGTATTATTACTCTAAATGATCAGTGTATCAGAGATGCAGGGACTAACTCCCGGCTCTTGGTAGATCCAAAAATACCCATCTAAATTGAGTGCATCTTCCATATAGGGGTTTCTGGGGTAGAGGTACTTGGGAGACCCTGGAGATCATTATTTCTCCATGCTGTTTTAACCAATGTCCAGTCCCAGTCTGCTCACATCCCAAGGAAGAACAATAGTAATCAGTTTCTAATAGTGGAGGCTGTCTAATTGCATCCTGGGCATACATAAAATGGTGTTTTCAGTAGGGCATGCCTTCCAAAGACATGAGAATATACCCAGGCACTTTAGGGTAAGATACCTGGAGTAGGGTGCACCCCTGAGAGCCTCTACATTCAAGTTTCCCTTTGATTCCTGGAATCCAGTCTCCCACATTCCAGCTCCCACATGCCAAAATCACAGAGGTCAAACATCAGGCCATCACATCCAGGGTATCACCATCTGAGAAGTCTGGTTTAGGATCCCTCTAGTACCAACACTAGACAAGATCCTTCTGTGATTGGTGGGAACTTGTTGCCTGAACCTTGATCCCTGTGAGAAGAGTTAACATGATTGCCACAGGGAGGGCCACCTGAAATAGCAACACTTTACTCAAGGGTCAATCTCCCTTGGGCAGTGGTGAGTTTTCTTTTCTTTTCTTTGAATTTAAGTATTGTCGACCATAACCTCTTCCTTTTTTTTATTGGTCATTTTGATCTTCCCCATTGTCCTGAGGGTAGGGGAGAAATTTTAAATTATGAGCAGGTAACCATATAGACATTTCCCCTTGGTTTGGTAAGACACACCCATATCCTCAGCCTTGTATCAACAAGGAATCTGGGCTCTTTCATTGGTTAGTGAAAGGATTCTTCTACCTAACCTTTAGGCAGGGCCTCATTGATAGGCATCCCCAATATTTCTGGAATCTATTTTGTTCATCTGATTTTTAAAATTTAAAAGACTGATGGTTAATAACACCTTTTTCATTTGTAGATGGGAGAGATGTCTCCTCCTTTTTTGTCTTATAAGAACCTCTTTGAGATATTGGTGATGTCTATGAATAATTGCTTGACCTTGAAGGTTGTATGGGATCCTGGTGGTATGGGATATATTCCATCTCTGGAAGAATTCTTTTAATGTTTTTACTTAGAAAACAGGGGCTGATGTCAGTCTTGACCTGTTATAGTAGTCCCAAAATAGCAAACCATTGTAAGAAGTGTCTTTTGGCATAGATTACCTTTTTCCCTGAGTGGGCAGCTGTAGGAGGAGGCTGCTTGTTGGTTCCCGGCTGCTCAGTCCTGAAATATTCATCAGAAACTGAATTAATTAATCACTGCTTGGACCATTAGCTCTAGCTTCTTACTGGCTAATTCTTACATATTAATTTAACCCATCTCCATTAGTCTGTGTATCGACACATAGCAGTGGCTTACTGGCAAAGTTTTGGCATGTCTGACTCTAGCAGTGGCTCCATGGCTTCTCTCTGACTTTGCCTTCCTTCCTCCTTGCTATAGGCCAAGCCAGTATCTTTATTCATTAACCAGTGAAAGCAACACATAGACAGAAGAACGTCTTACACCATTTCCACTTTTCTGTTTAAACAAAAGGGAAGGCTTTAACTTTAACATAGTAAAATTACATATAACAAAACAGTTATCAAGCAAGAATTACAGTTACAATATTTATATATACTTTACCTTTGATCATAACTAAGGAAAATTATAGCTATAACTAAATTCTTCAACTCCATCAAAGAATCCAGAAGGATATAATATTACCTAAATAAACAGGAAATGCATTGTAAACAATTTCTAAAGCTTTAGAATTGACAGAAATATCTCACTGCCTAGACAATCACCCAAAGATCTTTTGTATTGCTGGAACATCCATCTTCAGCCTACAGGCCCATACTATCCAGCAGACTTTTCCATGAAACAGGAAATTTCAAAGACAGTTTTGCCTTATATTGGCAGTTTGTCAGTCACTTTCCTCTGTGTTCTGCAGAATGTTTCATAGACTCTTTCATGAAGCAGGAACCCTGAAGGATTGTCTCACCTTTAGGCAAGTTCAGCAGTCATTTCTCTGTGGGACATGCATGTCCAGTTCATCAAGCAGTCCAGGCAAGCATAAGTTTTTGCCCAAATTGCTAACAAACTTCATAAGGAACCCCTTCAATGCCCATCTTCCTCTTAAAGTTATTTGTGCTGCCAGGAGCAAATGTATCTCATTGTCATGAAAAGTCCTAAGTTATTAAAACATTTTAAATGACATATTCTAAAGGTCTTTGAAAGGTTTGAAGATTATCTAACTAAAATATATCTCTATATATCTAGAAAATCTAACTATCATGACTAGAATCTTAACTATTATAGATGACCCTCTATTAATCTATATTTCTTAATTATTCATTATATTTTCAAATGAGCTACACAAAAAAACAAACTTAATCAGAGCATAAATATGGCCTTTCTCTGACTCTGCTTTTCTTCTACCTTTCTATAGGCTATGCCAGTTTCTTTATTCATTAACCAATAAAAGCAACACTTAGAAAGACCCCCCCACACCATTTAATGACCTGTTGTGGTAGTCCCAACATAGGAAGACATTTTAAGAAGAGGTTTTTGGTATGGGTTACCATTTCCCCTGAGTGGGGAGTATCCCAGCATGCCTTAGAGTATGTGTCTATATCCCAAAATTATATTTTAATTTGCCAATTGGAGGGTAATGTGTTATGTAACATGAAGGGCCTGCTTGTTGGGGGTTTTCTGTCCTGCCCTGTCCCCCCAGTTGTTTAACCCCAAAGAAAATGACACAGAGGACTCTGTAAGTTATAAAGCTGATTGGCCCATTAGGTCTAGCCTCTTACTGGCTAACTCTCACATCTTGATTAACGCATTTTTCTGATCTATGTTAGCCATGTGGCTCAGTACCTTTTTTAGTGAGGCAGATCACATCCTGCTGCTTCGGTGATCTGAGCAGGAGTGGAAAGAATCAACTTCCTCCTCCTCAGAATTCTCCTGCTCTCCTTGCATCATTTCCACTTCCTGTCTGGTTTTCCCGCCTACACCTCCTGCCTGGCCAATCAGCATTTATTTAAAACATGATTGACATAATACAGACAATTCTCTCGCACCAGTGTTACATCTGTTTGCCAGATGATATTGGATCCTAACCCTCTTGGGTTCACCCCATGGCCCTTGTAAATGGGTAGAAGCCGAGAAACCCTTGGCAAGTCATACATGTATGAACAATTCTCTTTAATTCTATTATTGGGGTCTGGGGATATATATATATTTGAGTCCTCTCCAGTTGACATGAGTTAAGTCATACATTTGGGTAATATTTTGTATGGGCAGAGTTGAGACCTCTATGAGACAGGCCCCTGAAGCATTCGCTGCAACCTTCCCTTGGGAAATGTGGTTATAAAGGTTTTGGTGTCCTCTGAGATGTAGGATATATATGGGCTTTTTTCTACCTTCTAAGAGCAGTCTGAGCTGTATCATTAAGTCAGAAATAGGATTAGCATCCAATCTGATATAGGCATAGGGTAAATATGGCAGTAGATTCACCACATAATAACAGTCTGAATAGAGGTTGCAGGGCTCTGGGACTTATTGTAGGGCAATATACATGGCCATTATTTCCTTTTATTGAGTGGATCCCACAAGGGAGAATTTTGGTAATTTTTGTCTTAGTCCCCCCTGCAGGGAAAACTACAAAGACAGATCCAGTCTTCCCACCATCTCTGCAAACTGTTAATGCTTGGGGCAGGAGCCTAGAAGAAAAGACTAAAGGGACTCTCCAGTGTAGTTATTAATATAGATTCACTAACTGGGACTCCCCAAAGTGGGTGTCCAGGGTCTCCAGAAATTCCTCCATGGTGAGGCTTAATCAAGAACAATTTCTGGCCACCCATTCTAAATCCTTAATTTAGAATGGAATTATTAATTTAGAGGTATCTGTTCCATAATGTCAGAGGGACGTGTCCCTGATATTTATGATCATATTAGCTATTTGATAGACTAGATAGTACACTCTGGGAGTGCCCCCCAGGGTGGTATGTACCCATTCTAGTGGTTGTGACTACTGAACAATGGCAGCCAGCATGGTCTTTTTTACTAATAATATCTAGCCATGTATTGAAATTCAAGGATTATATCTCACCAAAGAAGCCTGATGGAGATCATTGATGAATCCCGTGAGTGCCTGACGGCCCTCAGGGGGCAAGGAAATAATGTCATAAGGTTACCCCCTTTTAGGAGATCATATAACACAGCTCAGTCCCTACAGGCAACAAGGACCTAGCCAGTTCATTTCTCCCAGTGTTTTTGTAACCCCGATAAAATAAAAGGCTCAGGCAAGATTAATTGGTGTCCATTCACTTTGGCTTGAGTGAGTGTTAATTGGGATTCTGATATAGGAAATGGGGGTGACATTTGCAATTTGTTCAGGGCTATTTTAAAGCCACAATGTTGGAAGATATTAACAATAGTGGTTACCCAGGGAACTGGCCCTTATTCTTCCAAATGTCCAATGATTACATCATCAATATAAATATATAAAAGGTATTATCTTTATCAAAATAAAAAGAGAAGGTACTATACAAATATTGTTGGCAAAAGGTTGGACTATTGGCCATCCCCTGTGGGGGGAATAGTCCATTCATATCTCTCATCAGGTCAAGAGGAGTTAACTGTAGGAATGGAAAAGGCAAGATTTTTGCAGTCTTCCTCATGAAGAGAGATTTAGAAGAATCAGTCCTTTAAATCATTTACAGTGAGGGGAAATTGGGAGGTGGTTACTGGGTCCCAAAGTAAGCCCCTTAAAGGGGACCTACTAGCCCCATATGGGAATTGATTGCTGATAGGTCCTGAAACATTCTCCTGGTCCCATTAGGCTTATGTATCACAAACACAGGGCTGTTCCAGGGGCTCATCAAAGGCCTTATCTCTCCTTCTTTAAGCAGATTTTTGGTGATTTCCTTGAGCATCTTAAGTTTAAGTTTGGGTGATGGCCAGTGCTCCACCCATACTGGCTTACCAGGTACCCACCCGATGGGGGATACCCTGGGAGCAGTGGTGTCTACTTTTGGGGGTGAATTCAGGTGTCAGGGGTCTGTCTGATGGCACCTTGCTCAGCTTTATCATCATAAAAGTCTAGATGGTAAGTAGTAATAATGAGATCCCAGCTGGTTGGGACCTCTTCATTTCTGAGGAACATCCACTCAACTCCTGTATCTATCAGGCATTGGAATCTTTGACCCCAAAGATTATAGTCATATTGAGTTGGAACCCCTCTACCATTGGAGGGGTAGTGAATTAACTGAAGGTGCATCTTTCCTTCCTTTGGTTAAGGGAGCTGGAAGGTGCCCCTATCTAGTTTAAAGGTTGATTTGCAATGGTTTTCCCATTTATGTCAAATTTGGAGGAGCATTCTGAGCCCCAGTGGTATCCCTTGTGTCATTAGTCAGGGAGATGGAGGAAGTCCCTTCTACACCTGGGTTTTATTGCCCTTTTGTGGACAATCCCTCGTAAATGTCCCATTTGACCACATAAGAAACATTACAAACGTGTTTGCTTTTGCTGTCCAGCAACGAGAGACTGAGTAATAAAAGAGGCTGAAGTTTGTGTCTGGGCCTGAAGGGTCACCAAAAGAGTCTGGTTGATATGTGACTGGATCCCGACATTCTGTGATGCCACAAACCATTGACTCACAGAATCTTCCCTAAGGCCCACATAAGCCATCTTAGTATCTTGCATCATACCTTCCCAGACGAGCAGCTTAGTAAATTTAACTCTAAACCCATCGTGGGGCCAGTTTCCTCTCAAGTCTTGTCTGCACATGGAAAATAATGTCCGGAAATGGCTGCCCTGATTTTTGCATGATTTCAGCTATAGGTGATTCAATGGGTCCATCTTCTAACTTGCTCCAGGCCTCACAGACAATATTTAATTTTCTTTTTGTCTTTGCATCTGTCTGTCATATTTCTTCCCCCTGGGACTGCTCTTCAGTAAATTGTGGCCATTTTTGATCTTCCTCCTCATCTTATTCCTTTTCTCTTATTCTTTTCGTTAGTTAGTTACTTTTGGATTATTCAGACCTCTCCTGATCTTTGGCCTTTTCCTGTACCTCACCTGTCTTCTTTACCCCTGCTCTTCTAGCCAGTTGATTATTTTCAGATTTTTTTAAGACTTCTCCCAGTTTCTGGCTTTTTCCCTTACCCACTGTTGGGGTAGGCAGAGCAGCAGGTTGAAAACATGCCTTAAGGACCATAATAGTTGCATAGAATCCTAATGGTGGGGGAATATCAAAGTAGTTTTCCCTTTCTCTGGCCAGAATCTTTACCAGGTTCCACGTGTCCAATGAGAAACGATTCCTGTTGGGTACCCAGAGGGCCAGAGTAATTATATCCTTCCATGCCTGGATCACATTGTGCTCTGACAATTTCAGGCCTTGGGAGAGCAGCATATATCTCAGCGCCTTCAGCACTAGGCCATTTTTGCGTAAAGTAGTATTACCCATCATGGGGTCTTACTCACCTTGACTGACCACTTAGCACTGGGATCAGTTGTGTCCCTGTTTGGACACCAGTTGCCAAGCCTCTTTATCCTTATTCCCCAGGGAAAGTTAAGAGTGCTAACCACCCATTCAGCAGCCCCACTTAACAGGAAAATCAATCGCAATAGGGAGTCAAGTCAAAGCAGGAACTCAGCTTATTACTGTGAGCCTCAGCTTATATAGGTTAAGCGACATCATAAAAGCTGATGTGATGTAGGGGTACTTCCAACCAATGAGAGACAGCCAAGCCCTCCTTCTGACTGGAGGGCTGTCTAACTAACTAGATTTTGCTGTCTCATCCTCACTTGGTAGCTTTGAGACTATCCTTCAAATTTGAGCCAGGTTTTTTTCTGTCTTGTAGGCCTCAAGGTACAGACCCTGAGATAATTTTGACCCAATATTGTTCTTTTTTCTTAGATTCCAGGTTAGACTATTAAAATTACTAAAACATTATTACTGTTTGCTATAATTGCATACAGTATTTTCCAGTTCAGCTCCAAAATTATTAAGGACATATCTTTTTCTATGAAATAAAGTAGTAAATGTATTTAATTCTATATTTCAAATATACTAAAATGTAAGAAAATATTATTGTGTAAGACAGGGGTTAACGAAACCTGAAAAAGAATAAAAAAGGGTATGCTTTCTTCCATATAGCACAGTAGAAATTAACACTATTATAAGAACAACATGAATAAATTTTGTTTGAAATTATGTTCTTGGCATAATAATTCCCATTTTTGTTTGTTTATTCACATTAAAAGTTCTGATCTTTATACATTAACTAAATATACATTCTTATAAAATGTAGATGATTATATTTTGCACAAAAGTCATTATGCTTTATGTTTATAATTCTTTATTGAAAAAACATCTTATTCTTATTTATTTGGAAGGCTGCATATAAAACTAATTTAAAAATAATGTTGTCCATGCTATTGTTTTCTTTGTTGTATAGTTAAACAATTTTTATTTTAAATAAGAATTTTTTTATTTTTGTTAGCATTAATTATAGTCAGAATCTGTTGCCATCCTTTATTATACTGATGGAAAGTTGCAAGGAAAATCCCACAACAATTACTATAAATCCCCAAGTAGTTAAGTACTTTAAATACAACACCTTTGAAATTTTATATAATATAATCAGTGTTGAAAATGTTGACTTTTAATACAAAAACATGAAATTAAGGATAAGAGAAATAATTATGTAAATTACTATAATTTAAAATAAATGACATATAATTTGCATTACCTCTTATATGTAAATGGGCATTCAAATTTTGAACATTGAAAGAAATTTGGGTATATGAATCAACTCTGTAGAGCATTTATAAAATCATTTCTTTACTTATTCTTTGCCTATACATATAGTCATTTAATGGTTTGTGATCCTAGAATTATTATAAATTCATCAAAACAATGATTATGTAGGTATTAGTTTAGACTATCAGTTTTTTCTTACCATGTTAATTCGTAATCCACATATTTTTCCCATACACACTGGATGGTTTCCTATTGTTTTCATCCAAAATATTTGATTGCATAATTGTGTACATGCAGATTTTTCTTGTTTTTAAGATGAATATTTGGAACTATATAACTTATTAGAAGAAAAATAGATCCGTTTTTGTGGTTTGATTACCATTGCTAACTTTTTTTAAGTATGAGAGGGAGTAATAAATTAGTAAATAGTATATTGTAATTTGGATGTGAAACATTCTTAATAGCCACATGGGTTTGAATATTTGGTCCCTATATAAGGGTGATTTTTGTGAAGACGATGAAACTTTTAAGAATCGGTGATTTCCTGGAAGAAGTGAGTTATTGACCCAACTTCTTTGTTTACTCTCTTCTTCATGAATATAAATCCATTATGACCTGTCTATCTTCTTTTCCTGCTGCCATGCCTTCCCTATATAAATCTATGCCATCTCTACCATAATGGACTCTATCACTCTGGAAGTTTGGGAAACAATAAATCCACTGCCCTTCAGTTACTGCTTTTATCATAGTAAGTTATTACAATAACACCAAAAGAAACTAAGACTTAGTAGATAGATATATGAACAGATGAAATAGGTAGAGTGGTAAAAATATATGTAAGGATTCATTGACAAAATTACGAGGGAAATGATACTTAACTTTTACAACCAAGGGACTCCAAAATTCATTTAGTGGAATGCAATTTAAACACTAGCATGTATGTAAATGGTAACATTAACTCTTCTCATGGGTAGAAGCAGATATCTCAGACTAACATTCCTTGCACCATAATTGTACTACTTGTTAAAGTCTCCTTAGTGAAATACCTAATATCTTAAAATTATGGTGACATATGTGATCATTGCAATAACCTAGTAGGTAAACCTAGACATGACTTTGCTCCCTCATAATCTTTTGAAACAACCTGCTTCTTTGTGTTATGTAAAAATAGTTAAGTGTTAGTGAATATATAGAGCAGCTGTGAGTTCATAAAGATTATCTGTTACTTTTATTCAAAGTAGAAATATTTTGATGTGTGGCTTAATGATTTGTCTTTAGGAGATTATAAAATGGCAACTGGTTTTAATGTAGAAAGTGACTTACTAGAGAATTTCCAGCTGTGTGTATATATATATATATATATATATATATATACTACTTCCTTGAATTGGCAAAGAGAAGTTATCTCACATGTAAAAGTGTGCTCCATGCTTTTGCCGCTTTAGGAAGCATATTCTTTTTGTAATTGGCTTCTATAAGTAAGGTTTCCAAAAAAATGTAGAATATATTTTTCAATCACTGAGTAAAGAGGCAAGGGTCATCTTTAAGTAATTCATTTTCTAAAGAATAACTTTTTTTCCTTCTTAAATCAGTTACTTTCCAGTTATTTTTATTAAATTTATTTATTTATTAAAAATTTCCACCTTGTCCCCTCCTCCCATTTCCCTTTTACTCCCCCACCCCCTCCCTCTCCAGTCCTAAGATAAGTCAGGGTGCCCTGCTCTGTGGGAAGTCCAAGGCCCTCCCCTCTCCATCCATGGCTAGTAAGGTGTGCATCCAAGCAGACTAGGCTCCCAAAAAGCCAGTACATGCAGTAGAATCAAAACCCAGTGCCATTATCATTGGCTTCTCAGTCAGCCCTCAATGTCAGCCACATTCAGAGTCCAGTCTGATCACATGCTCATTCAGTCCCAGTAAAACTGAACTTGGTGAGCTCCCAATAGATCAGTCGCACCGTCTCAGTGAGTGGACGCACCCCTTGTGATCCTGACTTCCTTTCTCATGTTCTCCCTCCTTCTGCTCTTCATCTGGACCCTGGTGGCTCAGTCCAGAGCTCCAATGTGGTTCTCTGTCTCTATCTCCATTCATCGCCAGATGAAGGTTCTATGGTGAAATGCAAGATATTCATCAGTGTGGCTATGGGATAAGGCCAGTTCAGGCACCTTCTCCTCTGCTGCCCAAGGACATAGTTGGGGACATCTCCTTGGACACCTGGGAGCCGCTGTAGAGCCAAGTCTCTTGTCAACTCTAAAATGGCTCCCTTGATGTAGTTATCTTCCCTGTTACCATAGCCACTCTTCCTCCATCTCAACCATCCCGTTCTCCCAAGCTCTCCCCAATACACCCCTTCTCCCTACTCTCTCGCTCTCTCCCCTTCCCCCAGCCCACCCCCACTCCCATGTTCCCCACTTTTGTCTGGTGATCTTGTCTACTTCCAATATCCAGGAGAAAAAATATATGTTATTCTTTGGGTTCAGCTTCTTATTCAGCTTCTCTAGGATCAGAAATTATAGATTCAATGTTCTTTGTTTATGGCTAGGAACTACTTATGAGTGAGTACATACCATATTCATCTTTTTGAGTCTGGATTATCTCACTCAGTAAAGTGTTTTCTATTTCTATCCATTTGCACACAAAATTCAAGATGTCATTGTTTTTTACCGCTGAGTAAAACTCTAATGTGTAAATGTTCCACATCTTCTTTAACCATTCTTCAATTGAGGGGCACCCAGGTTGTTTCCAGGTTCTGACTATTAAAAATAGTGCTGCTATGAACATAGTTGAACAAATGCTTTTGTAGTATGATTTGGCATCTCTTGGGTGTATTCCCAAGGGTGGAATTGCTGGATCCTGAGGTCGGCTGACTCCCAGTTTCCTGAGAAACCACCACAAAGATTTCCAAAGTGATTGCACAAGTTTGCATTTCCACCAACAATGGATAAGTATTCCCCCTACTCAACATCCTCTCCAGAATAGGCTGTCATTGGTTTTTTTGATTTTAGCCATCTGGCAGGTGTAAAATAGTATCTCAAAGTTGTTTTGATTTGCATTTCCCTGATCGCTAAGAGAGTTGAACATGACCTTAAGTGTCTTTTGGCCATTTGAACTTCTGTTGAGAATTATCTGTTCAGTTCAGTATCCCATTTTTAATAGGGTTAATTAGAGTTTTAATGTCTAGTTTCTTGTGTTCTTTATATATTTTGGAGATCAGACCTTTGTCTGATGCTAGGTTTGTGAAGATATTCTCCCATTCAGTAGGCTGTCTTTTTGTCTTAATGACAGTGTCCTTTGATTTACAGAAGCTCCTCGGTTTCAGAAGGTTCCATTTATTCATTGTTGCTCTTATTGTCTGTGCTACTGGGGTTCTACTTAGGAAGTGGTCTCCTGTGCCCATGTGTTGCAGACTACTTCTCACCTTTTCTTTTATCAGGTTCAATGCGGTAAGTTTTATATTGAGGTCTTTAATCCATTTGGACTTGAGTTTTATGCATGGTGATAGATATGGATCTATTTTCATTCTTCTACAGGTTGACATTCAGTTATGCCAGCACCATTTGTTAAAGATGCTTTCTTTCTTCCATTGTATAGTTTTAGCACCTTTGTCGAGAATCAGGTGTTCATAGGTTTGTGGATTAATATCTGGGTCTTCAATTCAATTCCATTGTTCAACATCTCTGTTCTTATGCCAATACCAGGGGGTTTTCATTAATGTTGCTTTGTAATAGAGTTTGAAGTCAGGAATGATAATGCCTCCAGAAGTACTTTTATTGTATAGGATTGTTTTGGCTATCATGGATTTTTTTTGTTTTTTCATATAGAGTTGATTATTGTTCTCTCTAGGTCTGTGAAGAATTTGGTTGGGATTTTGATAGGGATTGCATTGAATCTATAGATTGCTTTTGGTAGAATTGCCATTTTTACTATGTTGATCCTACCAATCCACGATCATGGGAGATCCTTTCATTTTCTGATATCCTCTTCAATTTCTTTCTTCTAAGACTTAAAGTTTTTGTCAAATAGATCTTTCACTTCCTTGGTTACAGTTACCCCAAGATACTTTATACTTTTTGTGGCTATCATGAAAGATGATGTTTCTCTGATTTTCCTCTATGCTTCTTAAATCAGAAGGGTCATTGTCAAACTCCTTTTATGAAGCTACAGTTACCCTGATACCAAAACCACACAAAGACTCAACCAAGAAAGAGAGCTACAGACCAAGCTCACTCATGAACATCAACATAAAAATTCTCAATAAAACACTAGCAAACTGAATCAAAAAACACATCAAAATTTATCCATTATGATCAAGTAGGCTTCATCCCAGAGTTGCAGGACTGGATCAACATGTGAAAATCTCTCAATGTAATCCATCATGTAAATAAACTGAAGGAAAAAAAACATACGATCATTTCATTAGATGCTGAAATGCATTTGACAAAATTCAACACCCCTTTATGATAAAGGTCTTTGAGAGACTAGGGATACAAGGTTCATACCTAAATATAATAAAAGCAATATAGAGCAAGCTGACAGCTAATATCAAATTAAATTGAGAGAAACTGAAATCCATTCCACTAAAATCAGGAACAAGACAAGGCTGTCCACTCTCTCCATACCTCTTCAATACAGTGCTTGAAATTCTAGCAATAGCAATAAGAAAACATAAAGAGATCAAGGGGATTTGAATTGGAAAGAAAGAAGTCAAACTTTTGTTATTTGCAGATGATATGATAGTGTACATAAACGACCCCAAAAACTCTACCAAAGAACTCCTACAGCTGATAAACACCTTTAGTAATGTGGCTGGATACAAGATCAGCTACAGAAAATCAGTAGCCCTCCTATACACAAAGAACAAATATATTTATTTTAATTAATACTTGCACAGAGTTAAGTATCATTACTTATGAATTATTAAATTAACTCATGCTTTTACTTATTTTTTTTGGTAACTCATTTCTTTTTTTTATTGGGGTTTTGTTATTTTTTTAAGTAATTTTATTAAATTATAAAAGTTTCCATTTACGCCCCTCTTCCCAACACTCTCCCACTCCCCCCTCCTCCCTCTCCTCCTCCCTCTTTGTCCCTAAGGTCAGTCAGGGTTTCCAGCACTGTGGGAAGTTCAAGATCGTCCCCCCTCCCTCCAGGTCCAGGAAGGTGAGTATCCAAACAGACTGGATCCCAAAAATCCAGTATATGCAGAGGAAACTAGTCCCAGTGACATTGTCAATGGCTTCTCAGAAAGACTCCAGGCCAGCCACATTCAGAAAATCTGGCGACATTCAGAGAATCTGGTTGGATCCCGTGCTCGTTCAGTCGCAGTCCAACTGCCCTTGGTAAACTCTCATTAGATCCGACCCCTTGTATCAGTGGGTGATAGCATCCCTCGCAGTCCTTCGTCATTTTCTTCGTCCTTCTGCTCCTCATTTGGACCTTGGGGGGCTCAGTCCGGTGCTCCAATGTGGGTCTCCGTCTGTATCTCCATCCAACGCCAGATGAAGGATCTATGGTGATAAGCAAAATATTCATCAGTATGGTTATGGGCCAAGGCCGGTTCAGGCACCCTCTCCTCTGTCCAGAGAACAATCTGGGGATCTCTCCTTGGACCTGGGATCCCATATATAATCAAGTTTCCTATAAACCCTAAAATGACTCCCTTAGTTGAAATATATTCTTCCCTGATCCCATATTCATCCTCCCTCCCTTCCCCCCATCCCGGTCAACCAAGCTTTCTCCATTCCTCCCCTACTCCCTTCTCTCTAACCCTCTCCCCTTCCAACAACCCTCCCACCCCGCCATGCACCCAAGGTTACCTGGGACTCTTGACTATTTCCTACCTCCTGGCGGATAGCTAAATAATCTTCATCAGGTTCGTCTTCTTATTTAGCTTCTCTAGGATCACGAATAATAGGCTCAAAGACCTTTAAATTATGGTTAGAATCCACTTATGAATGAATACATACCGTGTTCCTCTTTTTGGGTCTGGCTTACCTCACTCAGTAAAGCATTTTCTATGTCCATCCATTTGCATGCAAAATTCAAGATGTAATTGTTTTTTACCGCTGAGTAAAACTCTAATGTGTATATGTTCCACACCTTTTTTAACCATTCTTCTATTGAGGGGCACCTAGGCTGTTTCCAGGTTCTGGCTATTACAAATAGTGCTGCTATGAACATAGTTGAACAAATGCTTTTGTAGTATGCTAGGGAATCTCTAGGGTATATTCCCAAGAGTGGAATTGCTGAGTCCTGAGGGAGATTGACTCCCAGTTTCCAGAGAAACCGCCACACTGATTTCCACAGTGACTGCACAAGTTTGCATTCCCACCAACAATGGATGAGTGTTCCCCTCACCCCACATCCTCTCCAGCATAGGCTATCATTGGTGTTTTTGACTTTAGCTATTCTGACAGGTGTAAGATGGTATCTCAAAGTGGTTTTAATTTGCATTTCCCTGATCGCTAAGGAGGTTGAGCATGACCTTAAGTGTCTTCTGGCCATTCGAAGTTCATCTGTTGTGAATTCTCTGTTCAGTTCAGTACCCCATTTTTTAATTGGGTTAATTAGAGTTTTAGTGCCTAGTTTCTTGAGTTCTTTGTATATTTTGGAGATCAGACCTTTGTCTGATGAGGGATTGGTGAAGATCTTCTCCCAGTCAGAAGGCAGCCTTTTTGTCTTAATGACAGTGTCCTTTGCTTTACAGAAGCTTCTCAGTTTCAGTAGATCCCATTTATTCATTGTTTCTCTTATTGTCTGTGCAGCTGGGGTCCTGCTTAGGAAGAGGCCTCCCGTGCCTATATCTTGTAGACTACTTCCCACTTTCTCTTCTATCAGGTTCAAGTTGGACGGATTAATGTTGATGTCTTTAATCCATTTGGACCTGAGTTTTGTGCATGGTGATAGGTATGGATCTACTTTCATCCTTCTACAGGTTGACATCCAGTTATGCCAGCACCATTTGTTAAAGATGCTTTCCTTCTTCCATTGTATACCTTTAGCTCCCTTGTCAAAAATTAGGTGCTCATAGGTTTGTGGGTTAATACCCGGGTCTTCTATTCGATTCCAAAGGTCGATTTCTCTGTTCTTATGCCAATACCAAGCTGTTTTCAATACTGTAGCTCTGTAATAGAGTTTGAAGTCAGGGAGGGTAATGCCTCCTGAAGTTCCTTTATTGTATAATGCTTTTACTTATAAAACCACTTATGAGTTTACAAAGTTAGAAATGGTAGACCTCCATAATATCAATGAAGAAAATTTTTTTGAGTCAATTAAGTATTATATTGCTTCTCTTCAATGATGACAGTTGCAAAATAGATATATATTTCTTATCAGCTTGTGAAATGTATGGGTACTGAAAACCAAAAACAACCAAAAAAACACAAAAAAAATTATACTGAAACATCTAGATTTTTTTATTATTTAATTGCTATCTACTTTGGCTCATTCCTATTGTTAATTGTCAAAGCTGGGGGAAGTGAATAGTTTCGTATAGAAATGAATAGAAAATGAATCCTTGAGCCATTATGTTTTGGTTGATTTTCAACCACAAGTGACACCAAATATTGGTTTTCTAATAATATTTAGGTAGACAACTGCCATTATAATAACTAGACCTTTATTTATTTTTAATTATAAACATTTTAGAAGATAGTTATAACAATAAATAAATCAATTTTAGTAACTGGAAAAAACTCAAATTATAATTGATATTAATTGGTGTAAATTAGCACAAATATAATTTTAATTTTTTCTTTGGTTTTTTTGAGACAGGGTTTTTATGTAGCTTTGGAACCTGTCCTGGAACTAGCTCTTGTAGACCTGACTGACCTCAAACTCACAGAAATCCACCCACCTCTGCCTCCCAAGTGCTGGGATTAAAGGCATGCACCACCACTGCCCAGCTAATTTTAATATTTTAAAGTAAATTTATCATGACATACAGAGCAAAATACCATTGCCTTCACAGTGATTATTAAAGATCCATTTAATATCAAATACTCAGAAAATGGTGTGAGATGTTGAGTTACTAAATTGCATAGCGACCTACAATGGAAAAGTATTTGTTCCAATTTTACTGTCTTCAGAAATTTGTGAGAATTATTAATGTAATGTAGTACTTTCAATTGTTGGTAACTGTGCTCATCTATTTTCTGTTATTTTAAAGAAATACCTCAGCAAAGGAGTTTATAAACAGGACATGTTTATGGTGGCTCATGATTGTTTTTAATCAAATGGCAAGGCAGTGTATTTTGGCCTCAATGTAAAGTAAAAATGAAAAATTCTGCCCACTTTGTGGTGAGAATGTGAATTGTGATAAACAAGACAGTACTTTGTACTTATTCCCCTTAAAATATATGTCTTCAATGACATGAAATCTCTCCAATAGACCCCAATTCTGGAAAAACACGACACCTTTGGTTATTTAGCCTCACAGGCCTTTCAATATTTCATAGGTCCTTTTTATAGCAATATTGGATTACTGTGTGTTGTCCTTGAGTGGTGTGTATGTGTGTATGTTTGTATATGTGTGATGTATGAGTTATTTGATTTTGAAAAGTCTAAAGATGCTTAAATTATTGGTGCTATATGAAAAATATATTACATGTAAAATTGAGTGATCATTCATATTTATTTGAATAAAGCCATAATCACTGTATTTTAAATTGTCAATCACTTATATTGTGTCAAAGGAGTTAAAATAGAAACCATATATTTCAATTAACATAAATTAATGTCTGTCAATTTACAGGAAAACAATATGTTGACTCTTGCTATATAGATTACTCACAGTCAAAGTGAAGGCAACGGAATGATGAATTACCCCGTTGTCTAAGTAACATTTATAAGGGAAATCTCAAAATAAAACATGATGGGTTGACCCCTTTTTGAATTTCTCAAAAAGCAGATTTTAAATTTTTGTTAATAAACTACTCTAAGAATATGTTTCTAAGTACTATGTTCTTTGTGTCAAATATTACATGAGAGAAGAAAAACAATTAATGCTTGCTTCTACTGTTATTCAGTTTCTCCTCCAACATTTTTTTGAGACAGGGCTTATTTGTAGCTTTGGAGACTGTCCTGGAATGTGCTCTGTAGACAAGGCTGCCTTGAACTCATAGAGATCCACCTGTCTTTGCCTCCTGAGTCCTAGGATTAAAGGCGTTTGACATCACAGCCCAGCTTTCTCCTCTAATTTTATGAAATCATGGAAGCAATACTCACCTCTGGTTAATGTTTGGAAGAACTCATCTTTTAAAGGAAAATAGACACAGAGAAGAAAATGCTTAATCGAAAGGGAAAGACTCATACCTCTGCAATTATGTGTTTCATACACATTTAGCCTTTCCCTTTTGAAAATGGAACTTTATTAAATATTTACCCAATATCTGCTAGAAAGTTATATATTGCCAGTTTAGTGACTATTATTGTTCTGTTAAAGAACATCTTTAATACTTCTTCCTTGTGCTGAGTTTTATGGTCATGAAATTTTGTGTGTGCATATTATCATCAACAATTGTACAAACCCCAAATAATACAAGTCATTCAGGTCCAAAGCAATTTTTACTGAATATTCCTTAGCAGAAGGATAGGAGAAATACAGAACAAGTTTAATAGTCCCTGGAACCATGTATATTACAGCCAAGAAAGACAGAATTATGACTCATAAATTAGGTTTATTAGAACATATATATGGAAGAACTAGAGAAGCATAAAAATGATAAGCATATAGCTACCCTTTTCATTCATCTACAAATATTCAATTTATCACTTGTGCTTAGTGATTAATCCATGCATGAAGGAATCATTACAAAATCATCTTATCCTACGGTATAGCTGAAAAATTAGTTAAGTATGTGACAGTCACTTATATAAACCAAACTATAATAATCCCCAGGGAAATTGCTTAAAATTTAGTGTTTCATATATGATATAAGATATTTAATAGATAGACTAGATTTCCTATCATCTAACCTACAATTTTAGTTGAAGACCTGAGTTTCCTAAGCAGTTTTACTTAATTATTCATAGAGTTTAGTGTATTCCTCCCTGAACAGTCAAAATAATCAGAAGTTCATTAACTAATTAATTTAAAGCATTATGATTACTCTCAAAATCATAAAGCATGAGACATCTCTGAAAATCTGTTGAAAGTTCTTCAAAGATTATTTGCAGGTAATATTACACATTATATACTATGGGAATTGTAAAGACTAGGATTAATACAAATTTATACATATTTTATGACTCTAATTTGTGCTTGACTCCATACCTAGAGTTTAGTGACCAACATTTCTGACCACTCTATTTTTGATGTTGTCCCATCCAAATTATCTTTCAACTTAATTACCTAAACAGTATCTATAATTACTTTTGCTTTACCATAGTCTATTTTCACAACAGTTGAGAACTTTTATTAACGTATTCCTGCTAATTCTTTCATTCAGATCTTCAAAGAATAACCTTCTTATTTAGATTAAAATCTAATATCTTTACAATTCTATCCAAGGAAATTTATAATTGTTTTTGTTATAATTATTTCATCCAATTTCTTATCCTTTTCCATCTCAATTAAAACTAGCCTCTAGTCTTCTTCATAATTTTATATCTACAAGTTAATATCACATTTCCCTTTTCGAATACTAATAAACAACTATATTCATGAATTGTTTTCTATTTCCCTTTGGACTGATTCCTTGCATTCCCTAGGTGTAAATAGTGAAGGAAAAAAACAAAACCATAAAAGAAACAGTAACAGAAAGCTATTATTGTTCTGATTTTTTTTTCAGGGGGATTAAACTTTCTATTTCACCAGGTCTAAGTATGATATCAATGAGTCATTGTGAGCAACCTACATATAGTTGGTTTTGACATTTTCTTTTATCTTTGATGGTTGGTTCATAAGGGTACCATTGAAAATTACTGCTTCAGTTCTTGAAAGAGTTAATTTTTCTTCCAGTAATGCTTAGTGCTCTCCCTGGGAGATTACAAGGCATGGACAGAGAGCCCAATTCAAGTTGTTGATAAAATACTGACCAGCTACAGGACAGAGTAGTGATAATTTTAGACTAAAGAAACTTTAAGGGCTTGGCTCTTTTATAAGGACATATGAAGAACAAATAAACCTGTTATTTACATTTATTCATAGCCCAGTGTTACTTTTGTCACCTCACCCATCATTAAATTAATGTATTGACATTGTTTTAGGTACTTAAAAAATAGTAAACACACACACACACACACACACAGTTAGTTGTCTTTCATGCAGCTAGATTAGAACTGTTTCCACTTAGCTTTTTTTTTACAGTGTTTGATTACTTTATTTCTCTGATCTTTCAACATTTATCCAAATATCTGTTTCTGTCTCTTTATAATTAAGTACAATTAGACTTTGTACTATAGTGATATGTAAACTAAATTCCACTACTTCATTTACTTCCAAAACTCCCAACAAACTTTCTTGTGTACATTGTTTTTTAGTGTCTAATGCCATTTTTTTAATTATTTTTATTGAGCTCTACATTTTTTTCTGCTCCCCTCCCTACCTTTCTCCTCCCATTCCACCCACTCCCAAACTCCCCCTGCTCCCAATTTACTCAGGAGATCTTGTCTTTTTCTACTTCCCATGTAGATTTGATCTATGTATACCACTCTTAAGGTCCTCACTGTTGTCTAGGTACTCTGGAATTATGATTTGTGGGCTGATATTTTGGCTTTATGTTTAAAAACCACTTATGAGTGAGTACATGTGATAATTGTCTTTCTGTATCTGGGTTACCTCTCTCAAAATGGTGTTTACTAGCTCCATCCATTTGCCTGCAAACTTCAAGATGTCATCATTTTTTTTCTGCTGTGTAGTACTTCAATGTGTAAATATACCACATTTTCCTTATCTGTTCTTCAGTACAAAGGGATTTATGTTGTTTCCAGTTTCTGGCTATTACGAACAATGTTCCTATGAACTTAGTTGACCATATGTTTTTGTGGCACAGTTGAGCATCTTTTGGATACCTATGCAAAAGTGGTATTACTGGGTCTTGAAGAAGGCTGTTTTCTAATTTTCTGAGAAATTGTTACACTGATATCCAAAAGGGCTGTACAAGCTTGCATTCCCACCAGCAGTGCTCCCTTTCCCCCACAACCTCTCCTGCATAAGTTTTCAGCAGTGTTTTTGATTTTGGCCATTCTTTCAGGTGTAAGATGGAGGCTCAGAGTTGTTTTGATTTGTATTTCTCTGATGACTAAGGATGTTGAACATTTCCTGAGTAAGGCTGAATTTTTTGCTACTTTATAGTTAAAACTTTAAATATGAGGAGTCAAAAGCAGTGAGAAGAAATCAGACACTTGAGTAGACATGAGAGAGTTGATGTACTACTCATTCAGACATCTTTTTCATATTTCTTCAAAGTACAATTTATGAAAGATTGCCCCACCCACTTCTGTAAGATCATCAATCGAACTGAAGTCTTTGAAAAAGAAGGAATAACATAGTATGTTTTCAAACCCTTGATGTCTTTTGTCCACATTAACAAATGTTTCTGGGAAAGGAAGAAAACATTTAGTTTTGTTTTAATATCACCAAATGTTCATTTGATTCAGCATAACTATTTACATTTTGAAATATTATAGATGTACATAGAGGAAATCTATGTTATTTCCTTTGTACTTATAGTTAGGAACTCAAAAATCAGGCAAATAAATGGCTTTATGCCTGTAATGTTTCAAGATAATTATCTATGAAATAGAGTTTAGATTATGTTTAAACATATTTATATGACCACAGAATTTTTGCTGTCTTTTAATTGGTTAGAATTCATATATTTTAGTTAACACTAAAACAACAGTTTAAGTTTCCGCATTTTCTTCATATATATCATTTTACTTTGCTGATATTATTTTCCCATACTGTCCTCCCATCTATTTTCCTTTCCTGAATATGTTATTGTTATTTATACTTATCATATTGCATTATAGTACACAGAAACTAAAATGTGATGACCATTGATTTTATGAAGAAATCTTAGCTTATGTTTTTGTCCACTTCAAACAAAGGTTGTAATAAATACTGCAAAATCTTGCAATTAATAAATAAATACAGACAGTTGGTGGTGGTTTACACCTTTAATCTCAGAATTAGAGAGGCAGACACAGGCAGATCTCTGTGTGCTCGAGGTTAGCCCAGTCTAAACAAACTATTTCTAGGACAGTCAAGGCTGTTACACAGAGAAATCCTGTCTCAAAACAAGCAAAAGGCCAAATACAAACAATAATTAAATTAAAATCTTTTCAGTAAAGTTGTGTTTTTAATAATGAAGACATTTTATTGTTTAAAAATAATATTTGATGGAAATATACAAAGTTTTAAAAAATACTAATGTATCTTAGGTACAACATACTTCCACAAGCAATATCATAATTCCAGTATAATTATGATTAATCATTTGGGATAGTATAGATATTGCTAATTATTGGCCACACCTAACTTTTATTTTTTTTGAAATCTTCCCATGTTTGAAGTTACAATATTACTGGGTTTTAGTTTGTCTATTCTCTTTTTAGTGAAATAAATTTCAGTAAGTATTTAAGTAAACATCATCATAGAATTGAGTTATAATAGGAACACCAAGCCATAAGGCCTAATTCAAATTTTTTTTATATAATCAAATTTTTACTCTTATGAATTAATGAATTTGTCTGTTCCTTAGTTGATAGTTTACCTTATAATAACCTGATGCACATCACTAGGTACATTCATAATTTGAAGTAATAGCACAGGGTATCTATATCTCCCTTAATTTTTATATTAAAACCAACAGTATTCAATATAAATTGTGTCATAAAATCATAGGCGTAAATAATTCTTTGACCTTTGATTCTTTGATATTCTATTGATTTTAAAATATCATGTATCACAATTGTGAAAAGGTAAAAGCTTTATATTTTTTGCTTTTTTTGAGACAAGGTTTCTCTTTGTCATTGTCCTAATTGTCTTGGATCTAGCTCTTGTAAACCAAGCTGTTCTAAAGATCTGTACCACCACCAAACACCCACTAAAAAATTGCAATTTGAAAGGTGATCTGTCTGCTCAATTTCTATACACTGAGCTGTTGTGATTGTTCAATTATAAAATATGAAATTCTAAAGCAAACAGAGGCTTTCAGTATGTTTTATATTTTCTCAGTATGATTTATATATTATATGAAAAAACTTAAGTGCAAATATTTTCCATATGACCCATTAAAATGTAGTGGTCAAAATCACAATAAAATATTTATATGTATTGAATTATTAATTTGAAAAACAGAATGAATGGAAGATATTGACATTGTTTACTGCACAATCAGAAGTCATTAAGTGAATTTTCAAATAAAAATTTTTACCCTTTTCATATACATTTATAAGTTATAGTGAAAAATATTTAAACAATCAATGTATCAATCTGGAGAATTATAAAAATCACATATGACTAAGAGTAATACAAATATTTTGAAGAATTTATTATTTTTTGAAATGTGCATTAGAAAAATTACATGTGAATTTGTCTAAGGAATGACTACCATAATTTTACATAATAATAATCTTAAAACTATTTTCTTTTAATTGTATATATTTTGCTACTGAGTGGCCATTTCCAGTTATTCAGAAATACTTTATTGAATAAATATTGTAGTTTAGCAATATATGAAGTTTAAGGTGCATATTCTATCTTCTATAACATAATAGCTGACCCAAAAATTAACATGTCTTCCACATATTAGCTATTTATATTATTATTTGGCACATATTTCCTAGCTTTCTTTTTGAAAAGGATAATGCTGCTATATTAGCACACTACTGCTTTGCACTGAGAAAAATATTTTTCTACAATTTACATATCGTCTCGTGGCATATTGCCAGATATGAATGTTTATACTTAAAATTAGAATAATTACTTTAACATATTTAGTTTTTTAATCACTTAATTTCAGTTGAAATTTTATTGAAATTTCTAGAAATATTGATTATAGAGTCTACATAGATCTAAAATGGTAGGCAGATTGGCAGGACTGTGATTCTATGAGACCTATCATCACTGCAAGTATAATTCAAAGCACTGCTATGATTTTTCTTAGACCTTATCTTAGTAGTGGGTGATCAAGTTCTTTCATGCTTCTCTGGAACATAGGTTTATAGTGATTGAACTAAAACTTGGAACTAGAAAAGGAACATGACTATATGCAAACAGTTAATCTCTCAGCTATTGTTATACATAAGCAAGAATTTATTTTATAACAGAGACATTGTAGAAATATTAAATTGATGATTTATCAAAGTTACATATAATCCCTACAGATGTTCAATTATATACAAATCCTAATATAAAATTTTAATTTATTTCTAAAGGTTTGGAATTCATTGACAAATATACTGTCATGGGAATGACTTTCTTCAGGTTTAAAAATACTAGCCTAAACATATTATTTATAATCTTAATTTTATAGATGATAGAGTTAATGAGAAAAATCCCAATTTGTTTATAATCTTTATAAGGGTGAAATGTTCAGTAAACTATTTATGCAGCTTGTCAATTTTATACCAATATGTTGTTCGAAATCCTAAGGATTCAGTCAAGCAGTCCATCAGTGTACTGTAGCAAAATTCATTTGAATTTCAATGGACATGGGAAGTGGATAATTTATTTCAATACCTTGCTTTCTAAATCAAGATATAACTTTTTAAAATATTTATTTCTAACTAATGAAATGGTCTTGAGAAGAAAAATCAAAATCTTGATACAATTATGACAGGGTAAACCTGATGACTAACTATGCTGCTTTTAAAGGTTTTCAACTGAATTGAGGTGGCTACATTTTACTTTTGTTTAGTAGATTGCATTTTACTTTGTTTTCGAGAAAGCACTTAGTGCTAACTGTCTTAATATCTAGTCAATCCTTTGCTTTCCAGATATCATGAAATAATGAATTTTTGTATTTAGTGAGGAAACATTTACAAATATTTTATTTTATTGCTCAATAAATAATAAGACACTGTGTATTTAAGTATATTAAAAATTTTATTTGATAATTAACCATATATACATAAAATGGAAGAAAGTTTGCCATTTCAAATCATTTCAAAATTTATATGCTTCCCGATTTAAAAAATAATTTTATTATTTTTAATTTTACTTATTTTAAACTGATATTACATTTAAAATTATTATTTAAAATTAATAGTTAAATGTATTTATTTATTTGTGGCATGACATATTTAAAACAAGTAATATATCTATAATATAATTTCACAAATACATAGTAATCTACTTTCAACCTTTTTTCTACTCATATCTTTCAGTGATGTATAGAAGTAGTTCTTAGGGAGAAAGCTACATTGTCCTGAAATTTGTAACAAGAAATTACTTGGAAAAGGTTAGATATGAGTTAAATCCTGATAAAGTATGTAAGAAATATTCTTCATAAAAAAATAATACTTTGCAAAAAAATTCTGCCTTCCATTAGTTTGTGAATTAGTTACAAATACAGTTTTCAAGAAATTTAGTTTCCAAAAAAACACCTAAATAGGGAAAGACGAATCTCATACCTTCCCTGAAGAATCTCTTTGTCACACTAGGAGAGATTAGAAATACAAGTATAGAATTAGAAATGTAAGCAATATATAAGTATCTTAATCAAAGGTAGAAATGAACATTGCAATATGGTAAATATATATCAATACAATATATATATCAATACATAACAAATGTTCTAAACAGAGGTAGAAGCAAACTCACATACAATATTCAATATAATTTAACTTTGTGTCAATGTATAAGATTCGATACCAATATAATGTTCTAAAAACAATTACTCACAAATACCAATCTATTATCCCATTACCAATTATCCTTTTTTAAATAACACCTCTGAGCCTATAAAATACCTCCCCTTTCTAAACCTGAGGGCAAACTCTCCTGGGAGAGGGGACATCATCCTCTAAAATTGCTTCCAGCTGTCATGGTGGCAACGTTCTTCTTAGGGGGTCCTGTGAAAGTAAACTATGATAAAATTCCAAGATCAATATTTGGTCTGGGAAAATTGCAAATAGTCTCTGAGTGTTCTGAGGAGCTCTGGCCAGACTGTTGTCAAAAATGTGCACTATTTGGAACTGTCTTGTGCAGCTGGCACCAAAAAACAGGTCTAATGGTAGCACTATCAACATCATAACATCATATTAACCAGATGGAGTTGTTCTTGTGGGGCCCCATCTTCATCCTGGAAACTTCAAAGATTACTGAAGGAAAATTTATTGTTTCATATGGGAAACTTAAACATTATCTATAAAGACATATTCAGACACATATATTCAATGAAAGGTGTAATAAAGACAGAAACATATATGAATAAAGGCAAATAAAGTTTATCAATTATTATTATTATTATTATTATTATTATTATTATTATTATTCTGTCCCATATCATGGCTCTTGACATGAGACAGAAACTCTGGGATATTTCTTATCAACAGGCTTGAAATTGGAGAGGGACTGTGCCAGAGTCCAACTCCAAAACCAGCTCTATATATTTATAAGTAAGTGTACATTAGTACATACTTAAAAATATGTGTATAATAATTTCACTTACTAGACCTATTTAGTGTCATTGCTGATCCATATTGGGTTGTAAATAGTTTCCATCTCTCAAAATTCAAACATCCAGGGTCCCTTGAATACTTTGACGATGAGTGTTTATCTGCAGAGATAAGAAGAGAACCCTGCCCCCATCCTATATGTTCTTCTTACCATTTGTATGATTTTCATCATTGTGGATGAGCTGTCATTTATCCTTTCCAAGAGGCTTCTCCTCTTCAAATCGAACCTTTATTAATTTTGGTGGTATCCATAATTTTTCTTCTCCTGTAGAAACAAGAGCAAAACCCCTTCCCCAATGCAGCACATCTCCTGGCTTCCATTGGGAGGTCAGCACATTCTTGAAATAAACTGGTTGATTTAATTCAGCATACTTTTCCATTATCCAATGTCTTTCTGCAGCCATTGTCCCCTTCTCATTAGCACTGAGGAAATTCAAGGTTAATAAAGCATTATGTAACATATTTCTGGGGGTATTTTCCACCCCTTTCTGTTTGTTTAACATATGCTTTATAGTTCCATTTGATCTTTCTATGACTGCTTGACCTGTAAGATTGTATGGTATACCCGTAACATGCTTAATATTATTATAAGCAAAAAACCATTTCATTTTCCTAGAGACATAAGCTGGACCATTATCCGTCTTTATTTGTGCAGGTATACCCATGATGGCCATGACTTCTAACAAATGAGTGATTACTGAATCAGCTTTTTCAGAGCATAAAGCAGTTGCCATTGTAAACCTAAATAGGTGTCAATGGTGTGGTGTACATATTTTAATTTGCCAAATTCTGCAAAGTGAAACACATTCATCTGCCAGATTTCATTCCTTTGAATACCCTTTGGATTAGTCTCTGCAGTCAGTGGTGTTTGGTTATAGAAAGAGCAAGTAGGGCATTTCTTTATAATTTCCTTAGCTTCTGTCATGTAATAGAAAACTCTTTCTTCAAGCCTTTGCTATTGACGTGATGGTTTTTTTTTATGAAATTCAGAGGCCTGAAGCACACTTCCAATCAATAATTCATCAATGTCTCCATTACCTTGTGCTAGAGGACCAGGCAGACCCATATGGGATCAGATGTGTGTTATGTACATAGGGCAAAGCTTGTTTCTGATCATGTCTTGTACCTGGATAAACAATGAAGTCAGTTCTGTATTATCTGGTATAAATTCAGCAGTTTCAATATACAAGAAAACTTTTTCTGCGTATTGTGAGTCAGTAACTACATTAAGATGTTCTTTAAAATCCCTTAGGACCATAAGAATGGCATATAATTCTGCCTTCTGGACAGAATCATAAAAGTTTTGTTCCACCTTACTCAATTCTTCTGATTTGTAACCTGCTTTCCCTGATTTATTAGTATCAGTATAAAGTGTACGGGATCCAGTTATCGGAACATCACGGATGATTCAAGGAAGAATCCAAGAAGTTCTCTATATAAAGTTAAGCCTATTACTTTTGGGATAGTTGTTATAAATTTCTCCCAAAAAATTAGCACAAGCTCTTTGCCATGGTTCGTTGTCTTCCCATCACTTTTTTATCTCATCAGTAGTGAAAGGCACTATAATTTCTGCTGGGTCTATCCCTGCTAGTTGACAAAGCCTCAATTTACCTTTTATAATTAATTCAGAGACTTTTTCCACATAAGTTTTTTAATTTTTTACTTGGTTTATGTGCTAAAAGATCCATTCTAAGATAATATCATCTCTCTTCATCAAGATTCCTGTAGGAGAAATTCTGGAAGGAAATACGACAAGAATACAACTAAGCTATGGATTCACTCTATCCACATTTGCCTCCTGTAATTTTTCTTCAACCATTGTCAGTTCCTTTTCTGCTTCAACTTTTAATTCTCTAGGACTGTTCAAGAATTTATCACCATCCAAGGTTTTGTTTAAATGAATTATTAGATCAGGTGTTATCCCAACAGCCAGTCGTAGGCTGGAGATATCTCCTAACAATCTTTGTTAGTCATTAAGAGTCCTTAACCAATCTCTCCTAATTTGTGCCTTTTGTGTCTTAAATTTTTGTAAACCTACCTTATAACCTAGATAGTTGACAGAATCTCCTCTCTGTATTTTTTCAGGAGCAGTCTGCAATCCCCATTTATGTAAAACTATCTTTACTTCTTCAAACAGTCTAAGGTATCTATGTTTGAATTGATAGCAAAATATCATCCATGTAATGGTAAATTATAGACTTAGGAAATTGCTTGCATATTATTTCCAATGGTTGACTTACAAACTATTGACACAAGGTGAGGCTATTTAACATACCTTGTGGAAGGACAGTCCACTGGTACCTCCTTGTAGGCTGAGAGTTATTACAAGTAGGAACTGTGAAGGCAAACTTTTCTCTATCCTTTTCTTGTAAACGTATAGTGAAGAAACAACCCTTTAAATCAATAATTATGAGAGGCCATCCCTTTGATAACAGAGAGGGCAGAGGAATTCCAGATTGCAGAGGGCCCATAGGTTGAAAAAACTTGTTGATAGCCCAAAGATCTGTTACCATTCTCCATTTACCAGATATTTTCTTAACAACAAATACAGGAGAATTCCTAGGGCTGGTAGATTCTTCTACATGTCGAGCATCTAATTGCTCTTGTACCAGCTGTGGATTAGATAACCACAATAAGAAAATCTTTCACTCCTATGGCTGTAGAACCGCTCTGGTGCCGGGATGACAGCAGCATGGGCACCCGGAAGCAGCGGCACTGAAGAGCCAACCTGATAAGCTGCTGGCGCTGGGGGCACAGACTCCTAGGCCTTCTGGCAGCACAGGCGCCAGGGGCTTTGACTCCCAAGCTCAGTGCACGGGCATCCATCTCCCACTGCAGCTCAGCTGAAGCTGCTGGGCAGTGGCTGACAGGTGGGCGAGCAAGGGTCTATGCCCAAATGAATACAGCCTGGCCCCAACTGGCCAGAGCCTTAAAGAGCTCTAAAAAGCCCTAAGTTAAGGTGCCATGTGAAGGGCATGGTTGATCGGCCGTTAGAATTAACCAGACCAGCTCAAAGACAAATAATATATTTAATAATTGGGAAACAGAAAGCTCACAAGACCGAGATCCAGCGAGCAAACACGCAGCCAGGAGTGAGAGAGAGCAAAGGGCGGGCACCTGGATTTTTTGGTCCTTGTTTCCTTGGCCCCAGGCAGCCACACCCTAGCCAAATGTGATAGGCTGAGCTTCCCCATCAATTATGTGCAACTGTGAAGGGATTAAGATTGAGACATTAGGCTTGGGTGTTTGGTGGCTGATAATACACTTGCAGGTGATATTTACCAGTGGCATATGCAGAGCATCAGTAAAGAACCTGCATTCAGTAAGTGTCATTACATGTCAATCCAGTACTACAAAAGACAAAGCAGCAGTGGAGTGCTGAAATTGATGAACATGGACTTGCAAGAACCAAGTTTGTCAATGTCTTTCCAACTTCAATCAATGATCTCATAATAGATTTAAATAAATAATAGAACGTGTGTTTAAAACACAATTATGGACAGCTGTTATGACAGTAGTTTTTTTTAAAATTATTAAAAACTAATCATCAACCCCATTATATCTCTAGGTGAATATTACACTTTTGATAATTGTCTTTTTTGTTACTACCTGAGGATACAGATTATAATTTTTGTCAGACATTTCAAATTAGAAAGTCACTTATCAGAATATAAGGAGGATATATTTCTTCATGAAGGAAAATGAAATGACCATCTTCCAGACACTGAATTAATATGCCATCCTCTATGGAAAGAAATCCCATGAGAAAATTCAATTTCAAATACCAAAAATTCCTTGGAGGAAGTTAACTAAAAATAATTTGTTGTTTGTTTTTCATTGTTATTGATAATGTTGTAGTTATTTACTTATTTACTTTGCTCTAGATATCCTGTGTGAGTTGATCCACATATAATTAGCATAAGGGGGGTCTCAGGGGGAATAAAGACATTTTTTTCTGAGATGATAAAATGAGAAATCTAAATGTCTATTATGTTATTAAAAAGAGAGCACTAATATACTATCAGACTATTTCAACTAAAAAGTATCATATTTATGAATGCTAAATTTGTCAGTTAAACTTAAAGAAAAATAGATGAGTGTTAGAAATATAGACTTTAAGTTTTTAATTCAAAGCTCTACTCAAATATTGTGTTTTCAAAGAAATGTTCTCATGGGATTGTTGATATTTGCCACACACTTAAAACTTATTATGTAACTTTCCATTTAAGTTCACTAAATTAAATTAGAATGTATTAACAACATTTCAGAATTGTAAATATTAGTATATACATTCAAAAATAAATCCAAAGAGAAAAAAGAGAAAGAACATGAATTATTTTCTTAGGGTATATCACTGAAATAGTAAGATATATTTATAATTATACATCTTAATGGTTTTAAAATACATACACACACCTTATCTTGTTCATTGTATTGTCTGTTAAAAAGTGGAGAATTATAAATACACAAAATACAGTAAAATAATTATAACAATATAATTGAATAATTTCTACAATACTGTATAATTTCTATTGGGAAGTATTTTTTTATTTTTTGCTTTATACCTCACTTTCTCTCTTTTTGTCCTTCTCTTCTATGAAACTTAAGTAATACTGGTCTCTGTCCTGTTTATGTGAATTCTAGAAATCATGATTTTCCTCAAGTAATCCTCTTTATGTCTTGATTGGTCATGTTTTATAGACATGCCATAAATCACTGTTGAATCAGAAGATTACTACAGGAATTTGTTATTGTGTATTTTGATAATCAATGCATTTAAGATTAATATAGTTTTTGTCATTTAACTTTGGCCATTTTCTGGGCAGTATTTTCTTTTTTTCTGGGTTCGATACTATTGTGCTGAATATTGAAAGCTGGTATACTTTAGAGTGAAATGTTAATTGAGTATTTTTATGGTCAAGTATTTAATTTATGAATAGAGTAGTAAATAATATGTTCAAATTTTTTTGTTGATTCCCAGAAGACAGAAGAAATATTTTCCCCCATTTTCTTATCTTTCAGACATAAATTCACACTCCATTGTCTTAAGAATAATAGGGAGACAGATTTTTGGAAACCTAACTAAAGAATGTGCACACAATATATAGTTATGCAGAAAAAAATGAAAGTTTTAACATCTTGGATAAAAGCGAACATTATCCAGTTCAGTGATTTGTTAAAATCATACTACCAGTTTTCACAGGATACACTTTGACTTATCCTTTCCTTTTCTAGTTGAGCCTAAGCATAAGATTAAGGGAAGGATACAAGGTTAAAGAACATGAGCATTAAGAGAAGTGATAGTTACTTTTTATGTAATGCAGAAGAAAAATCATTCAAATTAATATTGAATTTAGAATCTTTATCTAATTATTTCTTTTATTTTTGAGATATCTTCTTCCATTCTTGTTTCTTTTTGAAAACCCTCCCATACATACCTCCTTTCTGTTTTTCAAATTCATGACCTATTTTTATACTAATCATTGTTACATAAATGTATTCCTAGGTAATTGCATATCTATTTATAAATACATAAACAGTCTGTTCAATTTGTATAATGTTACTTACATGAATATCTTCAGGCTGACCATTTGATATTGGATAAACAATCAGAAAACTACTTCTCCTGCTCTCAGTATGTCTAAGTTTCCTGAATCTCTTTGTGTGGGGTAGAGAGCTTCCTGGGCTTTCTCACATCCCATCCACATTTATCATACCTATTTGTGTTGTCCTAGTTCAATTAATATTTAGTCAGTCAAGTTGTGGATAGTTTATAGGTATTGCTATTCTTAGAAAACACAACCTCACTGCGGACTTCTGACCTTCTGAGTCAAAATCTACACAGGATCTTCACCTTGTTTCCAGAATCTTAGGTTCATTGGCCCTTATATATGTATTCATTGAGGATGTGTTCCACTATTCTGCATTTTGATTGGTTATGATTTTCTGTTATGGTCTTTATCTGATGCAAAAAAGTTTCTTTGATGAACAGTGAGGACTCCACTTCTCTGTGAGTGTAAAGACAAATATTTACAGTATAGTTAGGGATTATGCTGGTTTAGAAATTTGCCAGTTGTTGGTTCTTCCCTGAGGTCCAAGTCTTCACTAGTCCTTGGTATTTGGCAGGTTTCCAGTACCAGACATGATTTCATTCTTCTTAAACATAACTTAAGTAAAATTGCGGACCTTTTAGTTGCCACCACAATATTCATGCTACCATTACATCCTTAAAGTTATTATGTAATGCTTATCTTTGCTGTGGTTTATAAGCATCATAGCTAGATTAGGATTGTTTGCTTCCCTCCATTGAAAACTTGGTGGAGGGATGAAGGGGGAGAGCAATGAAAGGGATATATCAATAGAGGTAGCAATTATGGTGAAGGGAAAAATCTAATGTTAGAGAAATTCTCAGGAATACTTAAGATTGACCCCAGCTAAGACTTATAGAAATAGTGAAGAGGGCGTCTGAAAGGGCTTTAACTTTTATCAGATCAGTGAGTATCCTATTTTCATCATAGAACCAACATCCAGTAGGTTCTACAGAAGCAGACGAATAACCCATAGCTAACCATGGGTCTGAACTACTGGACTTCATTTGAAGAGAGTGAGGGTCAAGGATATGATGGGGCAAACCACAGAGAGAGCTGAACCGAACTAGTGGGAGCTCTAGTGAGTGACAGCTGATCACCTGCATGGAACCAAATAGACCCTCTATATGTGGTTACAGTTATGTGGCTTGATCTGTTGCAGAAGATGGCAGTGGAAACAGGACTTATCCTGGGTGCATTAACAGTCTTTTTTGAGCCCATTCCCTATGGTGGGATACCTTGCTCAGTCTTGATAGTATCTGAGAGGGTCTTGGTTCTACCTTTATGTTGGTAAGCCAGACCTTGTTGTCTTCCTGAGGAAGGTCTTACCCCCTCTAAGTAATGGATGGGGGATGAGAGTCAGGGAGGTGTGAGTGCAGGAGACGGGGAGTGTGGGTACTAGTATTGGTATGTAAAGTGAAAAAATAATTTTTAAATAAAAAATATGAAGAAAAAAAACTTGGATGGCAAATACTGGTACCATGAATTCTAGTCTTCAAATGGAAGTCAATTAGGCTGGTTCTAACTTAAGGGCCTTTGGATCCTATGTCTGAAATGTACAGTATCTTCAACAAGAAATTTTTGCCTTCTACCTCTGGGGAGCATGGGTAATAGGAAAAGCCTGTAATGTTATGGGAATCTCCTGGACATCCCACACTAACAGCTCAAAGGAGAATTTCTCATGCTTGTTATTGGAGTTTTGTTGGATGCTTTTTGCCTTGTGGGTATAGCATTATCACATCAGCTGGTAAAGCTTATTTAAACTATACCTCTATATTTATATACCAACTTAAATATATTATAGCTAAATTTCATTATTTTAATTGTGTGATTCTATATGACTTTCAGAATCCTTACTTTTATTTTACCTAATTACCTCCTTCTTGTGTATTTATCTTCCTATCCCATTCCTAATTAGAGGCCTTAATTTATTCATTTTTACTAATAATATTTTATTACTTTATAAATAATACCATTCAAAATTTCCACTTCCTCCCCTACTCCCACTTCCCTCCTGATTCTCCATTCTCTCTTACCCCTCCCCCTCCAGTCCTAAGAGAGTACAGGATATCCTGCCCTGTGGGAAGTCCAAGGGCCTCCCCCCTCAATCCAGGCTTAGGAAGGTATGCTTCCAAATAGAATAGGATCCCAAAAAGACAGAACAAGCAGTAGAGACAAATCCCAGTGCCATTATCATTGGCTTCTCAGTCTGCCTCAATTGTGAGCCACATTCAGAGGGTCCAGTTTGATCACATGAACATTCAGTCCCAGAATAAGATTATTCTATGAAAATCATAGTTCATAATTTCCCATAATACACAGTTTAAAGGATCTCTGGTGGAATTTAAGGAGACGCAAATACCATGGATTTCAAATTTTGTAAGACTGGATTGATAATTTATTGCTGAAAGAAACAGTCTATGAATAAGATAAATAAAAGTGAATGTCATTAATATTTCAGGTCTAATAAAATTATGCTTCCTTTCTCTATTTACTTGCTGATGTGCTTTCTATACTTCTTCACACAAAGTTGCTCATGTGAACACTAGGATACAAAATATCTTGCTTCAATTGGAGATTAGGTAGGAAAAGTAGCTCATTGGTTAAAACTATTTTTTATTCACGTTCTCCCTCCTTCTGCTTCTCATTTGGACCTAGGGAGTTAAGTCCAGTGTTCCAATGTGTGTCTCTGTCTCTATCTCCATCCATCGCCCGATGAAGGATCTATGGTGATATACAAAATATTCATCAGTATGGTTATGGACCAGGGCCAGTTCAGGTACGCTCTTCTCTGCTGCCCAGGGAACAATCTGGGGACCTCTCCTTGGGTCTGGGAACCCCTCCAGAATCAAGACTCTTGCAAACCCTAAAATGGCTCCCTTAGTTGAGATATATACTTCCCTAGTCCCATATCCATCCTTCCTCCCCCCTCCCATTCCCCCAAGCCATCCCCAACCCTCCCCCTCTCCCTTCTCTCTAACCATCTCCCCTTACTTCCATCCTCCCACCCCACCCCTCCTGCACCCAAGTTTGCCTGGCAATCTTGTCTACTTCCAATATCCAAGAGGATAACTATAAGATTTTCTTCAGGTTCACCTTCTTATTTAGCTTCTCTAGGATCACGAATTATAGGCTCAAACAAATAAATAAATTAATAAAAAAAAATTTGTTATTTTTGCAGAAGACTCAGTTTCAATACAAGCCACCTTTAGGAAGCTCACAACTCTCTGTAATTATAGGTACAGTTGAATTGATGACCTTTTATGACTTTTGATGCAAATACACACATTCAGCAAAGTACTCATATATAAAATGAATAAATCTGAAGTAAACACAGTTGTGCTCATGTTTTGATGACTGAGAAATTAGTATTGGTTCATTTTCTCTTATTTCAAACACTTGGATATTTTAAATATTATCATTACAACACACAAAATTACCTTTGCTTATGAATGTTTATACTTCAAAAATTATTTTAGAAAGAATGCAACATATTGGTGTGTTCTGAATTCTATATATTTAATTACATGTAATTCTATAATTATGATTGTGAACATGTCTCTAATTATACCTCAGCCTAAAATTTATGCTTTACTGGAAGCATGTCCTTATACTTTGTTTATTTATTCAGGATTCATTCTAGAATGTCTTATCAGGACAATATACTTCAAAAGTACATTTACAAAAAACTGGTTTTTTTATTATATTGATGTATGTTCCCTCTAGTCTAACACTCTCTGTAAGTTTTACTTGCTTGTTGCTATTGCCTATGTGCAATCCCCATTACCCATTTCCCAGGGGGACTAGGAGCAGGCAGGACCATTCATGTCACCACCACTTGCATTACTGCTAGTTGTGACTCTGCAACCACAGCATCTGGCGCACAATAAAGATCATTACACCTAAAACAATTTACATGTAATTAATTAATCAGTATGGTGGACTACATTAACATTGAAACTTTTAGTAACTTTCCTACTAATACTATATAGATTATATTATGCAAGGCATATATGGTCATGATGATGCATCCATATATTGAATATTGGGACTCAGTTTTTTTTTCTTCATATTATATCCTTAAGTGAAAATGAAGCACTTTTAGAATTGATACAGTTTTTACAGACTAATAATGAACAGGTAGTTGACAGAATTAATACCATCGAAAATCAAAAGTTATCAGAAAATAATTAATACTATTGAAAAGGGTACCATTAATTTAACAAACAAAATTGAATCCACATCTAAGGATACTAAAAATTATCTGAAATAATTCATACTGATGAATTTGACAATAAAAATTTGTTAAAAGTTTTGATATGTTATTAGAAAAAATGTCTCTCCAGGATGGCAATCTGCATGCTATTTGAATAATGTCCAAAGATAAGGTGCTATCTTTAAAGGAGAAACTTTAGACCTTGGAATCACATGTGCAGAATGAAAATCAGAGGCTAGGTGCCTCAGTGAAATCACTAGAAAGATATACAGGCCAGGAAATTCAGACTTTACACAAGACAATAGATTGAGAAACTTATTGGAACTGATGAACAGTGAAAAAAGGCACAAGGTCAAGATTCAACATGACCAGTAGCTGTCAGAGATTACTTACCCAGGGTTTTAGTTTCCTACCCTGTAATCTACTCTGACAAAGCATAAAGTACTAAATGTCCAAAAGGATCAAAAGAAGGTAGATAGATATCTATAGGAATGAGTGATATAAAAGAAATTAAGTAAGCTGTTGTAATTTATGGCTTGCATTCCACATTTGTTAGAGTGAAGATAAAGACATCAGCTTCTAGCAGAAAAGCGATACTACATGGAAGGCTTCAGTTAGCTTCAGCAGTCCTGGATATCGGGCCTGAATTGATACTTAAATGCTATTTCAGAGAAGAGGCTAAACTTTTAGAACAACAGGGAAAAGCAGAAGGACTTGAGACTTCCCAAGATCAAATTTTTGGTGAGGGCACTTATGCTGACCCAAGGGTTCAAGCTTTGTATAATGAACAAATCTTGCCCCTATGCCACAAAGCAGCCTTAAATGCTTGGGAAAGGATTTAAGATGTAGGATAATAAATTGGATCATATACCATGGTTAAACAGGGCCCAAGAGAAACCTTTACTTACTTTTTACAAAAATTAGCTAAGGCTGTACAAATAGGAGCAACAGAACCAGATACTAGATGAGTATTTATTAAATCTCTGGCTTTTGAAAATGCCAACTTAGAAAGCAGAAAGATACTTGGGCCTTTAAAAGTTAGATCAGCACCAGTGGATGAATGATTTCTGCATACAATGAACTTTGAGACATTTGACTATAATATTAAATTTGGGTAGGAAAAGCAATTTCCACAGGAATGAGGGGACATCAAAATGCCTAATGTTTTAATTGTGGTAGAATAGGACATCTGAGAAAGGATTGTAGACAAGGAATTCCTAGGGATAATATCTCCCCTGGAAATGGTAAGAATAGAAGGATACAGCCTTCAGGTATACATAGAAGATGTGGCAAAGGCTGACATTGGACCAAAGAATGTAGATCAACAAAAGACAGACAAGGCAACTGGATACCATCAGGAAACTCCTTGAGGGGCCTCTCACAGACCCCCAAGCCAAAAGTGGTCCAGTCATTTCCAGTCACTTTGAAGGACATATCTCACCAGGAAAATTAAAACGTCCAGAGCCTTTTGTAAATGACCATACACATGCAGATACTCAGTTTTACCCAATAGTGGGTAAGTGAAAATTACAAAGCACCCATGTACGGATATAATATGTATTTGAGTATTATGTAAAGGTAATTGAAATCAATGTTTATAAAATATCAAATAGATTAAACAAGTAATCAACAATTAATGATTTTTAAACAAAGGAACATTCCCAATTCTTTATTTTCAACTTTTAGGAACTACAGAAATGACAATTTTAAAAAAAATAAAACTTCATCATAACAGTACAGACATTTCTGACTCATTGGTTTTAATGTAGTATAGCATGTGCAGTGTACTGAAAATATAAGTGCATTTCAATGTTCTAATAGAATTAAAGTGCTTTGTTTCTCGTTATAGATTGATTCATACATTAAAAACATGTGCAAGAAAAGAGATTATCAATAAAGTCATAAATTGTTACATGACAGAATGAGAAAATTTCATGCATGATATCATTAACTATTAATTGAAAAAGTTAAAAATAACTTTAATACTATTATCTTCTGTGTGCAATGTGCAAAGGAGTGTTTTTAATGTAGAATGGAATATTTTCTCTCTGTTAGGTATTTTTGTAATTTTTTAGCTATAAATTTTACACACATCTAGAAACATATGTTACATTTTTCAACTTAAAATTTTTTAGTTAGTTCAAATATGACTTATATATGCTACAGTGTTCTAGTTATAAGAAAACAGTTGGGAAAAGACTGAACAGTCATATAAAAGCTCTTACAGTCCAGGTATATGATTTTTTTAAGAAAATAGTTTCTTCCTGTGTTTGTAGGCAAGTTTCCCTTTTCCTTGTCACAGGAAAATACTTCTCATTTTGATTACCAATAGGTTACTTTTGCATATTAAAAATTTTACAGAAATAAAATTCCATGGTAGGTATTGATTAGTAATGACATGATAATTAGCAAAATTATTAGTTTTAAATAAATCTTTCCAGTATTGTTGATAATGGGAAAATTATGACAGTTGTTTAAAAACATTTTGAAACTTCAATAGCTGATTATATTGACATTATGAATTTCATGTTTTAGATAATTTATGAAATTCTAGTGCCAAAACTATGTAACAAAGGCTGATTATATCTATCTTGGAAAGTAAATATGATCTCAAACTTCAACTGAATGATCATTCAGTATTTTGCTTTAAATGAAAAATTATATAAGAAAACCTATTGACTAACTCTAAAAGATGAAACCAAGCATAGAGACATAATCCTATAAATCCAGCACTTGGTAAGTACAGGCAGGGGTGCTCTTAATTAACCTTGGCTACATAGTGAGTTTTATACTACATAATACATTGTCTCTAAAAATCAGTAATTATAAAACATGAACACACAAAGATAAATTTGACATGAAAGAAAACTTGAAGCTCCATCTCCTGAAATTAATATTAAATGATAAATAATTAACTTCTTAAGATTATTTATTAAACACTACTGTAGCAATAATACTTTATATTTTATAAGAAATAAACAACCTAATATGGCTGATAGTGTGTAGAGATAATACTTTTTGATGCTTTCAAGAGATATGATCCTCATCTTGATTATATTATTATTTACTGTATTCTTGATCCATTCACTTATCTTTGGTAGAATTTTGTGTTGAGAGCTAACATATTCCTACTTTTGGAATCTGTTTATAATATGGCTCTCACATATATGAGGAAAATCTAGTGGCTATTTATATTAATTTTAACTAAATAGCATTTGAATTTATAGGAATACTATTCTTTATACATTTTTAGAGATTTGATTTGAGCATTTTATAAAATCCTCTTAATTTACTTATATTATTGATGATTAACTTAATTCCATAAGGAATACATATAATTTAATGTGTACCTGCACTAAGAAAATGCAGTAAGTAGAAAATTATATAATCTTACTGTTATTAGAAAGTGCATGGTACTCAATTTTATCTAATATCATCTCTGTTAATCTCTCATAGTCAAAACTGATCTTCTTATGTTAGTAAACTGATACTATAAATATAAGAAATCCAGTTTGGAATTAAAGATTTTTTTCAAGTTCATAAATGTTATTCTTAATTTAGACATTATCTATCAACTATTTCATTGTTTTGATGCATATAATTGCATGAATCTTATGCATAGAGTACAAATATGTAAGCTTACAGTCCTCAAATGATTGATACTTGCATATATTAGAGTTACCTGAAAATTTGGCATATAATTGTATATAATCAGATGTATCTAAAAGCAGGGACTCACTCAACAAACTTAAAAAGTAAGATTTATCACAACATGCCTGGTGTCAAATATACTTTGACATTTCACAGTGTGGTCATTGATATAAGCCCAGTAATCAGAACTTAAACAGAGTAAAATTTACATTCACTAGGTGTGATAATATGGGGGAAAATAGAATGTACCATGAGAACAGCAAGGGTAAACAATTTGAAGAAATATTTACTCAAGCCTGTCGAATGCACATTTTACTAATTATATTAGGCATATGTAAAGATAGACATTTCATATCTAATATAGTAAGTAGAGAATGAGATCTCACCTAGAAAATAAGTGAGGTATTTTTCTCAAAGCATGATTCTGTAACAATCTGACTTAAAACTACCCAGGGAGCAAGTTAAATTAAATGCCTAGTCAGTTAGTTCTTTATTCTAGGATTGAAAATGTCAACCCCTTTGATACCTTTCTAGTTGTGGTGTTGGATTACATTAAACTAATTTGATATCAAGTAACTATAATTCTTCATCAGCAAAAGAAATTTTTTTCAGCAAAATATACCCTTGAATATTGAAAAAGAACAGAAAGAACAGCATTTTTTCTCTATGTCCACATAGTGGAGCTAGAATGATGGCAAATTAAGAAATATGATTAAGTTTTTGATAAATAGTAAATGTTTTAATAATAATAAATATTGTGGAAGAAGTGTTTGTCATTTTAAAAATCTTTAATAAAATATCTCCTGAAAGTAAATAGGAAAATAACTTTTTGCTTATAAACAATGATATACTTTAAAATAAAACAAATGTATTAATTTATCTTTAATGGAAGACTTATTATTGGTTTGTTCTAATTTTCAACCACCAATATCAATAGATTTGTATAAGCAACATAAACTCAATTTATTTTATTGGAAATTAGATTTTTTTGTGACACTGCAATTCAAGATAAATATAAATCAGGAATGGAAATGAGAAAATAGTTCACTCATTCATCCTTAGAGTTTACTCATATGATTCTTCTTTGAGAATTTTTCTAGCCTAATAAGTAATATCATTAGTATACAACCATCTAATAATTTATTATCTCATTAATTATGTTTAATTATTACTTGCTTTTCAATGCTTATTGTTGTCTTCTTTCTTTATTCTTTCCTTAATCTTATTGTTTTCACTTTTAATTCTGCCTATCATAATTCTTACAGTGTATTTTATTTGATATAAAAGCAGTAACACTCTTAGTTACTTTTTTATTGCTGTGATAAGACATCAAGATGAAAGCACCTGGCAGAAGAAGTAGTTTTTTGAGTGATTACAGTTTCAGAGTGTGAGTCCATAACTATTACATTCAGGGGAATTGCAGCAGGCAGGTGAGCATTATGCTGGAGCAGTAACTGAGAAGTTGCATCTCATACACTAGTACAAACATAAGGAAGAGAGAAAGAGAAAGAAAGAGAGAGAGAAAGAGAGAGAGTGAGAGATTGGAAAGGACAGAAATCTTTTGATGCCTCATATGCAAACTCCCGTGACACACCTCCTCCATCAGGAAAACATCTCCTAATCTTTCCCAAAGAGCTTAACCAAATGAGAGGGGTCAAGATTTCAAAAATATGTGCTGATATGTGCCAATATGTGCTGATGGGAGCCATTCCCTTTCAATCCATATAGTGGTAACAGTCTCAATCTTGTCTCTGTTACTGCCAATTCAGAGAATGTAGGGGACATAGGTTAAGCAATAAATTATGTGTAAGTGACAAGGCATGACAAAATTGTATAGTATTTGCAATAAAGGCATTTTTATTCTTTAAATACATTTTCAGAGAGGCAAATGTTCTTTTCTTTTTCTTGAAATGTCAACTTTGTGATCTAAAAGACACTTGAAAAGCTTTACTGAATTTATACATTGGAATGTTAGAAATCTAAATAAGAATTATTAAATGATCAACTTTATTATTTCTTTAGATCAATGGGTATGAAAAATTTTTATCAGAAAAATTAGCTGAGTGTAGGTCAGAAGTAAACTTTAAAAGTATGTTTCCAACAGGTATTCCAACACCTGTAGATGCATACTTTTGGGCCTCTTGAAGAATATTGAACTGAGTTATGCCTATCTTGACCAAAAATTTCACAAGTTATTCTACTTTCTTCTATGAACATATAATAGTCTTCATTTGATGCCACATAGTCAGTATGATGCATTGAGACAATTGAGTAGAAAAGAATGATCTTATAAAGTGATCCAAACTACATCCAATTTATTCAAAAGCATTTCAGTTTTTGGAATTTATATAAGATTTCTCTTTTTAAAAAGTTCTAGCTCTTCAAAAATTCTGTTTCCTCCACCAAAGAAACAGACTTTTATGGTTTGAACACATATAAGGCACTTTTTTTTTCATTTGAATTGATCCTCATTTAAGTTTAGTGAGTTTACTATTGCTTTTACAAGTGAGAAAATTATCTCCATTTTTATAAATTTCTTTAATATTTGAAATTAGTAAGTCTAAATTCATTATATTCCAATACTACTTTTAGAATCTGATTGACTTCACACTTTCCTAATCATAAGTGTACAAAGATATAATTAGTAAAAATCAGACTATGTTGTGGAGATGGAGTTAATGTTTTAATATTCAATGTATATTGTAGAAGTGATGAAATTATATAAATAAATAAAATTAATTCTTTCAGTATAAATACTCATACTATCTTCCTGACAATAAGAATTTCTTTGAATACTCATGGGAGATGTTAGAGCAATTCTGTTGGTGAAGATGACAATAAAAGTAATTTATGTTAGGAACAATGTCATTATTGCATTCTAAATAATGCTCCAGTCACAACCTAGTTTATGCTTTCTGAAAAGTCCGTGCATATTTGCACTTGAATTTCTGTAACATTTTGTTGGTCTTTGAGAGAAAAAGCAGTGAGAGGCAAGAGCAATCGTTCATATTTGTTGTGAACAGATGAAAATAAGCCAAAGTTCAATTTTTAATACAATATGGTGAAAAGCCAATGTTTATCATCACCCAAAAAGTAAAGAAAAGTCTCTACTTTTATTTACTTTGGAATGCTTCCAGTAAGGTCTATGATCAGTTCAGTGAATTACTCTGTTAAATTTTACTGAGATCAAACTTTCATGCTCCCAATATAGAATATATAGTAAAAGAACTATAAAAAGATCAGTATTATAAAGACATAATTACAACAAATTTATTCCAGGTTGTGTTCCTGTTGACTACTTGCAATAAATATTTCAAAACTTAAAAGGCAGCTGCATATGTAGTTCAATAGTTGGACATTTGGCTAGTATCTTCTAGAACCTGGAATCAATATACAGAAGCTCATGATGAAAAAACTCACAAAACAATACCACACCAGTTCAGAATTATGAATAATAAAAGGGTTATTTATTTAAGTGGAAAACTTACAGCTCACTGTCGTAGAAAGGACCAAAGTCTAGAAGCCTGAAGCGAGAGTTGGAAGCAAGAGAGCAGGCACATAGCTACTGCTGCTTTTTACAGAATAAAAGACCATTTACAACTGGACTGGTATCTTAAAGGCTATTGGCTGAAGAAACAGAATGTGCTCCCACAGTACCTTCCTTTTTTCTTTAAATAAGATAGTTCCAAATGCAATGCAAATCTATATACACTAGGAACAGATAACAAGTATAATTAGAATTACAACCAGTATAAACAACATTAAGCAAGGAACATATGCTAAATGTTTTAATAAACATTCTATCCTATGGAGTCTAAGTCTTGTATAGGAAATGGCTTGGTTAGATAATAAGAGTATAGTAACTATGACTATCTAATCTTTAACCCCATTGAAGGCTTGAAAAGTGAGTTAATATTACTTTAGCAGGCAGAAAATACAATTAAGTGGCTTACAAAGCAAGTAATATATGATGGAGAAAATTAGCTACCTGAGCAATCATCCAAAGTCTCATTTTTCAATATCAAAGCAACCAACTTTGTCTAAGGCCTAGCATAATTGACAGATCATTTTCAGAAGCTGGAAAATTATCAAAGTCATCTTACCTTGTCTTGGCAAGATTTGACAGTTCTGCTTATCCATTTCTGGATATCATATAACTTGTCAGTGGTTGAGGAATTCTCAGTTCCTTGCCCACAGGCCAGTTTTACCAAGAAGAATACAAATTCCAAGTGGAGTGTCTTCAGTGCTCAACATTTTCTAGGGAACAGATTTGTGCTGTCAGAAACAATCATGCCTTGTGTCAACAGAACCCTAAGTTATTTTAATGCCATGTTTCACAGATCCTTGAAGTGGTTGAAGATTTCCTATCCAGACAGTATTTAATCTCTATATATCTAAAGAACCTGATTGATCTGACTGTATGTACAACAAACATGAACAGCTATTGACCTATAATAATTAATACGTGTATAACTTAAAGAGTAAAACTTTATGTCAGAATATTAAATAGTCTGTAACAAATGTGCAACAAATGAGGAAAATGATCTCAAAATGTAAACAATCTATAAGTATCTTGATCAGAGGTAGGAATAATATAAAATGCAACATGAAAATATATCCTAAAAGTTGAAGCAATATACAAAATGTCTGAAACTGAGGTAGAAACATGCATGTATATAACCTGACAAAAAATTTACATAGGTGTACAAATGTAAACAAAAGTAACAAATATAATTTGAACTTGTATCAATATACAAAACCTATACCAATGTAAAATATTCATAAATAATAGCTTACAAGTATTCAGTCTATTACCCACTATTACTTCCTCCCTTTTTTTGAACAAATAGTTGCAATCAATTTCTGAGCAGTCAATAGGGTTTTTCCCCCCCCAAAGGTCTTATTTGGAGTATTGGCAAGAACGTCCTGAGAAGGTGCAGCATTTCAGCAGATGGTACCCAAAAAGCAGTCTTATAGTAGTACTATCTACATCATGATGTTACCTCAACTAATGTGAAGATGTTGCTCTGGGGACCCATCTTCTTCCTGCAAACTCCAAAGATTATTGCAGAACAAGGATCTGTAGGAAAATCTATTGTTCGTTGTGGAAAACATAAACATCATTCATATAAACAAACACACAAGGAAGAATACAATATAGACAAAATAGGCATGAAGAAAGTAAAATTTTTACTAAAGTCTTCCTTCTGTCCCATAACAGATGACTCCCAATATGAGAAAGAAACTCTTAATATTCCTTTTAACAACACACTTGGATTTAGAGAAATACAGAGTCATTGTCCAATTCCAAAACCAGCTGAATATATGTGTGTGTGTGTGTGTGTGTGTGTGTGTGTGTGTAAATGCAAGTGTGATCAGCACCTTTATATATAATCCATATTATGTTTTCTAGATATTCATTAGTGGATAGTTATTTTTCCTTCTGTCAGTATTAAAATATCCAGGGTCTCTTAAATTTTTGATGACATGTAATCTTCCAGCAAAGATAAGAGCAGAACCCTTCCCCGACCCTGTATGACTTTCTTTAGAAACAATATGCTTGACAGCTTTGAATGAGCTGTCATTTCTTTGTTTCAACAGGTTTCTCATTTTCAAAGCAAATCTTTATTAATTTTGATAGTATCCATAATTTTTCTTCTTTTGTGGAAATAAATGAAACTCCTTCCCCATTGTAGCACATCTCTTGGCTTCCATTGTGATGTCAACACATCCTTGGAAAAAAATCAGTTGATTTAATTCAGAAGACTTTTCTATTATCCAATGTCTTTCTGCTGCTGTTGTTCCTTTCCCATTAGCATTAAGAAAATTCAAGGTTTCTATAACTGGGGGTATTTTCCATCCCTCTCTGTTTGTTCAGCATATCCTTTATAATACCATTTGAACTTTCTATAATTGCCTGACCTGTAGGATTATTTGCTATAGCTGTAATATACTTTATATTATAATAAGCAAAAACCATTTAATTTTCTTAGATATCAATGCCAGACAATTGTTTGTCTTTCTTTGTGCAGGTATACCCATGATGGCCATAACTTCCAATAAATGTGTGATTACTGAATCAGCCTTTTCTGAGCTCAAGGAAGTTGCCCATTGTAAACCTAAATACGTGTCTATGGTGTGGTATACATATTTTAGTTATTCTAAATTCTGTAAAGTGGAACACATCCATCTGCCAGATTTCATTCGAGTATCCTTAGGGTTACTCCCTGCAGACAATGCTGTTTGATTATAGAAAGGACAAGCAGGAAACTTCTTTATAATATCCTTAACTTGTTGCCTTGTAATTGAAAACTCTTTCTTTGATCCCTTGCTATTGACATGATGTTTTTTTAAATGAAATTCAGAGGCCTGCAACACACATCCAAGCAATAATTGATCAAATTCTGCATCATCTTGTGCTATAGGACATGGCAGATGTCTATGGGATCAGATATTTGTTATGTTTATAGGACAAAGCCTAAACCTGACTATGTCTTGTACCTGGATAAATAATGAAGTCAATTCCTTATCATCTCATATAAATTTAGCAGTTTCAATATGTAAACAACTCTTTCTGCATATTGTGAATCAGTAACGAGATTGGAAGTTCTTTAAAAATTCCTTAGCACCATAAGAATAGCATATAATTCTACCTTCTGGACAGAATATAAGGGCTTTGTTTCACCTTACTTAATTCTTATGCTTTGTAACCTGCCTTCCCTGATTTATTTGTATCAATATAAAATGTATGAGTTCCAGTTATTGGAGCTTCACATACAATTCGGGGAAGAAACCAAGATGTTCTCTTTTTAAGATTAAGTCTATTGCTTTTGTAATAATTGCTATTAATTTCTCCCAAAAAAATTAGCACAAACCATTTGCCAAGGTTCATTGCCTCCCCATAACTTTTTTATTTCTTCAGAAGTAAAAGGCATTATAATCTCTGCTGGGTCTATACCTGCTAATTGATGAAGTCTCAATTTACCTTTTATAATTAATTTAGAGACTTTTTCCACATAAGTTTTTAATTTTTCCTTGGTTTATGTGGTAAAAAGATCCATTCTAAGATAATATTTTTCCTCTGCATTAAAATTCCGATAGGAGAAATTCTGGAAGACAATATGCCTAGAATGCAATTAAGATTTAGATTCACCTTATCCACATGTGCCATCTGCAATTTCTCCTCAACAATCATCAATTCCTTTTCTGATTTAGCTGTTAATTCTCTGGGACATGTCTTTATCAATATATAAGGTTTTGTTTGAATGAATTATTAGATCAGGTGTTATCACAACAGTGGGTAGTGGACTGGAAATGTTTCCCAATAATCTTTGAAAGTCATTAAGTTACCAGTCTCTCCTAATTTGTGCCTTTTGTGTTCTAATTTTCTGTAATCCTATTAGGTAACCTAGGTAATTAGCAGAATTTCCTTTTGAATCTTTTCAGGAGAAATTTGTAGTCCCCATTTAGTCAAGACTTTCTTTACTTCTTCAAACATCCTTTCTAAAATATCTGTATTTGAAACAAATAACAAAATGTCATCCATGTAATGGTAGATTATAGATTTAGGAAATTGCTTATGTATTATTTCTAATGGCTGGCTGAAAAGGTATTGGCATAGGGTGGGGATATTGAGCATTTCCTGTGGGAGAAAGGTCCATTGGTATTTCCTAGTAGGCTGAGAATTATTAAAGTAGGCACTGTGAAGGCATACTTTTCTCTATACTTTTCTTGTGAAGTTATAATGAAGAAACAATCTTTTAAATTAATACCTATGAGAAGCCTTGCCTTTGGTAACAGAGAAGGTAGAGGAATTCCAGGGTCCATAGGCTAAATAACCTGATTGATAGCTCTAAGATCTATCACCATTCTCCATTTTCCAGATTCCTTTTTAACAGCTAAGACATGAGAATTCCTAGGGCTGATATATTCTACTATATGTTGAGCATCTAGTTGCTCTTGTACCAGCTGCTCTAAAGCCCACAACTTTTCCTCAGCTGGAGGCCACTGCTTCACCCATATTGGTTTCTCAGTTAACCATTTTAAATGTAGAACTATTGGTACCTCTGAAAATTTATCGATTGTTTTGTGTTCCTTTGCAACCCGAATGGCTGATGTCCATTGTCTATAATATTTTCTAATACTTTCCTCAGAAACATAAGTTTTTGGGACTGCAGAAATATTAATCTGGTTATTCCATTGTTGCAATAGGTCATGGCCCCAAAAATTCACTGCAATATTGGTTATATACGGATTTATTCTTCCTATTTGCTCTTCTGGCCCTGTGCATTCAACCCATCTCATGCTTTGATTTACCCGAGATATGGCTCCAATTCCTCTTGAAGGGGCCAATGTGGAGGCCAAGATTATGGAGTAATGATACTTACATCCACACCTGTGTCTAATAAGCCTTCAATTAAAATGCCATTTATACAAACTCTTAGCTTTGGTCTTTCATCATTTATAGAAGTCTGCCAAAATATATGCTTCCTGTATCCTACTGAAGTTTTTGACTCATCCTCCACATTTAATCCATCATTCAAACCAGTATTGCTTTTTCAGCAGGCATTGGATTTTTTAATCTTTCTGACAAGACAAATTCTCCACAGCAAATGGTAATGACTGGATCACATTCATCATGGGGAACTGTGAGAGGCCCCCATGATGTTTCCCAGTGGTATTGGGTTGCCTTGTCTATCTTTTGTTGACCTACATTCATTGTTTTAATTTAGGCCTCTTCCATACTTTCTACATATACCTGAAGGTTGAGTACTCCTATTTCTGCCATTCCCAGAGGAAACATTATTCTTAGGAATCCATTATCTACAATTCCTTCTCAAATGTCCCATTCTACCACAATTAAAACATTTAGTATTTTGATGTCTTCTCTTACCATTGGAAATTGCTTCTCTTATTCATCTTTCAGTACCATAGTCAAGTGTCTTGACATTCATTGTATGCAAGACCCTTTCATCCATTGGTGCTGATCTACTCTTTAAAGATACAAGGATCGTTTTGCATTCAATGTTGGCATCCTTATAACCCAAAGCTTCAATTATTATATGTCTAGATTTTGGGTCAGTTACCCCTATTTGTACAGCTCTAGTAAATCTTTGCAAAAAATCACCAAAAGGTTCTCTCTTGTTTAACCCTAAGATATGATTCTACTCTCTTTCTTAGTTCTTGAATCCTGTCCCACACCTTTAAAGTTATTGTGCTACATAGGGACAAGTAGTGGTCATCATAAAGAACTTGATCCTGAAGATCAGAGTAAAGTCCTTTGCCTAGAATTTGATCAATGGAAATCTCAAGTCCTTTTGCTTTTTCTTGTTGCTTTAAAATTCTCACTTCCTTTTTAAAAAAAGAACCTCCAAAATAACTGCAGTTCAATTTCTAGGACTACTGAGATTATCTGAGCCCAATCTTGAAGCATGGCTTTGAACTAAAAGCACATTGTTTGAGCATTTTCCTAACAAAGGATGAATGTAGTCTGTAAGCAGCAACTGCTTGTTTAATTTCTTTTAGATAAGTCATACATATGATGTTATTACTGGAAAGATAGCAAGAACCCTGGGGAAGCTATCCTGGAGATTTTTACATACCAACGGAGTTAAATTTTGTCTTTTTTTACCTTTTGTTCCTGGTCCTCAAGTTTGATAATTCCTTTGGTCTTTCCAAATCTGTTTACCACTGCCTTTTGTAATGTCTGCGTCTCCTGTCCAATGTTCTGCTCTAATGCCTTCATTGAGAATTCCAAGGTATGAAGTCTGTCCACTAGAGATAGTATCTCATCCTTGGACATAATCTTTATAAGATGCATATCACCTTCCTGGAGAGACATTTTATCAGTCATTCTAGCATAGCCCTTTGATAGAGTCTGATTAATACATTCAACAGTGCAAATTCTCTCAAATAATGTTTCAGCACCCACTGTCATTAATTGGGTTTTATGTGCCAAATTGGCTATTTCCTTCCCCAGAATGCTGAATCTTCCTTTAAATAAATCAATCTGTACGATTTTCAAAAGTACCTCAGTTGACCGAGTTTTTTTAGTTAAATTTTTGTATCCTCCTTCAGATGTAAGATCTCTTTTCAAGAAGTTTGGTACCAATCTGTACCATTTCTAAAAGTACCCCAGTTTACTGAGTTTTCTGGGTAAAGTGGTCATATCCTTCTTCGTATTCCCAACCTCTTCTTTAAAAAGCCTGAAATCAGTCTGTAAAGACTGTACCATTTCTAAAAATGTCTCATTCTTAGCCCTATTTTCAAACTATATTTTTAAGAAAAAATACTGAGACCAAGACTAATCCCCAGAATCAAAAATAGTGATGTATATGGGACATCATATAAGTCTTGTAAAACATCGCACATGGTGTAAGTAAAGAGGCTATTGGAACCTTGGACAGTTAGGTTTTCTGACATATTACCCTTTTAAATTAGCAACTTATTATCTATATTTAGGACATTAAAACTTACCTGTGGTTTAATTAGCTGGATTAGCTGCAATAACCATTACCTGCCAGTAGATGTTATGGGTCACCTACAAAACTAACCCACCTGGGCCCAGTGATGCAGTTAGAGTCACATGACTGGTATGAATCTAATTTTAGTGTGGAATGCTGAAAGGTATGCTTAGATCAAAAAAATAGTTATAAATAGAAATCACAAACTATGTTTACTGAGGTTGGCCCTAATTGGTCAGCAGCCACAGGAGCACAGGGATAACAAGATAACAGCAGGCACCTAGGAAAGTCCATATATTGTCAGAACTTCCATGCTGTGTCTATGTGGTGAAACATAGACACTGGAAGTGTCTGCAGTGACTGGAAGCTTCTCTGAGGCAAGTAATGATATAATATGAAGAACCGTGGCCAATCAGCATCAAGTAAAGCTGCCACTTTGTGAGAATTATATTTCCAACTGAACTGCTGGCTGCATGCACAGGCCGTGGTTAGCTGAGGGTGGGCTCATAACTAGCCAGGGCACTCCAGACTGGTGGTGGGCAGCAGAACAAGGGGTTCTAAAACCAAATGTTCAGGTGCCAAATGATGATGTAAGTCAGAAAACAATTCCTCACAAGTTAAGAATTATGAATAATTAAAAGGTTATTTATTTAAGGGGAAAACTTATAGATCACTGTCCTAGACAACAGTCCTCTGAGAAAACGAGAACAGATTCTAGCAGCCAGAACTGTGAGTTGGAAGCAAGAGAGCAGGCACATGGGTAATGCTGCTTTTTACAGTATAAAGACCACACCCAAGTGGGCTGGTAAATTAAAGGTTATAAGCTGAAGTAGCAGAATGTGCTCAACAACAAACACGTACAAACACATGCTCATAAAAATGACTCTATAAGAAGTCAAAAAAGAAAAAAAATAAATAAGAAAATAAACCAACTGAATGTAATAAAATAATAACACTCAACAAACAAAACTCAATTTACTGTATATTGCACATATTTGCTACTATTTTTCAATGTAAATATATATCTCATAAGAAGACACATGAAAGAGGAATGTTTAATTTTCACTTATGGATTGTGGGCCCAGTTCATCACTGAATGAGTAGTATGCTTACAGGAGTGGATTTCCACTGTGCTGGCATGTTATGAAGCTCCTTACCCTTAACTTGAAAAATCATGAAGCAGAATAAATGGAATGCCAGTACTTTATTGGATTTTTCTCCTTTTCTCTTTTTGTTACATCCTGGATCATAGATAACAGATGATAATGTCTACCTTAGGTTAGATGTTCCTTCTTTGTTAATTTTCTATAGAGATACGTACAAAGACAACAACAGAAATGTACCTCACAAATGGCCTAGGAATTTAATGAACTAATTAAATAGACAAAATTTGAAACACAGTATATTAGTCTACAAAGACTGAGAAAGAACCATTCATTTCCATGATATTTCTGGAGGGAATTTAAACTGTATTTCAGATATAAATACTGAAATAGCTTTAATATTCCTGGGACTTTATGCTTTTAAAATTGTAATTAATAATTTCACATTTTTACTATAGCAATGAAATAGGTTAAGTTAATATTTTAATCTTATTTAAACTGTCATATCTTTACTGCCCTTGAAGGGAAAATATGTGATTTATAAATATTATTTCTAGTACCATTACTAGTATTTGGTTTCCTGGAAACAAAGCAGAATAGTATTTCTCTGTAAATTCAAAAGTTATTAAAATTAATTTGAATATTTTTGAATACCTAAAATCTTGTGCATATATATATATATTATACATATACATACATGTTACAGTGTTATCACCTGAATTTCCTTCAATTTTGTATAAATTACAGTCACTCATGAAAAAATGCCTCTTATTTACAGAAAATTAAATTTTATATTCCCTTTTTTTCTAAAAATAAAGATACTGAGCAGCTTGGCATCTTTACAGTATTTCAGTTTAAGACTTCCAAGGGATCTGCTCACGTTGCAAAATATTTGCAAAATATTTTATCTAATATAATTACATCCTGATAGGACAGTAAGTTGGAATCCTTCTTAGTTGTTTTTTTTTTCTTTCCTACTTTATATGTTCTGATAACAAATGTATTTTAGACAATCTTGCTTTAATATTTTGAAACCCAAACTTAAATATATGTATACAACCATTGATTTAGGTAAGTTTTCTTAAGTCAAGCATATGATATTTACACAGAATACCACCTCATTTTAAGACTGCTAATGAATGATTCACAGTATTTTGGCAGAATGAGGACAGTTATAAAAAGAAATAGCAACAGTGTACAGCATGGCACCACTCTCTCGATGAACAGTACTTTACATTAAAACTTTTGCTCAGCTGAGAAGCTGACTATGCTAATTTTTTAGAGTTGCAATAAGACTTGCTCATTTTTTCCCTAAGTCTACATGCCAGGAATAACATGAGAAAATGACAGTTTTTAAAGTCAGTGAATATGAGATCACATAGTATTGTTATGCTGTGTGTACATGTATGTTCATTTCTTATTTATTTTTCAAAAAACATATATGTAATCATCTTAACTACATATATATGAAATAATGATGGAAAACTGTTTTTCCAATACATGAGTATTGTTTCACATATGAAACAAAAAACAAAGGAGTGTCTATCTTACCAGAACTTAGAAGAGTGTTTTCTTTTTTTTTTTTTTTTTGATTCTTCACTGGAATTTATTTATTTATTTATTTTGGGGGGGTGTTTGTTTTCTTTTTTTATTTATTAAAAATTTCCACGTCCTCCTCGCCTCCCTTTCCCCTCCCCCCTCCCCAACCCCCCTCCTTTTCTAGCCTTAAGAGCAGTCAGGATTCCCTGCCCAGCTTTTTGATTCATTGATTCTTTGGATTGTTTCCTGTGTTTCAATTTTGTTGATTTCAGCCCTCAGTTTGATTATTTCCAGTCTTCTACTCCTCTTTGGTGAGTCTGCTTCTTTTTTTTTCTATAGCTTTCAGGTGTGCTATTGAGTCTCTAATGTGTGCTTTCTCTGTTTTCTTTATGTGGGCATTTAGTGCTATGAAGTTTCCTCCTAGTACTGCTTTCATAGTGTCCCATAGGTTTGGGTATGTTTGTGTCTTTATTTTCATTGAATTCAAGTAAAACTTTAATTTTTCTCTTTATTTCTTCCTTGACCCAGGGATGGTTCTGTAGTTGACTGTTCAGTTTCCATGAGTTTGTAGGCTTTCTGGAATTAGAATTGTTGTTGAATTCTAACTTTATTCCATGGTGATCTGATAGTACACAGGTGATTGCTACAATTTCTTTATATCTATGGATGTTTATTTTGTTACCAATTATGTGATCAATTTTTGAGAAGGTTCCATGAGATGCTGAGAAGAAGGTATATTCCTTTTTGTTTGTGTGGAATATTCTATAGATGTATGTTAGATCTATTTGATTCATTACATCTGTTATTTCTCTTATTTCTCTGTTAAGTTTCTGTCTGTTTGACCTCTTCATTGGTGAGAGAGGAGTGTTGAAATCACCCACTATTAGAGTGTGGGTTTCATGTATGCTCCAAGTTCTAGTAATGTTTCTTTTACATATGTGGGTGCTTTTATATTAGCGGCTTATATATTCAGGATTGAGACATCCTCCTGATGAATTGTTCCTGATATGAGTATAAAGTGTCCACCTCTGTCTCTTCTGATTGATTTTAGTATGAAGTCTATTTTGTTAGCCATGCCCACTTGTTTCTTTGGTCCATTTGATTGGAAAAACCTTTTCCCAACCCTTTACTCTGAGGTAGTGTCTGTCTTTGTTTTTGAGGTGTGTTTCTTGTAGGCAGCAGAATGTTGGATCCTGATTTCGTATCCATTCTCTTAACCTGTGCTTTTTTATAGTTGAGTTGAGTCCATTGATATTAATCAATATTAATAACCAGTGGTTGTTGACTCCGGTTATTTTCCCTGGTGCTATTGTTTGCGTTTCCCTTCTTTGAGTTGTACTGTTGGAGGATTGTCAGATGCTTGTGTTATTATGGGTGTTGTTCGCTTCCTTGGTTTGTGGTTTTCTTTCTAGTATTTTCTATAGGGCTGGGTGTGTGGCTACGTATTGTTTAAATCTGTTTTTGTCCTGGAATATCTTGTTTTCTCCATCAATGGTGAATGAAAGCTTTGCTGGGTATAGTAGTCTGGGCTTGCATCCATGGTCTCTTAGTGTCTGCAGTACATCTACCTAAGGCCTTCTGGCTTTAATGGTTTTCATTGAGTAGTCAGGTGTAATTCTGATAGGTTTCCCTTTATATGTTACTTGACCATTTTCCCTTGCAGCTCTTAATATTTGTTCTTTATTCTGTATGTTTTGTGTTTTGATTATTATATGGCAAAGGGATTTTTTTTTGATCCACTCTATTTGGTGTTCTGTATGTTTGTTTCTTGTACCTTCATAGGAATATCCTTCTTTAGCTTGGGAAAGTTTTCTTCAATAGTTTTGGTGAATATATTTTCAGGGCCTTTGAGCTGTAAATCTTCCCCTTCTTCTATCCCTATTATTCTTAGTTTTGGCCTTTTCATGGTGTTCCAGATTTCCTGAATGTTTTCTGTTAAGACTATGTTGGATTTGTTTTGTTCTTTAATCAGTGAGTTTATTTCATCTGTAGTATCTTCTGTGTCTGAGATTTTTTCTTCTATCTATTGTATTCTGTTGGTAATACTTGTCTCTGCAGTTCCTATTCATTTTCCCAGATTTTCCATATTCAGCCTTCCCTCGAATTGTGTTTTCTTCTTTACCTCCATTTCATTTTTCAAGTCTTGAACTGTTTTCCTTACCTTTTTGATTTCCTTTTCTTGTTTTTCTTAGGTATCTTTGAGAGATCTATTCATTTCATCTACTTTTTTGTTTGTTATCTCCATTTCTTTATGGCAGTTTTTCACCTCCTGGCTAAGTTCCTCTATTATTTTCATATAGTTCCTCTTAGAGTCAATTTCTTCTATTTCTTCTGGAGTAGGATGTTCAATTCTTCTAGTTTCATGATCCCTGGATTCTGGTGATGCCATGTTGCCTTTCAGGTTGTTGGAGGAATTCTTGCATTGGTGCCTGCCCATCTCTTCTTTCAAATGGAGCCAGGAGAGTCTAGGTGTCTTGGTTCACCCTTTTCTGTGACTGGCTCTCTGGGTGGATCTCTTCAGTGCAGGAGCAAGAACTGTTCCTGTCCCTCTAGATGGAACTCCTCAGCACCCTCTAGATGGAACTCCTCAACACAAACACAAGGATAGGTGGTATTCCAAGGACACCACAGTCAAAAGGGCGAATGTGGGGGAGGGCAGGGTCGAGTGGAACACAGAGGACCCTGCAGCAGGAGCTGTGGTGGGGGAGCTGTGATCTCCTCAGGGACCGTCTGCCCCAGATAGCATACACTCACCTCTCTGGATGAAACTCCTCAGCACTGAAATAGGGACAGTTGGTATTCCAAGGACACAGGGGACAAAAGCAGAAGAGTGGTTTCTTAACAAAGTAGATAATCAGTTAATACATTCAAAGGTTCTGATTTTCAGATTCTGTATTTGAAGATGTAATTGTATATTGATGTTTCTTTTAAATTTCAAAGCCACAGCTGTTGACATTTTAATGGTTATTCATGAAAGTAAGTAAAGAATCCTCAAATTGGAGATTTCTGGGAAAGTTTTAGTTGAGCTCTATCTGGAATGCGTCATTCTGTCCTTCAGATATAATCAAAAAGTGAAGTAAGGCAACCACACTATTAGGATTTCATGGGTGTAGTTTCCTTGTCATGGCTAGAAGACAAAAAGAGCAATTATCCTGGTCCTCTGACTCTTGCAATCTTTTTGCCTATTCTTTGTTTCTTTCTGAGCCTTCTGTGTATGGGTCACATTTTAGATTTGTCAGTTGGAGTTGGATACTTTATAGCCATTTACTCTTTGCATTGCAATAAGCTGTTCATCTCTGGAATAATCTCTCTCTGTTGAAACAAGAAGCTTATTGGATGAGAGGTGAGAACTACTCCTATCTTTTGATAGGATAGACATTTAGAATACAGTTAGAATTGAATTCAGTTTAGGAAAATGTCAGTATTAGATTTTTTCTATGTCCAGCCATAAGTAATATATGTGGTTTTTAGAATCAATCATGAATTTTCTCCTACTAATAAGTCTTGAGTCCAATTAGGTATCTATTGTTTCCTCAGTATAAAAATACCACTATTTTGCACTTGGGTATATCTTGTCATAACAGTCATTGTTGTTGAATTTGTTGATCATTAATTTCAAAGGGAGTAGAATAGAAAGGAGAACAAAAGGGGATTAACAGGAGGGATAGAAATGATATTAACATAGCACTAATGTATGAAGTTCTCAAAGAATAAAAATATCAAATAAAAACATAAAATAAAAATGATGCAAATACAGAAAGTCTCCATTAGGAACAGTGTCATAAAATTCAAAAAACTGTACCTTGGAATCATGTGATTTGAGTTAATACCTAAATTGCCCATGTAAAAGTTATCCCTTATTAAAGTCACTTAAGAATATCGAAAAACATTTTTTTTTCATATTTGGATAGATAGAATGTTCCTGTGTCTTAGGGTGTGAATCTAGTGAGATATGTATACATACATGCTTGGAAGTGAAAATTCAGTATTAACTTATTTATTGTTCACAGGTATAGAGAATGTATGTACTGTGAATCCTAATATCAGCTACCAGCATTCTATGAATAAAGGAAGAAATTAATAACCTAATGGTGTCCCTTATCCATTGTATTTCCATTTTATATTAGTACTCCTGAAAATGTTAGGTATAAAAATCACTTTCCCAATGGCAGTCACATTTTGGGGTATATCTTTATTCATTTCTTGTTATTCTTTGAGCGCTGCAAATATCTGTATAATGTATGTTTATATTTATCCATTTTTTTTGCTAGAGTCTGTTAATATGTTAGAATACATAGTGAATAAAGACCATAGTTGTGGATACAGCCAAGATTTTGATATGGGTGTCCTAGAATTGGGAAAATAGTCTTTAATTGTCCTAGAAGTCACTATGTGATTATAAGGTTTCTTAAAATTATATGGGAGAGGCAGATAAAAAAGATAGAGGCAAAAAGTGTTATTAACTTTACTATGAAGATGCAAAAAATTCCATTGTGTGGCCTGTAGAAGCTGAAAAAATGGGAGAATTTATTTTTCCCTAGAGATCTAGGAAGGACTGAAACTCTGATTTTGCCTGAGTAAGACATACCTCTTAATGAGTTCCAGAAAGGTAAGTTTATAAAAATGAAAGAAAATATGCATTTTGTTAGGTCACATAGCTTGTAGGGTTATGACAAAGTAGCAATTGGAAACCAACAGATGCCTCTGTATAATAAATTAATTTATTTTGCTGTTGTTTATGCAATTTAACCCAGAAAGTATAAAATTAATATCAGGCTTCAAAATAGTCAAATGATACATTTTTAATTTACTGGTGGTTCATATCTGTATTTTCAACATTTTGAAGGCTGAGAATTGAATCATCTCTATTTGAAAACTGCTTTCAGAGCAACAAAATCAGTTCTAGTCTTCATCAATGGAGATAAATACAAAGAGAGAGAAAGAGAGAGAGAGAGAGAGAGAGAGAGAGAGAGAGAGAGAGAGAGAGACGGGCAGACAGAAACACAGAACACAGATATCAGAAATAGAGAAGCAAAATGAAACACCTGTGTCCCACGTGCAACTTTCTTTCCTATACATATTTTCCATCAAAGAAAGGTCATATGACATGATATATGAGCAATGAGACTGAGATTGGGAACTGGTATCATACATAATTGATCAGATAAGCACTTATGTGGTTAATCATTATGGGCTAGAGGGGAGATCTATGACTCACTCCAATTTCACTAATAACTTTCAGTATAATTGGAAAGTTAAAACACACAGAGACATATCATCATTAGTGTGCTATAATATATGATTAAGCATTAATTAGCGAAACACTACAAATTATAGAACAATATAAAAAGGTACCACTTTAGATGGGCTAAGACAAAAATCTCCTGCACAAGTACATTCACATACTAAACTGAAATTTTATTGACATTATAGAATGGTCTCAAATGATACACCTGTAGATTGGAAACAAACTGTTTTGTGCATATTAAATTGTCTATTTAAGTAATAAATATACATGATAATAATAATTATTGCCTTGTTCCATTTATTTTAATTTGACTATCCATTTGTACTCCTACAAAGTGCAAATTACACACTTTCTTTCAAAGATGAAGAAAATAAGACTTTTAATGGTGCATTAATTTCTTGAGTACTTGCAGAAAAATTACAGGTAATGACAGACACTGTCAGCCTCGAGTTAAAAATAACTGGAAAAAAACATATATATTATTGATTTTTATTGATCTCAACATTTCTCTCTCCACCCCTTCCTGTCTCTCCCCTCCCCTTCAACCCTTCCCCAAGGTCCCCATGCTCCCAATTTACTCTGGAGATCTCTTGTTCCACTTCCCATGTAGATTAGATCTATGTAAGTCTCTCTTAGTGACCTCATTGTTGTTTAAATTCTCTGGGATTGTGGTTTGTAGGCTAGTTTTCTTTGCTTTATGTTTAAAAACCACCTATGAGTGAGTACATGTGACAATTGTCTTTCTGGGTCTGGGTTAAATCACTCAAAATAATGTTTTCTAGCTCCATCCATTTGTCTGTAAAATTCAAGATGTTATTTTTTCTGCTCTGTAGTGTACTCCATTGTGTAAATGTAACACATTTTCTTCATACATTCTTCAGTCAAGGGGGATTTAGGTTGTTTCCAGGTTCTGGCTATGACAAACAAAGCTGCTATGAACATAGTAGAGCACATGTCTTTGTGACAAGATTGAGCATTCTTTGGATATATACCCAAAAGTGATATTACTGGGTCTTGAGGAAGGTTGTTTCCTAATTTTCTGAGAAATCATCACACTGACATTCAAAGGGACTCTACCAGCTTGCATTCCCACCAGCAATGCAGGAGTGTTCCCTTTCCCCCACAACCTCTTCAGCATAAGTAGTCATCAGTGTTTTTGACCTTGGCCATTCTTATAGGTATAACATGGAATCTCAGAATTGTTTTGATTTGCATATCTCTGATAACTGAGGATGTTGAACATTTCCTTAGGTATCCTTCAGCCATTTTAGATTCCTCTGTTGAGAGTTCTATGTTTTTTTCCGTACTCCATTTTTTATTGGATTATGTGTTCTTTTAATGACCAATTTCTTGAGTTTTTTGTATATTTTGGAGATCAGACTTCTGTTAATCCACATTCCTTCGAACGCCTGATTTTTGACAAAGAAGCATACATTATCAAAAGGAAAAAAGAAAGCATATTTAACAAATGGTACTGGCATAACTGGATATCAACATGTAGAAGAATGAAAATAAACCCCTATCTATCACCATGTGCAAAACTCAAGTCCAAATGGATCAAAGTCCTCAACATAAAGCCAGTCACACTGAACCTTATAGAAGAGAAAGTGGAAAGAACACTTGAACACATTGGTACAAGAGACCACTTCCTAAATGTAACTGAAGCAGCACAGACACTGAGAAAACATATATTTTGATAAAAAGCAGCTTCTGTTGGATTTCTGATATATGCTTCCTTTACCTTAAATAAAATATGGGTCAGTTGTACACTTATTCAAATGTTAGGTGTATAAATATCTCAGTATTAAATAAAAGTATAAAAGTACAGAGGTATTTTAGAGATACTTTATAGTATACATGAAATATGTAAGCAACTGTTGTCAGATTAGATGTAGTAGTTTGCAACCATATACCAAACCCTATATAGGTGGATGGTGTGTTCAGAGGTTATTGTTATTGTTGTTTGTTTGTTAGAGGTTTTTGGTGTACTGAGTTTGAGTCCAGTCTGAGTTACATTTATAACACCAAATCTAACAAAATCAAACAACATTTTGTGGTTTTGAATTTTGATTTGTGATGGTTTTCAGCATCGCAATATTGACAATATTCTATAAGTATTTCCATGTGAAAGTAAATAAGTATGGAAGATTGATTTCTTAAAGTTATTTGTCTAAAAGTGGTATATTTAAATCAAAATTTAAATTACAATTTATATTTAAATTGTTGTATACTACTAAAACTGAATATTTACATTATGATTCATACCAGTAGAAACATTAAAATTATTAATTATCAATGAAAATAATTTTATGGTTGGGAGTCATCACATGAAACAATGTATTAAGGTTAAATGGTCACAGCATTAGTAAACTTGAGAGTCAATGGTCTATACCTTGTTATTCTTCCCATGTCTGTTTCCCCACTCAAATTCATAACCTCTTCTTATTTAATTTTTCACATGCAAACACACACACACACACACACACACATACACACACACACACACAGAGAGAGAGAGAGAGAGAGAGAGAGAGAGAGAGAGTGACTAGAGACTACTGAGAACAAAAGAACAAGAAGTTGGGCATACAAGGGAATCTGTGAGGACTAAAGGAATAAGAAAGAAAATAAAAGTATACTGAATGAAATTTTGAAAGAGTAAATAAAAATATGTATCTCAGAGAAACCTTTAGAGTATAAAAACTTATATAGGTGACATAGTAACAACAATACTAACAAAGAAAAACTAAACAGTTTCAACTTTTTATTCCTCCTGTTAAAGTCTAAAGGGAAGAAAATGTTTCAGCAAGTATTAATGTATTACATGAAATAATACGTCACTGAAATATTGCATTATGGAATATTTTCTTGATGCAGTTCAACCACTAATTTATAAATTCTGGTACCGGAAGAGGACTATAAAAATAAATTATTAATATTGCTAGAAATATACAGACATAAATTAAACATTCATTTCAGGATCCTCAGTCTCTCTTAAAAAGGGATAGAAATTATTTACTATAAATTTTGCATTGGAAAAAATATCATGAATTATTACAACCCAGATGTAGTATACATGTTAAAAACAGGGAATTATATTTTATATTTTCTAGTAAAACCAATATTTGAGATGTTAAAAAATACTGTTGCACTCGTGTTTATGTCTTCATCTCAAGTATGAGTTTTGGTAAATTACCCCACCCATATTGGCATATCTACTGTTTTTTCATCATGCAGGTCTTCTTTAGATAGTCATACTGTTTATATTACATGAGTGAATCTTTCCAATCCTATCCAAACAGTGCACTGATTCTCTGATTATTAAAATCTTTTTGAAACCTTTCACATGATTTTTCCTAAATCTTAGGGGTAATAGTTGTTTTGTAGATATATTGACTGGTTTGTGGCATTCCACAGTCATGAATTCTCTGCATTTTTTACAATTGTGGATTTCTGTAATAATCTCCAAGAGAATATACCTATCTGTGGCTATAAGGATGAAGATAAGTATTAATAATACAGTTAGAAGTTATGATGATTAGATTCTTTTCTAGATTCTGTGTCCTATCTAAGCATGAGAAATTGATAAAAGTTATATTTCTTTGAATTTTATTCATTTTTATAATTTCCTTTAAAGCAGTAATCATGTATTGTCTGTCCTTTTTGAGTTAGGTTCTCATATAGCCCAGATTAGTTCAGAGCTCTGTACATTGCTGAACCTAGCTTTGAAGGTGTATATCCCCATTTAATTATGCTGTATTTGGGCCTGCACCTAGGACTTCTTGTCGGAAAAAGCCTTCTTGTAGGTAAGTCTTCTCTCAGATAAATAATATTCTATGCTGTTGTAATCATTTGGACTGACATATTTTGTTAACAATTAGGTTACTGTTTATTATTAAATGTTAGACATTCCTTCTTAAATGATTTTTTTCAATTTTTGATTAGAGTCCTGTAGAAACTGATGGTTGAGAGATCGGACACTTAAAAAAGGAATCCCACACTAGGTCAAAACAAAGAAATAGACAGGCATTTATAAAAGGATAAAACTTACAAAATCAGGATTCTCTGCTTGAACGATGGAAGAAGATGAGATTCAAAATAAACCAAACAAGCAAAATGGGGCCCAGGGGGAAGAGAGAAGGGTCAGATATGTTTCCGCATTTGTGTAAATAGTCTATGAGAACATGCCTCAGTAGGTGAGTAATTACTAGCTGTAAACCTTCCCACAGCAAGAAACTTCTCTAAATTTCTGCTTATTGAGCTAGGTCTTGAATTATCTGACAATTATCTGTTTAAACAAGTAGAAAATGCTTTATAAGAAGAGTAATTACTTTTGGCTTAATACAGTTTAAAACATTATGCTCCAGTTCTCAAAGATATTTTCAATGTATTACCTATAATGTGAACAGGAATGCCAACACTAAACTGGGAAAATCAAATCAGTATTGCAAAGGAAAACCATTAACTGTCTGGCTTTCCCTAGTGTAAAGCATGTTTCTTTCTCTTTGATAAGTAGAATAATCCAATAACATTTGTATTATTTATTTTTACTATTATTAGAACTATGTGTTTTTTTATTTCTCTACTGCCTTATGACCCTTTCTTTGTCATGACTACTAGTTTTGAAGATATTTGAGTGTTACACATAAAACTACCATATATCATATATACGCGTTTGTGTGTGTACATGTGAGCTTTTATTTGTGAATTCTTGAGATTAATATCCACTGCCTTCTTCCATCACTGTGAAGCTTGTTTTTTTTTTTCCTTTTTTGACAATATCTTTAACGGAACCTGCAAAACTGTCTCATTATTGAACTCCAGGATTTGCCTGTCTGTGCTTCTTTAGCACAGGGGTTATAAGTCATGTAGCAGGGGAATAGAGATTTGAACTCGGGTTCTTGTGATTGCATCACAAACACTTTATCTACTGATCCATCTCCTTATTTCAGTTTTATTATCTGAATAGGAACACTATGATCATCAATCGGTATCTTGTTTTGAAATTGGTACAGTCAGATTATAGATTAGAAGAAAATATTAAAAGAATATAAACCTAAAACAGATTGTTTTACTAATGGGCAGAATGAAACATGAAATAAATAATGAAATGACAAATGGTTTGTCTGTACATTTGAAATCAGCTTTAGTTAGAATACAATAATTCTTGTATATATGTACAGATGTGTTAAACCTCATATTCACAGCAAGCATGCACACATTGATTTTTCTAGCTGCAATGCTTGATTTTATAGCAGAAGACCACAAGTCACAATGTAGAGATTAACGGATTATGTGGATCCTACCCACAGCAGATACATCTACATTACAACTCATACAACAAATACTTAGGGAGTACTGGAAAAGAGGGTTGGAAATATTTTAAGAATTATAAGATGTGGAAGGTTGTTGTGAAAACTGAACAATGGCAAGACCAATAGTTATACTATCATGGAAAGAGGAAATCTTACTAGACTACACTCTAAGTCAAAACAATTAATGAATTCTCAGAGGAATAATTAACATTTCTCGGGGATAAGACCCATAATTTATTGTCTAATACAAACTGGTCAGTCCTGAAATATGATTATATAGACATAAACCTTATTAAAATTCCTCAAAGTTATATTTATGCACAGATATAAAAGTGTCTGTGTATCTATAAAAATACCAGTCATAAAAGAGCTATCAATTTGAGATGAAGGGAAGAGGGAATGTGAATGTATTAGTGGGAAAAGAGAAAGAAAGGAAAGAAGTAAAATTTTATTTAAATTTTAAAACTTAAAAACATATAATCTATGTTATAAATATACAAATTATACTGGAAACAATAATATCTTTAAGTGTAAAGGGAGTCATGGCACCCATTCACAAAAACTAGAGATGTATAATCTTAACTAAGAAACAAATTTAATATCATATATGAATTTGATTTAAGAATAAATTAATTTGAACAGAATATAAAAATAGTTCTTCATATTTAATAAATTTCACAACCCATCTTTAAAGTTTAGTAAAAATATTTATTTACTGAGTGTTTATATGTATCTATAGTCATAACTGTTCCATGACTTCTTAGGCAGAAGGGCAGAAGAAAATTTGACAGAGTATTTTTCCTATTTCTCTAGCATGTACGTTCTATGGTCCCAAGTCAAATAATCAAATTTGACGACAAATACATTTTACCTTCTGAATCATTTGTGTCAAATAAATCAGTGTTTCTTAGAATTTTAACTTAGTTTCTATAATACATTTGAGAAAACAGACTATATTTTGTGTTTCTTTTAGGAAATTGGGTCATAACTATTATATATAGATCATTTGAAACACTTTATTATCATTTATAGACTCTTGTTGCAGCAAGTGATTTAAGAATTGATTAAAGAACTATTAACAGTGTTCTGAGACTGTTTCCATATTTAATTGCAGCTATTGTAATATACCAGATCAGGACTTTTATTTAAAGTCAGTAAAGTCTTCGAACTATTGATTTCATTTTTCTATAGTCACTATTTTAAACAAACTTTTGATGGTATTAATATATTCATTAACAATTTTTATTAAATGGTATTGCTAAGGATTATAGAAGATTGATATATAAACACTGACATGTATAAATAACTATATATGAGCTTAAATGTTTCTGAGTCAATGAAGTTTATCTATACTAATACTTTTATATTGAGTACATATTTAGCAAGTATTAATGAAGAGTTATAAAAAAAGAATTGCATTGCTTAATAATTGCTTAATAAGGGCAGTAGAATATGAGTAAAATAGGATTTCATAGGATTTCTTTTTTTTCCTTTTCTCTAAAGATAATCCTTTATTAATGTCTAACAGCCTATGCATTTTCCATCAGAAATAAATATGCGTATTAATATTCCCATTGTGTATGTTTCTTTTCTAAAAATTTCATTTATTTATTTATTTATTAAATATTTCCACCTCCTCTATACCTCCCTTTTCCCTCCATCTTTCCACCTCCCCTTCCCTCTCCAGTCCTAAGAACAGTCAGGGTTCTTTGCCCCGTGGAAAGTTCAAGGTCCTCCCCCCTCCATCCAGGTATATAAAGGTGAGCATCCAAACAAATCAGGCTCACACAAAGTCATTCCATGCAGTAGAATCAAAACCCAGTGCCATTGTCTTTGGCTTCTCAGTCAGCCCTCATTGACAGCCACATTCAGAGGGACCAGTTTAATCACATGCTCCATCACTCCCAGTCCAACAGGTCTTGGAGAGCTCCTGTTAGTTCCGTCCCAGTGTCTCAGTGGGTGGACACATCACTCGTGATCCTGACTTTCTTGCTCATGTTCTCCCTCCTTCTGCTCCTCATTTGGACCTTGGAAGCTCAGTACAGAGCTCCAGCGTGGGTCTCTGTCTCTTCCTCTATCCATCGCCAGATAAAGGTTCTATGGTGATATGCAAGATATACATCAGTGTGGCTATGGGACAAGGCCAGTTCAGGCACCCTCTCCTCTGCTGACCAAGGAACAATCTGGGGGCCTCCCTTGTATCTGGGAACCACTCTAGAGTTAAGTCTCCTGAAAACCCTAAAATGGCTCCCTTAATTAAGATATTTGCTTCCCTGCTCCCATATCCACCCTTCCCCAATCCCACCCATCCCATTCCCCCAAGCTCTCCTGAATCCTCCCCTTCTCCCTTCTCTCTACCCATCTCCCCTTACATCCACCCCCCCACACACACTCGTGCACACAACATTTGCCTGGCAATCTTGCCTACTTCCAATATCCAGGAGGATAACTATAATTATAGGCTCAATGTCCTTTAATTATGGCTAGAATTCACTTATGAGGGAGTACATACCGTGTTCTTCTTTTTAGGTCTTGGTGGCCTCACTCAGTAAAGCGTTTTCTATTTCCATCCATTTGCATGCAAAATTCAAGATGTCATTGTTTTTTACCGCTGAGTAAAACTCTAATGTGTATATGTTCCACATCTTCTTTAACCATTCTTCAATTGAGGGGTACCCAGGTTGTCTCCAGGTTCTGGTTATTACAAATAGTGCTGCCATGAACATAGTTGAACAAATGCTTCTTTGGCATCTCTTGGGTATATTCCCAAGAGTGGAATTGCTGGGTCCTGAGGTAGGTTGACTTCCAGTTTTCTGAAAAACCGCCACACTGATTTCCAAATTAGCTGCACAAGTTTGCATTCCCACCAACAATGGATGAGTGTTCCCCTTACTACACATTCTCTCCAGCATAGGCTATCATTGATGTTTTTGAGTTTAACTAATCTGACAGTTGTAAGATGGTATGTCATAGTTGTTTTGAATTGCATTTCCCTGATTGCAAAGGAGGTTGAGCATGACCTTAAGTGTCTTTTGGCCATTTGAACTTCTTCTATTGAGAATTCTCTGTTCAGTTCAGTACCCCATTTTTTAATTGGGTTAATAAGAGTTTTAGTTTCTTGTTTCTTGAGTTCTTTGGGTTAACTGGAATTTTCATGTCCAGATTCTTGTGTTCTTTATATATTTTGGAGATCAGACCTTTGTCTGATGTGGGATTGGTGAAGATCTTCTCCCATTCAGTAGGATGCCTTTTTGTCTTAATGACAGGGTCCTTTGATTTACAGAAGTTTCTCAGTTTCACAACATCCCATTTATTCACTGTTGCTCTTATTGTCTGTGTTTCTGGGGTTCTACCTAGGAAGTGGTCTCCTGTGCCCATGTCTTGTAGACTACTTCCCACTTTCTCTTCTATCAAGTTCAATGTGGTCAGATTAATATTGAGGTCTTTAATCCATTTGGACTTGAGGTTTGTGCATGGTGATAGATATGTTTCTATTTTCATTCTTCTACAGGTTGACATCCAGTTATGCCAGTACCATTTGTTAAAGATGCTTTCTTTCTTCCATTGTATAATTTTAGCTCCCTTTTCAAAAATTAGATAGGTATTCATAGATTTGTGGATTAATATCTGGGTCTTTGATTTGATTCCATTGTTCAACATCTCTGTTTTTGTGCCAGTACCAAGCAGTTTTCATTACAGTAGCTCTGTAATAGAGTTTGAAGTCAGGGATGGTAGTGCCTCTGGAAGTATTTTTACTCTATAGCATGGTTTTGGCTATGCTGGGTTCCTTGTTTTTCCATATAAAGTTGATTATTGTTCTCTCAAGGTCTTTGAAGAATTTTGTTGGGATTTTGATGGGGATTGATTTGAATCTATAGATTGCTTCTGGTAGAATTGCCACTTTTACTGTGTTGATCCTCCCAAACTAAGAGCATGGGAGATTCTTCCATTTTCTGGTATCCTCTTCAAATTCTTTCTTCAAAACCTTAAAGATCTTGTCAAATAGATCTTTCACTTCCTTGCTTAGAGTTACCCCAAGATACTTTATGCTATTTGTGGCTATCATGAAATTGATGTTTCTCTGATTTCCCTCTCTGTATCTGTGTTCTTTTTGTAAGTGGGGCAACTGATTTTTTGGAGTTTATCTTGTATCCTGCCACAGTACTAAAGGTGTTGATCAGCTGTACGAGTTCTCTGGTAGAGTTTTTGGGGTTGCTTATGTACACTATCCTATCTTTTGCAAATAATGAAGGTTTGACTTCTTCCTTTCCAATTTGAATCCCCTTGATCTCTTAATGCTGTCTTATTACTATTGCTAGAACTTCAAGCACTATATTGAAGAGGTATGGAGAGAGTGGACAGCCTTGTGTTGTTCCAGATTTTGGTGGGATGGCTTTCAGTTTCGCTCCATTTAATTTAATGTTAGCTGTTGGCTTTCTGTATATTGCCTTTATTATATTTAGGAATGATCCTTGGATCCCTAATCTCTCCAAGCCCTTTATCATAAAGGGGTGTTGAATTTTGTCAAATGCTTTTTCAGCATCTAATGAAATGATCATATGTTTTTTTTTCCTTCAGTTTATTTATACGATGGATTACTTTGATAGATTTTAGTATGTTGAACCAGCCCTGCCTCTCTGGGATGAAGCCTACTTGATCATAATGTATAATTTTTGGATGTGTTCTTGGATTCTGTTTGCCAGTATTTTATTGAAAATTTTTGCATCATTGTTCATGAGTAAGATTGGTCTGTAATTCTTTTCTTGGTTAAGTCTTTGTGTGGTTTTGGTATCAGGGTAACTGTTGTTTCATAAAAGGAGTTAGGCAATGACACTTCTGTTTGTATTTTGTGAAACACATTAAGGAGTATAGGTATTAACACTTCTTGGAAGTTCTGATAAAATTCTACATTGAAACCATCTGGGCCAGGGCTTTTTTTGAAGGGAGGTTACTGATGACAGTTTCTATTTCCTTGTCACTTACAGATCTATTTAAACCGCTCACCTGGTCTTGACTTAATTTTGGTATATGGTATTTATCTAAAAATGTGTCTATTTCTTTCACATTTTCCAATTTTGTGGCATACAGGCTTTTTTAGTAAGATCAAATGATTCTCTGAATTTCCTCTGTGTCTGTGGTTATGTCCCCCTTTTCATTTCATATCTACTTAATTTGTGTGTTCTCTCTCTGTCATTTGGTTAGTTTGGCTAGGGGTTTGTCAATCTTGATTTTCTCCAGGAACCAGTTTTTTGTTTCATTGATACTTTGGATTGCTTTCTGTGTTTCAATTTTGTTGATTTCAGCCTTCATTTTGATTATTTCCAGTCTTCTACTCCTCCTGGGTGAATCTGCTTCTTTTTTTTCTAGAGCTTTCAGGTGTGTTGTTAAGTCTCTAATGTGTGCTTTCTCTGTTTCCTTTATGTGGGCACTTAGTGCTGTGAATTTTCTTCTAAGCACTGCTTTCATAGTGTCCCATAGGTTTGGGTATGTTTTGTCTTTATTTTAGTTGATTTCAAGGAAGACTTTAATTTCTTTCTTTATTTCTTTTTTGACCCAGGGAGGGTTCAGTAGTTGACTGTTCAGTTTCCATTAGTTTATAGTCATTCTACGGTAGAATTGCTGTTGAATTCTAACTTTATTTCATGGTGGTTCGATAGTCCAATGGTGATTACTACAATTTCTTTATATCTATGGATGCTTGCTTTGTTACCAATTACGTGACCAATTTTTGGGAAGGTTCCATGAGATGCTGAGAAGAAGGTATATTCTTTTCTGTTTGGGTGGAATGTTCTATAGATGTCTGATAGGTCCATTTGGTTCATTACATCTGATAATTCACTTATTTCTCTGTAAAGTTTCTGTCTGGTTGACCTGTCCATTGGTGAGAGAGGAGTGTTGAAATCACCCACTATTTGAGTGTGAGGTTTGATGTATGTTCTGAGTTCTAGTAATGTTTCTTTACATATGTGGGTGTTTTTATATTAGGGGTGTAGGTATTCAGGATTGATACTTTCTCCTAATGAATTGTTCTTGATATGTGTACAAAGTGTCCATCTCCATCTCTTCTGATTGATTTTAGTTTGAAATCAATTTTGTTAGATATTAGTATAGCCACATCCACTTGTTTCTTTGGTCCATTTGTTTGGAAAACCTTTTCCCAACCCTTTACTCTGAGGCAGTGTCTGTCTTTGTGTTTGAGGTGTGTTTCTTGTAGGCAGCAGAATGTTGGATCCTGATTTCGTATCCATTCTCTTAACCTGTGCCTTTTTATAGGTGAGTTGATCCCATTGATATTAAGCAATATTAATGACCAGTGGTTGTTGACTCTTCTTATTTTTCCTGGTGCTAGTGTTTGTGTGTTTTATTTCTTTGAGTTGTGCTGGTGGAGGGTTGTCAGATGCTTGTGTTATTATGGGTGTTGTTAGCTTCCTTGGTTTGTGATTTTTCTTCTAGTATTTTCTGTAAGGCTAGGTTTGTGGCTACATATTGTTTAAATCATTTTTTTGTCCTGGAATATCTTGTTTTCTCCATTGATGATGAATGCAAGCTTTGCTGGGTATAGTGTTCTATGCTTGCATCCTTGGTCTCGTAGTTTCTACATCACATCTACCCAAGACCTTCTGCCTTTCATGGTTTCCATTGAGATGTCAGATGTAATTCTGATAGGTTTCCCTTTATATGTTACTTCACCTTTTTCCCTTGCAGCTCTTAATATTTGTTCTTTATTTTGTATGTTTTGTATTTTGATTATTATATGGTGAGGGAATGCTTTTATTGATCCAGTCTATTTGGTTTTCTGTATGCTTCTTGTACCTTCATAGGAATATCCTTCTTTACGTTGGGAAAGTTTTCTTCTATAATTTTGTTGAATATATTTTCTGGGCCTTTGAGCTGCAACTCTTCTCCTTCATCTACCCCTATTATTCTTAGGTTTGGTCTTTTCATTGTATCACAGATTTCCTGGATGTTTTGTTTTAAGAATTTGCTGGATATGTTTTCTTCTTTAATCAGTGAGTTTATTTCTTCTGTAATATCTTCAGTGTCTGAGATTTTTCTTCTCTCTCTTTTAAACTGTTGGTAATACTAGTTTCTGTAGTTCCTGTTCATTTACCCAGATTTTCCATATCCAGCCTTCTCTTTGTTTGTGTTTTCTTCATTATCTCCATTTCATTTTTCAAGTCTTGAACTGTTTCGCTTACCTATTTGATTGATTTTTCTTGTTTTTCTTGCTTTTCTTGGGTATCTTTGAGAGATTTATCCATTTCCTCTACCTTTTTGTTTGCCATCTCTACTTTTTTAGGGCAGTTTTTCTCCTCCTGTTTAAGGTCCTCTAATATTTTCATAATGTTCCCTTTAAAGTAGATTTCTTCTATTTCTTCTGTGGTAGGGTGTTCAATTCTTCTTGTTTCGTGATCCCTGGTTTCTGGGGATGTCATGTTGCCTTTCAGGTTGTTGGAGGAATTCTTGCATTCGTGCCTGCCCATCTCTTTTTTCAAATGCAGCCAAGGGAGTCTTGGTGTCTTGGTCCAACCTTTGTTGTGACTGACTCTGGGTGGATCTCCTCAGTGCAGGTGTAGGAACTGTTTCCCCGGCGGCCAGTCTGAAAGATTATCCTCAGGATAGGAACAGGACTCTTGGAGGTCTAAGGACCCTGCAGACAAAAGGGCAAACTCGAGGGGGAGGGAAGAGTTGTGCGGAGCCAAGAAGCCCCTCCAGCAGGAGCTGGAGGTGCTGTGCACTCCCCTCCAGCTGGGTGTGTATGCACTCACCCCTCTGTAAGGCTAGCCTCAGTGAAGGAGCAGGACCTGTTCCTGTTCCTGGGCCAAGGACCTTGCAGACACTAGGGCAGGCTTGGGGCGTTTGGGGGAGTGGGCAGAGAAGTGTGAAACATAGAAGCCCCTGCTTCAGGAGCTAAAGGGGCCCAGTACTCTTTTTCCGGATGTTCCACCCCGTCCAGTGATGGCACCCACTCACTGGTCTGAAAGGTTGTCCTCAGGACAGGGACAGGACTCTTGGAGGTCAAAGGACCCCGCAGACAAAAGTAAAATAGAATTTCAACTGAACTTAGATTTAGTTGATTCTTAGGATTTCTAATCTCTTTAATACTGAAGATAGCCCTCTGCTTTTACAAATGCTTAAAATGCCAAATTTGTTTTATCAACATTGGCTTCAAATTTAACTGCCTTTCATTTGCAAATGGTAAAAGGATGTTTCTATAAATTTTTGTTTATTTCTATAAATTTTGATAAAATAAAATGTGAAGAAATAGTTTCAAGAATCAGGGACACAAAAAAATAGTCGAGGATTTCAAGTTTTACTAAAGCAGCCGTTGCCGAGAAATGGAGAAACTTGTGGCAATTCTTTAAATCCTGTAGCAGGAAACATAACATGTTGGTTTAATTGCTAATGCAATTGTATTAAAAAGTCAGTCTATGACAATTGTGCTATCAATAATTTTTGAGATATAGTTATGGAATATAAAAAGTAACAGCAGATGCTAGTGCCAGAGAAATGGAGGTCCGGTAATTGTTTGCAGTATCAAATACTCATGTATAATGACTTTTGAAGGTTGAGGTTTATAAGAGCAGCTCATTATGTATTTCAAACAAAGCTCTGTTTTGCTATTGTTCATCCATCAACTGGTGTAGAAGCACTGCAGGCAAAATTGTACCCAAGGGAATTCATGTCTACTAGTTCGTTAACCTTGTGACATTCCACTAAAAAGCACCCAGTTCTTTTTAAATACATAATTCATGAAACTTTCTGATTGTTTGCCATTGATCAGCACTTGAATAAATTGAGTTGCTAACATATTAACATAAGTAGTACATTTTAGTGAGTTTTTTTTCTTTTTTTATCTTTCTGTTTTGAAGTTGTCTATCAAATCCTTTAGGTATTTCTAGTTTGAAAAACAGGAAGACAGTTTAGCATATTGAAGAATCAAACTACATTGCTATCAAGAAATTAGGAAGCACATCTTTGTAACTGTTTGCATATTCTACTTAAATTCTGATATGAGGTTGGCAGTATGGATTTGTTCTCAGACTTTGTGTCTTTTGTGTTGTCAGATAAGTCTATCTTGAATTTTTCTTCTCTACACACAATTATTCTCAGGTCCTGGAAAGTTCATGAGGTTATATAATTGCTTTGTGTGCTAGGGGACAAAATATGTAATTTATATCATTCAAGCCTGAGAGGGTAATGCAACGATGATACCAACTCTTCTCAAAATAGCAAAAGTGTATTTTGTGTACATACAGACTTGTGATTACTGTCTAGCAGGAGAGTGAGTTTTTCTCGTCCTTTATTTAAAAGAGAGATGAGAAGCCATTTTAGAATGCAAATTAACACATGAATTATATTTTATTGCTTTTATTTTTCAGTATAATTTTCATGTCCCATCTAAGGAGCCCTCTTAGCATGACAGAGAAAAGTTTATACCTTATGAAATACTTTAATATGCTATTTGAACTATACAATTTTACTGTTATGTTAGAATTTCATGGATAATTTCTAAATAAATAAATTCAGGTATAAGCAAGAACCTTCCATGTCTGTGTTAAGAATTTCACAAGTGAAACGTTGATTACTGTTTTGAATGACTTTCACTCATAAGAAATGAATAGACAAGAGAGTGCCATAATACTGCATGCCAAATAACTGTTCTCTTTAGAGACTCATTTGGGACCACTCAGCCTCTTTGCTGGCAATTCTTTGGAGCTATATGAATTTGAAAAGTGGAGGTAGTAGAATATTAGTTGCAAAATTACCACAAAGAATGACAATGGTCATATGGAACAGATAGTAAACAGACATCATCACCGCAGTCATCAGAGGAAGTAACTCAACTTCAAGAGTATTATCATTTGTGGAAAAAATATGATAATATGTAAGAGATTTAGCCTTTAAATATTTTTGAAGTGCTGTTTTGGACAAGTACATAAATTTTTACACTTCTGCCTTAGTTACTTTATTACCTTCCATAAATAATTAAACATACATTTTCTTAAGCACACTGCTTCATTACTTTTTTGTTCCAAATATTCTGGTTTTGATTAAAATTTAAATTGCAGGTGAATATTTTATTCATAAAACCTCATTTTCCACATGTTAACACTTTTGCTACTGAAATACATTCAGCATGATATCCTATATGCGTTAAATATCTGGAAAATATGACAATAATATTTCAGTAGCAAAAGTGAGAGAGAAATAATTGTCAAAAGATTGTTGCTAGGTATTCTTTCAGTATGTTTTCTTCCAAAATCACACTAGTAAGTGCTGATGATATCAGTTTTAGAGCAAGCTGTGTGTCAGGTATCTCCAATTGGAGGTTTTAGCTTGATCTCCCATAATTATATTAATCTTGGGAAAAAGTTGCCATAAATTGAACAATTTAACCTCTGTAAAAACATAGCTGCTGATAATGGCATTTTACTTTCCTTTGTCATGGTTTTATTTCTCTCAATCCCAGATTCTGTTACATATTCTACCTAAAAGTAAAGCTATGCATCGTTTGAATAAAAAAAAAGTTTGTACCTTGAAAATGGGACAATAAATGTAGTTTTGCTGAGGAGAGAAAAGAAAGAAAGTTAGTTCTTTGCTCTGAATTGAACTATTATTATTGAAAAAATATTTACATGCTAAAATTTTATGGCAACCTGTGATACTTTTGATAATCATTAAGCCTTTTTTTTGTATCATTAGCTCTGTCTGTGGTGTTTAGGCTATTTTTTCTGTGATTTACCTGAAAATTATCTCTAAGTTTCTGATAGCCAAGTAGAATAAATAGGACTGAACTCAAAAAAGTAATGGAAATTTTCTTCAACAAAATTGAGATTTGGAAACCTATCTTGTTGATAAGACTAATTCTTTCTAATTTAACAAAATGTGTAGTTACCATTCTTCTCTCTCTTTTTCGTTTTTAGATTTTTAATATTTTAAAAATTACTTTTAACTGGCAAGGTTGAAGATACAACTCAGTTGTTAGGGTGCACTTGAAACATGTAGGAATTTTTGTTGATTTACCAGGGCGATGAAATATAGAGTGGTAGTACATACTTGCAGTCTCAGTGCCTGGGAGATGAAGGCAAAATGAATCAGAATTTCAAGGTCATACTCATTTACATACTTAGTTCAAGGCCATTAATTCCCATCTGAAAGTAATACATTTACTTTTTGGGACTTTTAATAGATCAAATTTTAGAAATATTCAAAAGTCAATATCCTATAATAAGATATATATGAATAGCTTAACTTCAGTCAGTCTGTTTGTAGCACCTGCAAGTCCCTTCACAGGTGAATGATCAGCCTTTTGATACTGAATTCTCTTTCCTAAGATCATATCCTGTTTCTATATTGTGTCATGATTATTTTAAACATTTTTCTCATGGCATTTTGTCGTTTATATTGTTTCTATTGCAAATATTCTCATACTGGTAGAATTGTGATGACTGCAAAAATAAAATATATATAACCCAAAATATACACTATTAAATTTAAAATAATTCAAAATATTTATTTTGATTATATTTGACAATTTTTCTTTTACTAATTTTATGATATCCAATGCACAATGAGATAATCCTCAAATATCTGCTGACTGTCATAACATTTTCTGATATAGAAAAATATAAAGAACCTTAAAATATTCTCAAAATTTAAGCACTAAATTAACTCTGTGGTTAATAAGATATCATTTATTCTTTCTAATCTGTTTTCTGAGATTTCACTGTATGACACCTTTTGATTTTAATGAGATCTAATGCTTAATTATCCATGAGCAGCTTGAAAATTTAATTTGTCTGGGTAACATGAATGTCATAGTTGCTTTATTTTGTAGTTTTATTTATATACTGTATTAATTTCATACTATATGTATATACATATAAGTGTGAAATGATATGTATCTCTCAACTTTAAAGCAGTTTTGAATGGTTAGCACTAGCATATTTGTATTAGAAGTAGACAACTTTTCCCATATTTTAGCAGAATAACCATAGAAGTAGAATACAAAGTCAAATTAAAAAAAATACTAGAAAAGAGGGCCATTTTAGCTACAGTCCTGTTTAACAAAAGTATAGGCCATGTCAGAAATCAAAAGTTAAGATTGAATATTAGTTTAGAAACTTACAGCTTATGTGGATATTTCCAATTTTAGGTATTTGTCATATGAATGACATTGTGTGTCTTTGGAATTTTGTAGAATGATTTAGACAGTTAATGATATGAGTACTAAAATTTAGACAGGATATCACTTGTTATATTAGAAAATATAAATTGAAAGGTGAAGTTTATTCTTACATTTTTTCCTTAAATTGTTATTCCACAAAAATGGGCAGCAATGTTTCATTCTAGTGATGTTTTGTTGTAGAGACTGGAGGGAATAATAGTAAAAATATTAGAAATATCCATAATTTTATGGAACTCCTGATGTCCTATCTTTATGTAGGGAGTTATGGATAGAATTAAATACTAGTGTCAAAAAATAAAATGAAACTATAATTTAGTTTCTTATGTTTAGAAATTTATGTGTCTAACAAATTTATTATTTCACCTTGAAAACTGAAAACTTGCATTGTAGAAACAATATAAACTGGCATTGAAATAATGCACATTTTCGGTTATGTGGACTTTATACTAAAATCAGAGTGAAATTATTTAAAAGTGATGAAGTGTTGGATATTATTTTAATAAGATTGCAAGTAGATGTGCTCCAATATCTGTCTTTGAAAATATACTTCAGTCAGACTCTTGAAAATACATACATTGTATCACTTAAAATAAAAGTACTGTGCATTATCTAAACCTGAAATTTAATTAATTTATATTAATTAATTAATAAACTTAATTAGAAATTAAAATTATGCAAGAACAGTAGAATCAAAGCTTGAGTCCATTTGCTAAATAGTTTGTTTTGAGAAGTACTTTTATTTCAAATCAGCACAAAACAATTTTGTGTGAGTAGAAAAATAAATAAAATAACACTGAGAAATATTTAAGTCTATAATTTTTATAATTTTTCATGTTTGTGGACGTTTATTTTTCCATTCATGAATATGGTACAATCTATTCTACAGTCTTTGAGTACAGACTGACGTTTGACCATTATTTTACAATGCACTATTCTGTCTCTCATTGTGACCTGCACAACACTACTGGCTTTTTATAACTAAATAATAAGTAAATACATTTAGAAATACAATCATAGTAATGCATCTGTTAATATAAATTCTAATGTTTGCACCTGCTAAGAGCCAAGCTTGAAGTGGGTTTTATAATTCATTTTGGTTTTGAATTATTCATAAGAAGTAGACATAACTAAAATAAAGTGTGTTCAAATAAACCAATTTTGCTCAAAATTATGTGTGACTTAAATATCATTCATATTTATAAATAAATTTTATTATTATTATTTTATGGCAGATATTATTTTAATTATCTTTATATTCCAGTTATTGAAAGAGGCACATCATAAGTCAGGTATTAGACAAAATTTCATCTATTTTTCTCTGCAATTAATATTTTCTTGAAATAATTTAAAAAGCTATTATTATATTTGTATTTTTCTCTAAATAAACATTTAGCATCTTTAAAAGAGTATTGATGATACACTTTACTTGAAAGTATTTGTATAAATTAGAGAAAATTTCAAATCAAATGAGGAGTTGCTTGGTGCGGGAGAATTATCTGTATTCTGTCAATCATATTTTAATAAAACGCTGATTGGCCAGGCAGGCAGTATAGGCGGGAAAGCCAGACAGGTAGTAGAGGTGGAGCAAAGAGACTGGGAGTATTCTGGAAGCAGAAGCTCCCTCTGCCATTCCTGCGCAGACCACCGAAGAGGCAGCATGTAACTTGTCCAGCTGAAAAAGGTACCAAGCGATATGGCTAACGTAGATAAGGATAATGGGGCAATATGTGTCATAAGAACTAATAAGTAGCCTGACCTAATGGGCCAATCAGCTTTATAATCTTATGGAGTCCTGTGTTTGATTTTCCTTGGGGTATGCCATCTGTGGGGTACTGGGAGGGACAGAAACCCCAAAAAGACGGCCCCTCATGTTACAGTTGCTCAACTAGGCTAAAGAATTCAGTGGGACTAGATGAATTGTAACCATTTAAAAATAATTATAAATATAAGAAGAACAGGTTAAGATTTTTCAGTAAAAGTATAATAAAGAACATGTAAAATTCCTCACTTATTCTGCCATATTTACCAATCATAGCTTTAAATCACAATTCCTATGTTTCTAATAATGAGCTTATAACTAAGAAAAATCTGCACTATTAATTTCTTCATCTGTTTTTAAATTATTTTTATTGTGGCAATTAAATACTAATTATAATTGATTGTTAAGACTTATTATTTGTAATACATAAATTACTCATTGTTTCAGTATAAATTAATTATCTATAAACAGACAGGTTAAATTTCTATATATTTAGATATATGAGAATATTGTATATAGTGATTATATTTTTTTTGTGGGTCCAATTCTTTAACTGTATTCTGATAATATTACCCTCTAAACGTTCCCCTACAGGAATTTTATTTTATTTTATTTTATTTTATTTTATCTTATTTTTTATGATTCTTTTTTTTATTATTTTTTATTTTTTTATTAAATTATAAAAGTTTCCATTTCAGCCCCTCCTCCCAACACCCTCCCACTCCCCCCACTCCCTCTCCTCCTCCCTCTCCATCCCCTAGAGCAGTCAGGGTTTCCTGCCTTGTGGGAAGTTCAAGTTCCTCCCCCCTCCCTCCAGGTCCAGGGAAGGTGAGAGTCCAAACAGACTGGAGCGCCAAAATCCAGTCTATGCAGAGGAAGCAAGTCCCAGTGTCATTGTCAACGGCTTTTCAAAAAGGCTCCGGGCCAGCCACATTCAGAGAATCTGGTTGGATCACGTCCTCGTTCAGTCCCAGTCCAACAGGCCTTGGTGAACTCTCATTATATCAGTCCCCTTGTATCAGTGGGTGCTCGCATCCCTCGCAGTCCTGATTACTTTTTTTTATTTTCTTCATCATTCTGTTCCTCATTTGGACTGTGGAGTGCTCAGTTCGGTGTTCTAATATGGGTCTCCATCTGTATCGCCATCCAACATCGGATGAAGGTTTCCTGTGCCCTTGCCTTCTTTGCTCAAGATCTCTTTCCTTCTGCCTCTCATTTGGACCTAGGGAGCTAGGTCCAGTGTTCCAACGTGGTTCTCCGCCTCCATCTCCATCCATCGCCAGATGAGGGTTCTCACTCAGTAAAGTAAACAGACAGGTTAAATTTCTATATATTTAGATATATGAGAATATTGTATATAGTGATTATATTTTTGTAAAACAATAAAATTAACTTTGAAAAAAACTTTCATGTATGAAAACTGCAATGAAATATTTGTTTAAAATTATTTTGAGTTCCAATATATTTAAGAAGATTAATGCATATAGAGGGAAAATTATATTTCTCTTTGAACCACAACAGCTTTATTTTTATCTTTCATTTCTATATGGAGGTATTAATTATCTTAATTTTTATAAAACGGTAAGAAACTCTGTCATAAAATTAAAAACAAAAATATTTGAAAACATTTCTTAAGTGCAATAAAACTCAAGAAGACATTTATATATTCGATATTTTGCAATAATTTTTGTTCTTATCATTTTCAATGAAAAATGAAAAACATAATTTAGTATTGAGAGGTTTGTTAAACAGTGAAAATAAATATAATTTTAAACCTGGTGTTTTTCAGTGTTAGTATAAATTATTTTATGCATTAAATTGATGAAAAATCTTGTTCCCAAGTACATTTTATGAAAACTATGTTCAATTTAAATGTAAAGACTCAACAACTTTAGTAACCCTTTGGGATCCTTCCATGTAGTACTCTAATTTATGAATCAAAGTGAAAGGAGACATGCTGAAACTTAAGGCCTAAAAAAACTACTCAGTGATTCTATAATGTAGCTTAGCAGTTGCACAGTCCATGAAATGCTCATTAACAAACTGAGGAAATATGTGTTCAGTATGTAGGATCACCTTTGCATATTAATGAGGAATGTGTAATATCATTTATGGTTCTGGCTGTTCTACATGCACGGAACATTGAGATTAGAACTCAGCTATATAAATGTCAAATGGATTTATAGTCATGCATACTGCTGTTTTAAAACAGTAGTCTTTAACAGCCACAAATGTTGCATTGATATGCAGATAGTTGGCACCTACTTTATTGCTTGAGCCACAGATTACATTTGTTATAGGTTTTGTAGACTACAGTACAGACTCACCAACAACAGTTTTATGAAGCCACATGCACTTCAGAAATATTGTAATTTTGGCTTTCTTTCCATAATAATGCACATTATACTATGGTTTAATAGAAATCTTTCATTTAAAAGTGGCAAAGTAATAAGTCAGACAAAAATATTGATCTAACATGTAACTAGTAGGACTTTAAGTGTTTGAAACAAAATGGAGTTCACTGCTTTACTAGCATGGGATTGCTTTCTGATAAGGAAAAATGAAAAATGTGAAGACATTCCATTTCTCATTCACATCAAAGTATTCTTAAATATTTGTCATCATGCCTCAAAAAATAAGATGGAGAGCAATTGAAGTACAGTGATAATGTTAACTTATGATTTACAAAGGCAACATTTGATAATTTTTCTAAGATTTGGGGGAAATGAAGAGATAAAATCAGTTTATATGAACAAATAAAATATATAGCATTCTTTTTATTAAGTAATTCAACATGTTTTTTATCACTTTACATTTTATATATTTTTTATTTATTTATTTTTTAAAGTTTATTAAATTATGAAAGTTTTCATATCCGCCCCTCCTCCCAACACCCCCCCACTCACCCCTCCCCCTCCCCCTCCCTCTTCATCCCTAAGAGCAGTCAGGGCTTCCAGCCTTGTGGGAAGTTCAAGATCCTCCCCACTCCTTCCAGGTCCCTGAAGGTGAGTATCCGAACAGACTGGATCCCAAAATTCCAGCATATGCAGAGGAAACAAGTCCCAGTGTCATTGTCAGTAGCTTTTCAGAAAGGCTCCGGACCAGCCACATTCAGAGATCCGGCCACATTCAGAAAATCTGGTTGGATCACATGCTCATTCAGTCCCAATCCAACTGGCCTTGGTGAACTCTCATTAGATCAGTCCCCTTGTATCAGTGGGTGATCGCACCCCTCGCGGTCCTGAGTATTTTTCATGTTCTTCCTTTTTCTGCCCCTCATTTGGACCATGGGGGGCTCAGTCCAGTGCTCCAATGTGGGTCTCCATCTGTATCGCCATCCATCGTCAGATGAAGGATCTATGGTGATAAGCAAAATCTTCATCAGTATGGTTATAGGCCAAGGCCGGTTCAGGCACCTCCTCCTCTGTCTAGAAAACAGTCTGGGGATCTCTCCTTGGACCTGGGATCCCATTTATAATCAAGTCTCCTGTAAACCCTAAAATGACTCCCTAAGTTGAGATATATTCTTCCCTGATCTCATATCCATCCTTCCTCCCTCCCCCATCCCAGTCCACCTAGCTTTCCCCATTCCTCCACTACTCCCTTCTCTCTAACCCTCTCCCCTTCCAACAACCCTCCCACCCCCCCATGCACCGGAGGTTACCTGGGACTCTTGTCTATTTCCAATCTCCAGGCAGATAGCTACATGATTTTCAACAGGTTCACCTTCTTATTTAGCTTCTCTAGGATCACGAATAATAGGCTCAAAGACCTTTAATTATGGTTAGAATCCACATATGAGTGAATACATACCATATTCCTCTTTTTGGGTCTGGCTTACCTCACTCAGTAAGGTGTTTTCTATTTCCATCCATTTGCATGCAAAATTCAAGATGTCATTGTTTTTTACCGCTGAGTAGAACTCTAATGTGTATATGTTCCACACCTTTCTTAACCATTCTTCTATTGAGGGGCACCTAGGTTGTTTCCAGGTTCTGGCTATTACAAATAGTGCTGCTATGAACATAGTTGAACAAATGCTTTTGTGGTATGATAGGGGATCTCTTGGGTATATTGCCAAGAGTGGAATTTCTGGGTCCTGAGGGATGTTGACTCCCAGTTTCCTGAGAAACCGCCACACTGATTTCCACAGTGGCTGCACAAGTTTGCATTCCCACCAACAATGGATGAGTGTTCCCCTCATTCCACATCCTCTCCAGCATAGGCTATCATTGGTGTTTTTGAGTTTGGCTATTCTGACAGGTGTAAGATGATATCTCAAAGTTGTTTTGATTTGCATTTCCCTGATCGCTAAGGAGGTTGAGCATGACCTTAAGTGCCTTTTGACCATTCGGAGTTCATCTGTTGTGAATTCTCTGTTCAGTTCAGTACCCCATTTTTTAATTGGGTTATTTAGAGTTTTAGTGCCTAGTTTCTTTAGTTCTTTGTATATTTTGGAGATCAGACCTTTGTCTGATGAGGGATTGGTGAAGATCTTCTCCCAGTCAGAAGGCAGCCTTTTTGTCCTACTGACAGTGTCCTTTGCTTTACAGAAGCTTCTCAGTTTCAGTAGATCCCATTTATTCATTGTTTCTCTTATTGTCTGTGCTGCTGGGGTCCTACTTAGGAAGAGGCCTCCCGTGCCTATATCTTGAAGACTACTTCCCACTTTCTCTTCTTTCAGGTTCAAAGTGGTCAGATTAATGTTGACGTCTTTAATCCATTTGGACTTGAGTTTTGTGCATGGTGATAGATACGGATCTATTTTCATTCTTCTACAGGTTGACATCCAGTTATGCCAGCACCATTTGTTAAAGATACTTTCCTTCTTCCATTGTATGCCTTTAGCTCCCTTGTCAAATATCAGGTGTTCATATGTTTGTGGGTTAATACCCGGGTCTTCTATTCAATTCCATAGGTCGACTTCTCTGTTCTTATGCCAATACCAAGCTGTTTTCAATACTGTTGCTGTGTAATAGAGTTTGAAGTCAGGGATGGTAATGCCTCCAGAAGTTCCTTTATTGTATAAGATTGTTTTGGCTATCCTGGGTTTTTTGTTTTTCCATATAAACTTGATTATTGTTCTCTCAAGGTCTGTGAAGAAGTTTGATGGAATTTTGATGGGAATTGAGTTGAATCTATAGATTGCTTTTGGTAAAATTGCCATTTTTACTATATTGATTCTCCCAATCCAAGTACAGGGGAGATCTTTCCATTTTCTGGTATCCTCCTCAATTTCTTTCTTCAAGGACTTAAAGTTCTTGTCAAATAGGTCTTTCACTTCCTTGGTTAGATTTACCCCAAGATATTTTATGCTATTTGTGGCTATCATGAAAGGTGATGTTTCTCTGATTTCCCTCTCTGCTTCTTTATCCTTTGTGTATAGGAGGGCAACCGATTTTTTGGAGTTGATCTTGTATCCTGCCACATTACTAAAGGTGTTTATCAGCTGTAGGAGTTCTTTGGTAGAGTTTTTGGGGTTGCTTATGTACACTATCATATCGTCTGCAAATAACGAAAGTTTAACTTTATCCTTTCCAATTTAAATCCCCTTGATCCCCTTATGTTGTCTTATTGCTATTGCTAGGACTTCAAGCACTATATTGAAGAGGTATGGAGAGAGTGGACAGCCTTGTCGTGTTCCTGATTTTAGTGGAATGGCTTTGAGTTTCTCTCCGTTCAATTTGATGTTAGCTGTCGGCTTACTATATATTGCTTTTATTATATTTAGGTATGATCCTCGTATACCCAATCTCTCCAACACCTTTATCATAAAGGGGTGTTGAATTTTGTCAAATGCTTTTTCAGCATCCAATGAAATGATCATATGGTTTTTTTCTTTCAATTTATTTATATGATGGATTACATTGATAGATTTGCGTATGTTGAACCAGCCCTGCATCTCTGGGATGAAGCCCACTTGATCATAATGGATAATTTTTCTAATGTGTTCTTGGATTCGGTTTGCCAGTATTTTATTGAGTATTTTGGCATCAATGTTCATGAGTGTGATTGGTCTGTATTTCTCTTTCTTGGTTGTTTCTTTGTGTGGTTTTGGTATCAAGGTAACTGTAGCTTCATAAAAAGAGTTTGGCAATGATTCTTCTGTTTCTATATTGTGAAATACATTAAGGAGTATAGGTATTAGCTCTTCCTGGAAGTTCTGGTAGAATTCTGCATTGAAACCATCTGGACCTGGCATTTTTTGGTGGGGAGGTTTTTGATAACAGCTTCTAATTCTTCGCGACTAACAGGTTTATTTAGATTGTTCACTTGCTCTTGATTTAACTTTGGTAAATGGTATTTATCTAAAAACCAATCCATTTCTTGTACATTTTCCAACTTTGTGGCATATAAACTCTCGTAGTAAGATCTAATGATTCTCTGAATTTCCACTGTGTCTGTTGTTATGTCCCCCTTTTCATTTCTGATCTTATTAATTTGAGTGTTCTCTCTCTGTCGTTTGATTAGTTTGGCTAGGGGTTTGTCAATCTTGTTGATTTTCTCCAAGAACCAACTTTTTGTTTCGTTGATTTTTTGGATTGTTTTCTGTGTTTCTATTTTGTTAATTTCAGCCCTCAGTTTGATTATTTCCAATCTTCTACTCCTCCTGGGAGAGTCTGCTTCTTTTTTATCCAGAGCTTTGAGGTGTGCTGTTAAGTCTCCAATATATGCTTTCTCCGTTTTCTTTAATTGGGCACTAAGCGCTATGAACTTTCCTCTTAGAACTGCTTTCATTGTGTCCCATAGGTTTGAGTATGTTGTGTCTTTATTTTCATTAAATTCAAGGAAGACTTTAATTTCTTTCTTTATTTCTTCCTTGACCCAAGGATCATTCAGTAGTTGACTGTTCAACTTCCACACATTTGTAGGCTTTCTGGAATTTGAATTGTTATTGAGTTCTAACTTTATTCCGTGGTGATCCGACAAGACACAGGTGATTACTAATATTTTTTTGTATCTGTGTAAGTTTGCTTTGTTACCGAGTATGTGGTCAATTTTCGAGAAGGTTCCATGAGCTGCAGAGAAGAAGGTATATTCTTTCCTTTTTGGGTAGAATGTTCTATAGATATCTGTTAAGTCCATTTGATTCAATACCTCCAATAATTCTCTTATTTCTCTGTTAGGTTTCTGTCTGATTGACCTGTCCATTGGTGAGAGAGGTGTGTTGAATTCTCCTACTATTAGTGTGTATGGTTTGATGACTGCCTTGAGTTCTAAAAGTTTTTCTTTTACATAAGTGGGTGCTTTTATATTAGGGGCGTAGATATTCAGGATTGAGACTTTCTCCTGATTAATTGTTCCGGTTAAGAGTATGAAATGTCCATCTCCATTTCTTCTGATTGATTTTAGTTTGAAGTCAATTTTGTTAGATATGAGAATGGCCACACCAGCTTGTTTCTTAGGTCCGTTTGCTTGGAAAACCTTTTCCCAACACTTTACTCTGAGTATATGTCTATCTATGTGTTTGAGGTGTGTTTCTTGTAAACAGCAGAATGTTGGATCCTGTTTTCTTATCCAGTCTCTAAGTCTGTGCTTTTTTATAGGTGAGTTGAGTCCATTAATATTAAGTGATATTAATGACCAGTGGTTGTTGATTCCGGTTATTATTTTTTTTTGTGTGTGTGTGTGTGTGTGTAGTAGAGTTTGTGTGTTTCTCTTCTTTGAGTTTTGGTTGTGAAGGGTCGCTAGATGTCTGGGTTATTGTAGGCAGTGATGGCAATGTTGGATTCCTTGGGTTGCAATTTTCCTTCTACTACTTTCTGTAGGGATGGATTTGTGGCTACAAATTGTTTAAATTTATTTTTATCCTGGAATTTTTTGTTTTCTCCGTTGATAGTGAGCAATAGCTTGGCTGGGTATAGTAGTCTGGGTTTGCATCCATGGTCTCTTAGTTTCTGCAGTACCTCTATCCAGGATCTTCTGGCTTTCATGGTTTCCATAGAGAAGTCTGGTGTAAGCTTGATAGTTTTACCTTTATAAGTTACTTGACCTTTTTCCTTTGCAGCTCTTAATATTCTTTCTTTAATCTGTATGTTTTATGTTATGATTATTATATGGTGAGGGGATTTTTTTTTTATCAAGTCTATTCGGTGTTCTGTATGCTTCTTGAACCTTCATAGGAATATCGTTCTTTAGATTGGGAAAGGTTTCTTCTATAATTTTGTTAAATATATTTTCTGGTCCTTTGATCTGCAGTTCTTCTCCTTCTTCAATCCCTATTATTCTTAGATTTGGTTTTTTTTTATTGTGTCCCAGATTTCCTGAATGTTTTGTGAAGAGAATTTGTTGAATTTGCTCTTTTCTTTGACCAGAGCATTTATTTTCTCTATGGTATCTTCAGAATCTGAGATTCGTTCTTCTATCTCTTGTATTCTATTGGTTATGCTTGATTCTGTAGTCTCCGCTCGTTTACCTAGGTTTTCCATATCCAGCCTGTTCTCGTTTTGTGTTTTCTTCATTGCCTCCATTTCAGTTTTCAATTCTTGGACTGTTTCCTTTACTTGTTTGATTGTTTTTTCTTGGTTTATCAGGGTATCATTCACGGATTTACTTATTTCTTCAAACTTTTTGTTATATTTCTCATCCATTTCTATACTCATTTCTTCAAACTTTTTGTTATACTTCTCGACCAGTTCCTTAAGGGAGTTATTCATATCCTGTTTAAGGGACTCTATTGCTTTCATAATGGCACTTTTTTCCTCTTCATCTGGGTTAGAGTGTTCAAATCCTTCTGTTTTAGGGTCGTTGGGATCTGGTGTTTTCATGTTGTTTTTCAGATTGTTGGAGGAGGTCTTGCCTTGGTGTCTGCCCATCTCTTCGATCAAATGCTCTCTATTGGAACTTCTGGTAGCAGGTCAGGTTCCCTTGTTGGGCAGAGAGTTCACTGATAGAATGCCTACCTTTCCTCAGGCAGACTATTGAAGCACAGGCACTCCCTCTTTCCAGGATGCGCCTACAGAGCAGGCCCAGTGTGCAAGGCAGCTGAGCTGGGGAAATTTTATGGCCCCAGTGGGAGGGGAGAAATATAGAAATTTGTACCTGGATGGAAGCTGGGATGGCAGGCGGGAGAGCTTAGCAGGGTGGAACCAGCACTGCAGGTTGACCTGGGAGTCTATGGGGACGGGGAAAGTCCGAGCTCCTCCTCGCCGGGCCCCTGCCGCTGGCCTGAAGCAAACTCACCCCTCCGATGGCCCACTGGCTGGAGGCTGGGATGGCTGGCGGGGGCGCTAGCAGGGTGGAGCCAGCAGAGCAGGCTGACCTGGGAATCTATGGGGTCGGGGAAAGAGCGAGCTCCTCTTCGCAGGGCCCCTGCCGCAGGCCCGAAGCACACTCACCCCTTTGATGGCCCTCTGGATGGAAGCTGGGATGGCTGGCGGAGGCACTAGCAGGGTGGAGCCAGCAGAGCAGGTTGACCTGGGAGTCTATGGGGTCGGGGAAAGTCCTAGCTCCTCCTCGCCGGGCCCATGTCGCGGGCCAGAATCACACTCACCCCTCTGATGGCCCTCTGGATGGAAGCTGGGATGGCTGACGGGGACGCTTGCAGGGTGGAGCCAGCAGTGCAGGCTGGCCTGGGAGCCTATGGGGTCGGAGAAAGTCCGAGCTCCTCCTTACCAGGCCCCTGCCGCAGGCCCGAAGCAAACTCACCCCTCAGATGGCCCTCTGAATGGAAGCTGGGCTACATTTTATATTTTTGTTCATAAGTTTATTAGTTTTATTTTGACGTTATAGTGAAATAATCCTGTCTTTTATACTCATAAATGAAGGCTGACCCAAATGTAGCTGGAAGCTATTGTTTTACTTTTGAAACTGCATTGTCTATTACAGTTTGAATGTGACTGCTAATGAAATAAAACAGAATTACAGATTTGTGCACAGCATAAAGTTTATAAGCTAGACAGAATTAGCATTATTAGTTTCTCCATTAGTACTTAAGAAGTATTATATATAGTACGGATTATGGCATATACATTTTTTGAGACAAATTTTCTCTGTAGTTTTGGTGCCTGTCCTGGAACTAACACTTGTATACCAGGCTGGCCTCAAACTCACAGAGATTTGCCTGCCTCTGCTTCCAGATTGCTACTATTAAAGGCATGTAATCACTACCTGGGTGGATTATGGCATATATTAAACACAAATATAATTAAAAATGTTTTGTGGAAGTAGTCATATTCATGTGTTGGATTACTTGTCATGTTATTCTCAAAAATTATGAATACACTTCCTATTTTGATTTATATATGTATATGATACTGGTCAATAAAGAAATATCTATGATACTTTTTATACATTTAAAATTAATATTTATTTTCAAGTATTTTATTTGCAAAGTTGTCCCTAATACTCTCATTCATATTTTTGTAAATGTATTATGTCATCAGAAGGGTACCTTGCACATCAGTGTACTTACCCTAATTAAGAATGCATGTGCAATGTCACATAGTGCTTTTCATATCTCCCTACACCTCTATTTAAAGCTAGATAATTTAGACACAGTAAAATTATTATAAACAAGCAAATCTGATTTCATTGCAAAATTATGATGAGCTATACTTTCCATTCATATATGTCTGTAAACATTAAGAAATAAAAAAATTAAATATTAATTCTAGAATGAAGCTATGGATTAGTAGGATTCTCATTATTCTTCATATAAATAAATTTATAACTTTTAATTATAATGCACAGATAATTGACACATGCTTTAATGATCTATAATGAAAATTCAATAATCAAATGAGAAACTCAAGGAAAACATAAATTAACAAATATAAGAAAAAATGGAATGAATGCTAAAGGGCAATCTGTGTTAGCAGTCCTCAAAGGGTAAATGAATAAAAATAAATAAATGGGATGTATATACCATGCCCTTCTCTTAAATCTTGGGGATCCACGTGGGAGATAGGACAGAGTGATTGTAAGATCCCAAACTAGTGGATACCTTCAAGGAAATGGCATTTTCTGCATACAAAGTGGCAGACAGAAATATAAAGTCACAGAGAGTATGACAGCATGCAAAGATCTTCACAAACTCAAGCCAGACAAACTCCCAACATGGATGATGGGCAGTAAAAACAAACTCCAAGTTCATTCCATGAATTTATTATTCACAATTGATAGCTACTGGAAGAAAAACATCACTTTTTTTCAGTGTAGTAACAATGGGAAAAATCACCAAAAATCTAGACTAGACCCCATCCTCAGAAGTAGTCAGCCAACACAAATTGGATAGCATGTTTTTATTTGTTTTAAGAGAAGAAAAGAATATGAAGTTTGATGGGTATGGAGGAGGATTTAGGGGAGAGGAAAGCATGTAATCAAAATATATGAAATTCTTTGAGTGAGGTAACTCAGAATCAGAAAGACAAATATAATATGCACTCATTCATAAGTGGCTTTTAGACATAAAGCAAAGAAAAACCAGCCTACAATTCATAATCCCAGAGAACCTAGACAACAAAGAGGACCCTAACAGAGACATACATGTGTCTAATGTACATTTGAAGTACAAAAAGACAAGAGTTGCTGAGTAAATTGGAAGCATGTGGATCATGGGAAAGGGTAGAAGGAGAGAGGAAAGGAAGGGAGGGGAATCGGGAAAATATATAGCTCAATAAAAACAATAAAACATGTCATTTAGCACAAAAATATGAAATTCATAAAGAATGTATAAAAAAGGAAAGTACTACTATTCAGAATAAACTATAATAAAGCAAACCATATCACCTCTTTCCATGAAATAAGAGTAATGAGATAATTTATGTTTGAGTATTTTTCTTATCTTGGGGATTATAATTTAATTACATTATTTAATCCTTTCATTTTCTCCCCTGAACCCTCCCATATAAACATCTTGCTCTCTTTTAAATTAATGACCTCTTACTGAACTTTCTGATCCTTCCTTGGCTTGCTGATAAGTAAAGACAAAATTGTTGGGTGACAAAGAGTCTAGGCCATAGTCTCTTATACTTCTTTTGGATAAGCTTTCCTTGACTATTGAATGTGTAAAACTTACTAAAAAAATAATTCCTTTGGAAAGAAAAACAACAAAAAGATTGAATGGTAGTGTGTGAAATGAAGTATTGTCCTTCATTTGTCCCACACTTACTTAGGCAACTTGTAATTTCTGACATGTGGACAACATAATCCTGCATTTATATTTGGGAACTTATCTCATTTCGTATGTCTTCCCTTCAAACCAAGGCTTTATATACTCAATGTTTTTTTTTTTTTTTGGTGAAGATTGTAGTTGTGTAATGACAAGGTTATTTCTTTATTGGAGACTTCTTTGATTTCAAGACATAGATAAAGGTTACTTTCCATTTATTAGCACATAATTTTGTTGCTATTACTCAGCAGACCACAATTTTATGAGATTATACATAGATAGATATAATCATATCTATATGCAGATTGTAAACTCCTTATAGTTAGGAACTATACAAATTATCACTTTCGTAACATATAGATATACTCAACCAATAATGTTGTATTTTATTGTTAGGTGAGAAGGCCAACATCTGCTTTTTATACAATATCTTTATTTTGCATAAATTCTGTATTTGTTGATTAATTTTTATTACTTCCTTGAGAATTTTATACAATGGGTTTTGATCTTATTGTTCTCACTTTTCCTGACTCTTCAATGATTTACCACTCAACTTTTTGTTCCTCTTACATTATGTTTTAAATCCTTCAAGACCAAGCTATGAAATTGAAAAATCAAATTTTTACACATTCTTTTAAAATCTCTGAGGTCGTAATAAGTCACAGATTTCTCTCTTCTCTTTGGGGCTACACTCGTAGAGGAAACTATTTATCCTTCTTTAGCCAACTAATAAAATTCTGATAGCACCATTGTTGGAAACTATATTTACTGTCACAACTGCTGTGAGTTTACATGTGTAGCTGCCCTGTTGAGTCTATAAGACACTGTTTGTTAATAATAAGCCACCACTCCTGCATATTGCACTCTTTATTTCCTGTCTTACACATTCATCCCTGAAACTAGAGAAGGTGGTATTGTATGGATCTTTTATTTAAGACTGAGCATTGTGGACTATTATTCTGTACACCTTGGTCAGTTGTGGGTCACTGTGTTAATTACCAACTACTAAAAGTAGAATCTTCTTAGAAGAAGATTGAGAATTTGATTAACCTTCTTTTTTCTTTATCCTCTGAGCCTGTGTGTGGTGGGAAAGAGGAATAGGTATTCTAAATACTACGGACTTGAACTATATTTTAGTTGCAATTCATGTCTAAACTTGTATATGCAGCTCCCTCTTTTATATTGAAACTGTCATTTTGGTCTATATAACTGAGGTTTTAACTCTTGGGAATCAAATAGTCACTAGAATTGGAGTAATGGGCTTTGTTTCCTTCCCATGTTATTCTAATTTTACCTATATTTCTTATCATCCCTCAAAATAAGTAGTTTTTAAAAGTTTTAAAATGGTCATATTTATTGAACAAAGTTACTTGCCTATTGGTTATATGTGCTAACTTACAATGAAATTCTCAAAACTTGTCATTCTAACAGATTTACTGCTGTATTTCAAATCCGAAGGGAATAAAATCTGTTTCCTATTAATACCCTGATAAAATTCAATGGAATGGAGATGATTTTAACATTTTGTTGTGGAATTATCTCTTATTCCTTTATAAGAATATTATATATCCATTGTCAACAGTGATTATTTATGGAATATTAAATGGAACTTTAGTTATTGAATATTGTATTTAGTTGGTGTATGTACATATATTTTTGCTTGGAATGTGTTTAAAAAGTTTTATTGTTCATAGTGTCCGTATTTCAAGAAAGGGAAGCTGATTTCCTCAAAACCAAGACTTTTATTAGTAAAAAGGGGATATAGTATAAGATTTTTTCCTATTTTAAATTTTAGTCTTTTGGGGAATTATGGTATTGAGGACTGAATACAAGGCCTTGTGGTTATTAGTCAAGCACTGAAACTACTAAACAAAATCCCTAATCCTAATTTTAACATTTGAATTTTTTTCATTGTTGAGTTAGGCTTATTATATTTACATTTAAATTATAGGTACATAGTTTCGTTACAGATCATGAAGTGTAACAAAATTTCTATAATGTTTACTTTTTGGAATATGGTAATATTCAAAATAATTATTTAAAATTACATCAGAAGAAGCCACATAGTTCTTCTTTCAGGTTGTAAGAAAGTTCCTATCTAAATGTAAAATGTCAATTAAGGCAGACATATTTGACTTACAATGTTTATTGAACAAGTTAGCATCAAATGATTATCTATTTAAGGACTAAGTAACAAGGAACAGTGACAAATGCTCGTCTCCACTGATCAGAAAGTTGAGACAGGCAGATGTAATAATGAGGAGCTCCAGGTCAAACAGGAAAATACAAGAAATTGGAGATATACATCATCTATATATATACATATATATGTAAGTAATGTTCATAAATATATATACATATAAAGATGAATACATAGAAATGAAGAACAAAAGATTTATATCAGTATAATACATTATTTGATGTGTGAAGAATTTTTAAACCTTCATGTCTTTTTTTTAAATCTTCTAGTCTTCAAATTAAATGAGGAATCAAAATTAATACAGTAAATATGGAATATGGAATAAAGAAGCAATTTGAATTTTGCTAAATGTTATACATGTTTAAAATGCTATTCTCATGGGATCATGAGCTAAGTTGTATTTACTGAAAGGAAAAAGAAATTATTGATCCACCATCTCTGAATTCACTCTCCAGGGTCTACAGTCAGTCATGAATACATTTTCTGAAAAAACAAAATATTCTAGGAACTGTACATTCGACATATAAGGGAAGAGCATATAAAAAATCAGTACCAATTCTCTCTAAAATTAATTTTGTAAAATGATCCCTTGCTAATTAAAGCAGTTTCATAATTTGTGGGATAATTTGCACAGAAGTTAGTAATGGGTTCAAAATTAATTTATTTTACACTTTGTGTTACAAACATTTCCTCCTGATATGATATATATATATTCTTAGGCAATGTGATGAGTAGTAGAAAAGCACATGGACAGTGGTGACATACCAGAGATTGTAAACACAAGCGGAATACTACCAATGATATTTAACAGTTGGCCTTATTGTACCAGAAAATAAAGAAGCAAAACAATGACTTTTATTCTTATTTAGATTTAGTACAGAAATGGATATTATAACAGTTTAAATTGCAGTTATTATCTTACAATTGTATGAAAGGAAAGGGCTTTTCTCTATTCTACTCATTATAACATTATCTGAGCCACATTAAATGACATTAACAGAGAACAGGTTAACAAGAACAGTATACACATTTACTAAAAATATCATCTGATAAAACGGAGCCATAATAAAGAAATAAGAAATAAAAGAAATTGTTAAGATTGAGTTTACATATACATGAATCTAAAAAAGAAAATGAAAGAGATTCCTTTTTCACATTCACCTATTTATTAATACAAGTTAATAGAAGACGCTCCTATACTGTGGACATAAGTATGTGTGTGTGTGTGTGTGTGTGTGTGTGTTGTATATATATATTTGTAACATCAAAAATACATTTGTTTATTCATTGTTTCTATAGATGATGGGTAAAATATAAGCTATAGAGTGAGGCAGATATCAATGGGGGATTAAGTTTCCAATGTGAGAATTCAAAGCAAGTTTTATATATAAAATACTGATAGATGTTTAAGTATCAAATTAAAATGTTTTCTGTCTTGCAATAAAGTTTGAAAAGGAATTTCAATGACAGCTGCAAGATAAATTCTATTTAACATAATGCACTCATAGTATTAAAGCAATACATATTGAATCATGGGCTATATTTATGTATAGAGTTCTGAATTATTTACTGTACAAGATTATTTTCTAATGTTTCACACCACAGTACTTCAAAGATGAATAGACTTATTCTATTATGTTAGCTTATGATAAATATTTATTGAATTTAAATTATGTACATTGTTCATTTTAAATTTTAAAGTCATAAGGTCAGGCTAAACTTTTTTATGGAATTGAATGTTAAATCAAGAATGAAAAAAATAAAGGTTAAGGAGCATTTGCATACACAAGAAACACGAGTTCTTCTATGCTTTATCTTTAGACTTGTGAAAGAAAATCACAGTGTAATTTCCTCTTTCTTCATGGTTTATTCATATGTGTGTGTGTGTGTGTGTGTGTATGTGTGTGTGTATTTGGAATTAAGAAAAGTTTGTATCTTTTTCAATAATTTACAAATCTGACATTTCTTCATATTTGAAAATGGCATTAACTTTCCAAGAAGGAAAACAACACAAATTCAATTTCTATTGATTTTCTTGAGGATTTCATAAAATTAAAAACTGTTAGAAAATAATATCATATGAAATAATTTACTGGATAATGATATTGTTCATCAATTAAATTTGAAATCTTAAGCAATCCTGATCAGCCTGCTTAAGTGTTGAATATCTTTATGCTGACTTATTCTGAATTTTCCTATGAATTGAAATTTGATATTTTTGTCAATACAAATTCTGAGTGCTTTGTCCATATTAATCTTTGTAAAATTCATATTTTAGAAGTTATTTCAAAACTTTTCACTGTTTTGAAAAGCTTGATTTACATTTTATAAATATAGAATTTATATGCATTAAAGTATAAGGATAAATGATCCAATAGAAATGCATAAACTGTAAGTGAAGTAAAATTCACACTTTAGTAAATAATGATTTTTTTCACAATGGCCTTGTTGTAATATTTAGTAACAAATAACTTAAAATAAATATATACACTCTCAGTGCTTCTAGTTATTACAGGAAGAAAGTATTTGATAATAAAAATCAGATTCCAACATTGTTTTCATTGGATTCATAAGTGGTACTCTGCTTGGAGTTTTAGGGGCTTGTCTTACTCTGAAATAACAAAACTGTAGTTTTAATGCATTTTACAACAAAAATGTTTTATCTTTCTTCCTTGAGAGGGAAATACTCATTCTATCTTATGGTGTCTCCCTTCTATGTCTTTTCCCTAAAAGGTAGATTAGCATCATTCTTTTTTCTTATTATGTCTAATTTATCAAAATGATAGCTTAATTAAGAGCAGTATTTTAAGCAGTTAATATTCTGTTCAGAAAGAATAATTTCTTCATGTAGAGTAACAGCAAATTTTCAGACATAAGTTATGATTAATTGGTGTAATAAAAGTGAGAATATATCTCTCAACATCTGGTGCATGATTGGATTTATGTCCTAAAATGTGAATATTACTTTAAACATTGATCAGAGAAACGTACATATTTCTTCCTGAAAAAAGAGTATACTAATAAAACGAGTTACTCCAAATATCAGGCTTACTTAAACTTTCCATGTGCATGTGTTTGTTTGCTTGTGTATGCGTGTGTTGTTGTTGTAATATATAAAGTCAACTAGAGAATTTATCTTTTTTATATAATAATTCAGAGTAAAATTATAATCTTGGTAAAGAAAATCTTTATTGCTTTTTATCTCAAAATGAGAAAGTAATAATAAATTGATAATATAATATTGTATTTTGAAGATGGCATGCAAAAATTTCATTAATTCCAAACAGAAAATTTAGGGGAATGAAAGGTTGTAAATAGGTAATTTTTCAGTCAATAATTGCTTTTGAATTCCAAGTCATTGGCACATGGCAAAGAAGTTGCCTTATTGTCAAAATTAAGATCCAAGAATGCTAATTAGTGTCACATTAGCTGTTATGCTATGCATAAATTAAGCTAAGAATTCAACAACAAATATCTCTTGAATATTTTTGGTGGCATATGAGAAAAAATGAATAAAATGGGGACATAAATCGTATTGCCATTTGAAACATCTGTTCCCAAAAGAATGACTATAAGATCTAAGACATTATTTATATGTGTGGTGTTGGTGCATGTAAGAAAATTTTAAAAGAATGAAGAAGGTTGAAGACTGTGTCAGAAAAACAATGGTCAGATATCAACAGGTTTGAAGACTATACTTATCAGTGGCTATAAGGACAAATGTTTATAAATTTCTGTTAGGAATTATGCTGGTTTAATGAATTAATGGTTTTAAATCTTCTAAAATAATCATGACTATAACTGAACCTGAAAACAAACATACAAGTAACATTGTATGGACTTAGGAGGTTATATTTAGAAATATTTATGTATATACATGTACACATATGAAAGCAATAACAGTTAGTGAAAAAGGAGGCCATAAAGTTGGAAGAGCATTGGAGGTGTCTATGGGAGGGTTTGAAGGGAAGAAAGAGAAGGGAGAAATATCATGATTAAATTGTAATCTACCAAATAAAATAAAAATTAAAAACAAAATATCAGAAATCCTTACAAGTTTTTAGATAGTTCCAGGCCTAGAAAATTTTTTTACATTTTTAAAATGGATCAAAAACACAGAGGAAAACTAATATTAATTGAATTGTAAACATTTTGTACTATTCAAATATCAGTATCTTACAGTCAACTATATGCATTCTTTTGTACTGCCTATGGCTATTATCACCACAAAGGAGATGAGCTGCATAGTCTTAGTGATTGCTTGATCTTCAGAAGAGCTACAATATTCACTACTTGCCCATTTATAAATTTTCTTTGATTTCTGTCAATCCTGGCTATAGATATGTGGAAAATTTAAAAATTATGATTTAGTTAGGGTGAGGCAAGGACTCCTCTGTAGATTATTAGCATTGGAATCATATGAGTATGTTTCACATAATAAGCAGAAAGTTTGAATTTTAGTAACTATGTTGATAACACTAATAATCAGAATTGAGTCATACTTTTGTTGTCCCTAAAATGCTTATCTTTGCTATTAAATAGGTGCTCTTTTCCTGTTTACTTGCTCCTTTTCTTAAACTATATTCAAACATACATAGAAATGCTTGCATGTACATGTACATCAAGAGTAGTCATGTACATATTAAGTCAATTTCAGTGAGATAAATTTATTTCACATAAAATATTGTCTCATAAAGAATGTCTAAAGAAGTAAATTTTAATTAATAATTCATAGGTAATAGTAATAGTTATTATTGAAATTCTATCATTCTTAGTTTCAGCAGCCAATAAAGCACAATGACTTCTAGTAAAGTGGAAAGACTGTCATAAAATATTTTCTTATAAATTTCAGTTTATGAAGTCCTGTTTTGGGGAACAAATATAAATATATTTATTTAGTGAAATGTGTCAGATACCATGCATATCACCCAATTAAAGGGTATAATTTATTGATTTACAGCATGATCAGTGTTATACAATAAAGATCACAATTTTAGTATGCTATTTATTCCTAAAGAAAAGCAATAACAGTTATAAGAAATTTTCTTACCTTTCTTATCCATTTCTACTATGTTTGCTTCTGGCAGTCCGTAATAAAATTTTATCACTGTGGTTTTGTCTATACTGTATATTCATGTAAAAATAATGTAACAGTGTATGGCATTATGCTACCGTAGCCTCACATATTATAATTTATTAAATGCTTTTAATGTCTTGTTAAAACTGAATTGCCCTCAGTTATTTAATTCACAATTTACTCTCATTTCCATAAAAGTTGCTAAAAATATTTAATATGCCTTATAGGCTAAATAAATTAAAAGACGAATATTTTTAACTGCAGCATAAAATGAAATTAACAAAAAATGAGCTAGTTTTTCCTCAGTGTAGGAACAGAAAATACTGTATCAAGGGTAATGCATGCTATATTAGCTGACTATTAAAATAGATGGGAATATCATAGATATCATAGTACATTATAATTAATAGTTCTTATCCTCATATAAAGAAATATGCATTAAGAAGTATAGGTATTAGCTCTTCTTGGAAGTTCTGGTAGAATTCTGCATTGAAGCCATCTGTTCCAGAAATTTTTTTGGTAGGGAGGTTTTGATGGCAACTTCTCATTCTTCACGACTTACAGGTGTAGTGTGGAGCTGCTGGCCGGCCTGCTTTTCATCCCGCCCGGCTCCCGCATGGCTAGCTTAGTCCCAGAAATAACAACACACAAATTGTATTCATTTAAGCACTGCCTAGCCCATTATCTCTAGAGAGTTAGTTACTGACTAACTCTCATATCTTGATATTAACCCATTTCAAATAATCTCATGGTAGCACCACGAGGTGTGGCTTACCGGGAAAGATTCAACATGTCTGACCTGGTGGCTGGCTCCATGGCTTCTGCCTCAATTCCCTCTTCCCAGCATTCTGTTCTGTTTACTCCGCCTACCTAACTTTCTGTCCTATCAAGGGGCCAAGGCAGTCTCTTTATTGACCAATAAAAATAACACAATAGACAGATAACCCTACTCCATCATTTCCCCTTTTTCATTTAAAGGGGGATATGATATAGATATGAATAATTTCATTGGTATGGATTTTAAGGTCAATTTTGTTATATGTATATATATTTCTGATCTTGATTGAGGTATTATGATTGTGTAGTTCATTTTAAAAATGTAATGTATAATTAGAAAATATAGGTTGTTAATGGATAATCATCGATAATAGTAAAACTTGTAGTAATGTTAGTCTGATTTTCTAGAAGTGCATAGATATATTTCAGATAGACATTCATATCTTTCAAAGACTACAGAGCATGGCATATAATGTTTTAATAACTTAGGACTTTTCATGACAATGAGGCACGTCTGCTCCTGGCAGCACCAATCTACTTCAAGAGGAAGAAGGGCATCAAAGAGGCTCCTTATGGAGTTGGTTAGCCATTCGGGCAAGAAACTGTTCTTGCCTGGACTGTTATATAAACTGGACACAGAGAACTCGCAGAGAGAGGACTGTTGAACTTGCCTAAAGGTGAGATGATCTTTCGGGGATCCTGATTCATAAAGGAGTCTGCGAGACATTCTGCAGGACACAACAGATAGTGACTGAACTGTCTTTAAAAGTTCCTGCTTCATAAAAATGTCTGCTGGATATTTTGGGCCTGAAGGCCAAAAATGGATGCCCCAACGATACAGAGGAACTTTGGGTGACTGTTCAGGCAGCGAGATGTCTCTGTCATTTCTAGAGTTTTGGAAGTTGCTTACTTCTTGTTTACTTAGGTAATATATCCTTCTGGAGTCTTTGATGGAGTTGAAGAATGGATAGTCATAGTTATAGTTTTCCATTATTATGATAAAGATATAGTTATAAATATTGTGACTGTAATTCTTGCTTGATAACTGTTTTGTTCTATGTAATTTTACTATGTTAAAATGAAAGCCTTTCTTTTTTATTTAAACAGAAAAAGGGGAAATGATGGAGTAGGGTTATCTGTCTATTGTGTTATTTTCATTGGTCAATAAAGAGACTGCCTTGGCCCCTTGATAGGACAGAAAGTTAGGTAGGCGGAGTAAACAGAACAGAATGCTGGGAAGAGGGAATTGAGGCAGAAGCCATGGAGCCAGCCACCAGGTCAGTCATGCTGAATCTTTCCCGGTAAGCCACACCTCGTGGTGTGATACAGATTATTAGAAATGGGTTAATCAAGATGTGAGAGTTAGCCAGTAACTAACTTTCTAGAGATAATGGGCCAGGCAGTATTTAAATGAATACAACTTATGTGTTATTATTTCTGGGGCTAAGCTAGCCGTGCGGGAGCTGGGCAGGATGAAAAGCAGGCCGGCCAGCAGCTCCACACTACATACAGGTATATTTAAATTGTTCACCTTTTAATGTTCAAATGAATATATACATCATATTGAAAATTCTGAAATATTTGCAAATCTTCTACTTTGAATTACATATCCTAAGTCTGCTTGTACATGGAGAAACTACATGCAAATTATCATGATTAAAATTATAAACACCTACTAATCATATATACATATAAATATGAGGAAGGTTTTATGAGTTGAATAATTATTTCAACTGCTATATTATAGGTATTGATATTTTGTTCAACATTGAAGTAGAAATATAATTTAATCTGTTTTAAATGATATTTAAATATTTATTGTTGGGTTATAATGTTATTATAAGTAATTCCTAAAGAAGCTATCTAAAAGAGACAATATTGACCTGTCTGTTTTATTTAAAAAACATTATGACAGAAAAAGTATACTTAAATTTTGCATTATTCTTCTCAGTTTTTATTGATTTTCTATTCACCAAATTGTTGACATTGCATATTAGAATGTGCTAATATTATGGGACCATATTTTAACCGAATGTGTTAGGCAAGCAAATGGAAATGGCAACATGATAAAATATTTCATTTAATTTAATAAGACAAAGTCAGAACTGTAAGTACATATCACATCATTGTTTCCAAATGAGAAGCAGAAGGAGGGAATTCGTGAGCAAGGAAGGCAGGATCAGAGGGAACCTTCATTCGACAATGGATGGAGATAGAGACAGAGACCCACATTGGAGCACTGGACTGAGACCCCAAGGTCCAAATGAGGAGCAGAAGGAGGGAGAACATGAACAAAGAAGTCAGGACCGCTAGGGGTGCGTTCACCCACTGATACAAGGGACTGATCGAATGAGAGCTCACCAAGGCCAGCTGGACTGGGACTGAACGAGCATGTGATCAAACCAGATTCTCTGAATGTGACTGACATGGGGGCTGACTGAGAAGCCATTGATAATGGCACTGTGTCTTGTTTCGTCTGCATGTACTGGCTTTTTGGGATCCTATTCTGTTTGGATGCTCACCTTCCTAGACCTGGAGGGAGGGGGGAGGAACTTGAACTTCCCACAGGGCAGGAAACCCTGACTGCTCTTAGGACTGGAGAGGGAACAGGAGAGGGAGTGGGGGGAGTGGGAGGGTAATGGGAGGAGGGGAGGAAGTGGAAATTTTCATAAATAAATAAATAAATAAATTTAAAAAAAAGACTCCAGAAGGATATAATACTTCCTAAGTAAACAGGAAGTGCATTGTAAACAACTTCCAAAACTCTATAATTGACAGAGACTTTATGCTGCCTGGACAGTTACCCAAAATTCTGTAATGTTGGGGCATCCATCTTCAGTCTATAGGACCATAGTATCTGGCAGATTTTCCAAGAAGCAAGAAATTTGAAAGACTGTTTTGCCTATATTACAGTTGGCCAGTCACTTTCTTCTGTCCTGCAGAATGCCTGGCAGACTCTTTCAGGAAGCAGGAACACAGGGCCATCTTACCTTCTTTTGGCATGTTTAGCAATCATTTTTCTGTGAGTTCTGCTTGTCCAGTTTATATACCATACCATCAGGCAGTCCAGGGAAAAGCAGTTTCTTGCCCAAATGGCTAGTAAACTCCAAAAAGAGTCTCTTCGATGCCCATCATCCTGTTGAGGTACTTGGTGCTGTCAGAAGCAGACATGTCTCACTGTTGAGAAAGTCTAAGTTCTTAAAACCTTTTAAATGTCATATTCTGTAGATCTTTGAAGTGCTGAATATTGTCTAACTAACTAAAATATATCTATATATCTAGAAAACCTACTAAAATGACTAAAAGTTTGACTATTATAAATGACTGTTAATCTGTAAATTTAAGTATGCATTACATTTTTAATGGGCTGTATAATCATAATACCTTAAACAAGAGTAGAAATATATATATACAATAAAGTTGACCTTAAATTTGTATCAATAAACCAAAGTCCATACCATTGTAAAGTATTCATTTCTATATATTGTGGGAATTCCTTCAGCCAATAATCTTTTAGATACTGGCCCATTTGGAGCATGGTCTAAGGTACCATCAGCACAGATGAAAAGCATATGTAATCCCTTTTCTGCTGAATTCGGTTCCCAGCTTCCAATGCACACAGATGATCGTGGACCTCTACCCTTACTTTAAGTTTTGTTTCCAAATAAATAATCCTATATTATACTTAAAAAAAAGAATTTTGGATAAGGGTTTAGGTATCCAAGCCCTCAGATGGGTTTGCCTTTTGATTCTCCTGGTTCAACCTCTCAAGTACAGGGATTACAAGTGTGTGCCACCACACTTCTTTATACATCTTGATTTCATACCGTCAAAGCAATATGTTAATTTTAGAAGATTAAGTTATATGATACTTAGACAAGAAAGTTTGATAGTTTCTAAGACATTTGATATGAAAATTAGTCATCTAAACCTTTTAGTTTTTAGCTATTATTTTTTAAGTTCATGGATACATTATTATTTTACTAACAATAAAGCCATTTGATCTAGCTATGCAAACCAATAATTGTTATTTTGAATACCTAGAATTTTTATTTTTTAATAAGAATTGTTTTTATTGTTTTTCATTTATGTACATTAGTATATGTTAATGTAGGTAAATATGGAAGCTAGATATATCAGATAAACTGGAACTGGGTTTTTAGGTGGGGATGAGCCACCTGACCGAGTTGGTGGAGTTTTAACTTGGGTCTTCTGAAAGGATGCTATGTGCAGTTAGCCATTGAGCTATAGTTCCATCTTCTGTAATAGATTAAATCATAGTAATTTTACAACATATTTGTTATACATAGCACTTGTGACTGCTGTTTTACTTGACAGAATGCCCATTCTAAGGTTAGAGATTATCTAACCTCTCTTTCAAAATTAATAAAATATTCTGTTTACTTGAAATTTGAATATTCTATTTTTAATACTGTTGAGAAGTTTTCAGATAAGACTATTTACTCAACAAGTTCTACATTTTAAATCCATATTATTACAAAATGTTTTTTCTGATACTTGACAAGTAGAAGTATTTCATAAAATTATAAATTAAATATAGTTAAATATATTTGACTGGAAAAAATGGTAATCAGAAATTCAAGAGATATTATTGTAATTTCTTTGTTCTAACATTTTTCTATTATATATATATTTCAAATAATAAAGTGTTCATCTATTTTTAGACAAACTGTAAAGGCATTAATTGAAGTCTTTTGTGCTGAGTGAAATAACCAAAAATAGTAAGTTAGCATTTTACAGATGTAACACTTTACTGAAGCAGTTGGGCAACTTAAGCTTTGACTACTTGTAAATCATTCACATAATAGCATATACCTTCAATTTTTTTATTCAATCTACAAATACACATAAAGTTTTATAAATTTTTACATTTTTTCCAGAGGTCAATTCTATATGTATTATGGGGCTTTGATTTTTACTTTTTTAAAATCTGATACACACACACACACACACACATACACACACACACATACACATACACACACATACACAAATAAATAATAACTCAGGCATATGTGTGTGTATGTATGTGTGTATGTGTTTACATATGTTTACTTATATATTATGTATATACATGTGTTTACAAATGTTTGCACTAAGGTATAACAGTGGCATATGTTTAATGAAATTCATGAGGCATCTCCCTTCCTAAATACATCATGGCCGCCAGCTTATTGGGTTTTTGAGAAACTCTTGAGTGTGAGAAAGAGGGAGTCTCTGTTTCTTGTGCCTTCTCTTGGGAGTCTTTTCCTTCTGTTTGTTTGTTTCAAACAATTTTGATGTGCTAGCTTTATTTTTATTTTTTACTTTAATTTTTTTTAAAAGAAAAGAAACTATCAGTTTTTTTTGTACATACCAATTCATGTTCCCACTCCCTCCAGTCCTCTCAGTCCTTCCACATACACTCACACCCCACCACCATCCACTCCTCAGAGAAGGTAAGGCACATTACTTTGGGGAAGGTCCAAGGCCTTCCCTGCTATATCTAGGCTGAGCAAGGTATCGATCCAAAGAGAATATGTTCCCAAAAAGCCAGTACATGTAGTAGGAATAAATCCTAGTGCCACTGCCAGTGATCCCTCTATCTGTCCCATCCATGCAAATGTCAACCACATACAGAGGGACTAATTTGGTCCTATACTTGTTCTTTCTCAGATTGGCTGGTGTTGGTGAGCTCCCATTAGCTCAGGTAGACTGTTTAGATTGGTGTACCCGCCCCAGTCTTGACCTGCTTGTTCATATTCTCATTTCTCCCACTCTTCAGCTAGACTTTGGAAGCTCAGTCCAGTGGTCTAATGAAGGTCTCTGCCTCTGTTTTTCATCAGTTGCTGGATGAAGGTTTTATGATGGCATTTAAGATATTCATCAGTCTGACTACAGGGCAAGACAAGTTCGGGCCCTTCTCCTCTATTGCTTAGGGGTTTAGCTGGGGTCATCCTTGTGAATTCCTTGGAATTTCTCTAGAAGATTTATTGTTAACCCCATAATGACTCCCTCAATAAAGATATCTCTTTCCTTGCTCTCATCGCTGTATTTCCTCCATCTTAACTATCTCATTCCCTCAAGTTCACCTCATACCCCCTTTCCCCATCCTCTTCCCCTTCTCCCCTCCCTTCTCCCTCCACCCTTATATTCACAATATTTCCAGGTGGTCTTGGCTATTTAGACTTTCCGGGTGGATCTATATATATTTTTCTTAGGATTCACCTTGTTACTTTTATTTTCTATGATCATAAACTATAGATTCAGTATCCTTTGTGGCTAATATTCACTTATGAATGAGTAAATTCCATGTTCATCTTTTTTGTCTGGGTTACCTCTTTTAGGATTGTGTTTTCTAGTTCCATCCATTAGCATGTAAAATTCAAGATATTGTCTTTTATCACTGAGTAGCACACTAAAGTGTAAATGTACCACATTTTCTTTATCCTTTCTTTAGTTGAGGGACATCTAGGTTATTTCCAAGTTTTGGCTATTACAAATAATGCTGCTATGAACATAGCTTTGTAGTATGATTGAGAATCTTCTGGATATTCCCAAGAATAGTATTGCTGGATCCTGAGGTAGATTGATTCCTAATTTTCTGAGAAATGGCCATGCTAACTTCCAGTGTTTGTACAAGTTTTCATTCCCACTAGCAATGGATAAGTGTTTCCTTTACTCTGCATCCTCTCCAGCATAAACTATCATTGGTGTTTTTGATCTTAGTCATTCTGACAGGTGTAAATTGGTCTCTCTGAGTTGTTTTGATTTGCATTTCCCTGATGGCTAAGGATGTTGAACATCCTTATCTTTCTGCCATTTGAGATTCTTCTGTTGAGAATTCTCTGTTTAGTTCTGTACCTCATTTTTTAATTGGGTCATTTAGAAATTTGATGTCTAATTTATTGAGTTCTTTATATATTTTGAAGATCAGTCCTTTGTCTGATGTGGGGTTAGTGAAGATCTTTTCTCATTCAGTAGGCTGCATGTTTGTCTTATTGACTGTGTTCTTTGCTTCTCAGTTTCACTAAGTCCCATTTATTTATTATTACTCTCAATGTCTGTGTTACTGGGCTTACTTATTTTATTATATTTTATTTTGTTATATTTGGTTACTATTGGTTAGATGTTTATTTGTTTTCTAATGAGAGACAAGTGGAGGTGGATGTGAGGGGGGGTGTGAAGGAACTGGGAGGAAGAGAAAGAACGGAAAGTCTAATTATGGTATGTTACGTGAGAAAAAAGAAAACTCTTTGCCATAAAATGAAAAAAAGTTGACTCTGGTTCAAAATGGATGGGATTAGAAAAAAAGGATCCTGAATGAGGTAACCCAGACTGGAAAAGACAAACATAGTATTTCCTCACTCATAAGTGGATATTAGACCTAAAGCAAAACATAACCAGCCTATAGTCCAAGACCCCAGAGAAGCTAGGTATCAAGACAATCCTTAGAAAAATACACATGGATCCCTCTGGGAAGGAAAAATAGACAAAAACTACTGAGAAAATTAGAAGTGTGGGTGGTGGTAGAAGGGAGGATGGATGAAGAGGAGGAGGGTATAAGGTGAAGGAGGGAGACAAACTTTAGGAAATGGGAGGGTCAAGATGTGGAAGGACAGAAAGCGAGAGCAAAGAAAAAAAGATATATTGATTGAAGGAACTATGATAAGGCTACCAAGAAACATGGCACTAGGGAAATTCCCAGGAATCCACAGGGAGGCCCCTAGCTAAGACCCTAAGCAAGTGGAGAGGGTGCCTGCACTGGCCTTCCCCTGTAATCAGATCAATGGATACCTTAATTGCTGTCAAAGAACCTCATTCAGCAACCAATGGAAGCAAGTGCAGGGATGCACAGTGAACACTCCCAAACTCAGAGAAAAGGGGGAGTGATAATATGAGGAAAGGAGTCACGTCCATGACGGGATACCCACTGAAACAGCATAAGCCCAGACTAGGAACTCTGAATGTGGGTGACATTGGCGTGGCTGTGGCAGTAAGATCAGGATTTATCCTTAGTGCTTGAACTGGTTTATTGGTGCCCATTCTCTTTGAATGGATACTTAGATCAGCCTAGATATACTAAGGAGGGCGTTGGTCCTGCCTCAAAGTGATGTGCTAGACTTTTTATCTCTCTTCAAATTGAGAATAGCGATGGCATTGCTGGAAGGTGAGGGGAACAGGAGTAGGGGAGGCAGTAGTAACTGGGATTGGTGTGTAAAATGAGAAAAGACGATTGCTTTAGAAAATTAATAAATAAAACTTTGCTTCTCTACCTTCAATGAGTTCTCTAGGTATCACCCTCAGCAATGGAGCCCTGTCATCAGTTTGTAGTCAGCAAGTTATTGTCTTGGCAACAACCTGGATGATTTGATAAACCTGTGGAGCCCCTTTGGACAAAAGCTCAGTTAGATGTAATCTAATCCCACTACTATATCCTTTATTTGTTGAAAAGAGATGGCCAGTTCAAATCTGTTTTCCCCATTATTAAGCAATTTTATTTAGATCACCTTCACACACATTAGCACATGTGCATGCACACACACACACATACACACACACACACACATACACACACTCACAAACACAAATATAAGAAAGTTTCCATTATATTAGGTTCCCATAGTACACCTTTAATGGCCCTTAATTTTAGCTGTCTCTCTACCTATTTCATCCCTCATCCTCCTTTATCTACTCTCCACTTTATCTTCACCATCTAGCTCGACACCCTTCTGTTATATTTACGTTACTTCAGAAGATCTCTTTTTTCCCCATAGTTCCTTACTCTATACCTAACTTCTGTTAACCTCTATAGTTCTATGAATTTATCTTCATTGTCATTAACTAACAACTAATATACATATATAAGCAAATACATATTTCTCTTTTTAGGACTGAGTTATCTTACTCAGGATGTTTATGTCTAGTTTCATCCATTTATATGAGAATTTCAAAATTTTATCCATTTTAATGGCTGAATCATAAGCCATTGTGGAAATGTACCGTATTTTCTTTAGCCATTTCATTTATTGAAAGATAGTTTTTTGTAGTTTCTGACTTTTATTAAGAAGTCCACAATGAACTTGGTTGACAAAGTGTCCATATTGTAGGATGGAGTGTCCTTTAGGTATATGTCCAAGAGTGATAGAGATTGGTCTTGAGGTAGATAGATTCCCAAATTTCTGCTGAACTTTCTACTGATCTATCAACATGGGAATTCATTCAAGCTTCTGATATCTTCTTCAATATCTTTTTTTTTAATGTCTTAAAGTTTTTATCATACAAGTCTCTCCCTTGCTTGGCTAGAGTTAACCCAAGATAGGTTATATTATTTGAAACTATTGTGAAAGGTGTTGTTTCCCTGATTTATTTTATACTTCATTTGTCATTTGTATATAAGAGAACTACTGAGTTTTGTGAATTTATTTTTGTATTTTCAGCTACTTTGCTGGAAGTGTTTATAAGCTGTAAGAGTTCCCTGTATTTTTAGAGTTGTTTATGTATACTATTATATCATCTGCAAAGAGTGATACTTTGACTTCTTCCTTTCTGATTTGTATCCCCTTGATCTCCTTCAGTTATCTTGTTTCTCTAGTGAAGCATTTAAGTACTGCATTAAATAGGTATAGAGAGAAGGGACAACATTGGGTTGAATTGGATTTCTAGGAATGGGAGATGTTAAGATCTATTTCCCTGGCAGAGTGAGCTGTTTCCTAGGGAACACCACCTGCTGTGTTTGGGAGCTAAGTAAAAGCAATGAATAGTAATGGGGAGTAGTTAGGAGAGGAAGATCTTTTGCTCTAATGGAGATAAAAAGAAATGGGGAATGAGGCCTCAACAGGTTGACTGCTGCAGAGCAATCAACAGGAAATTGGATTTGGGAGATCCTAGAGAGTGATAGAAATCTGCTATTATTCCCTCTTCTTATTTGAGATAAATTTTAAAACAATGTATCAAGAATTGGTTTCTAATAAACAAAGAGCTCACTAACTCCTACTTTCAGTACGTTCAATTTTACATTCAGCAAAAATATTCCACTTTCTAATCTAGAACTACATAAATATAATTATCTGAGGCAGAATAAACTTTGAAGTGATTTGAAACAGATGAAGTCTATGTTGTAGACAATATGGAGTAACAGTGTGACTGAGTAAAAATGTTCAAATGAACCTAATTATTCTTTGTAAAAAAGATAAATCAGAATATATACATTACAGGATTAATTTAAAGAACTTGTATTGCTGCATTTGTTAAAACACAAAAGTTGTCTTTTAATACCCGTATAATTCATAGAAATATTAGATAGTTCTGAATATTCTAAACTCTTTTCCTTTGACAATTTCATACTTGTCATCCAATTTCTAATTTCCTGCTTTGCTTGCAGTTTATTCTATAATCCTACGCAATTAGCTAACCATCCAGTTGTCAACAGTGAAATAATTTCTCAGGGTTATATAATTTAGTATTGAATTTTTTCTTAATCATCTATAAGAAATCAATGTACACTCAGGAGAGAAATTAATTCATATGTATTAGAAATTTAATTATTGACAATTTTGCATCTACTTTTGGGTAACTGATTTAAGTGTCTGACCTATCAACCAGATCTACAGAATTGCTTGTTGTATATAAAAAATATAAAATAGTGTCAATGGATTATGTCCAAATGTCTCTGGAGAACTGACAAACGATGGTAGTATTCTATTGAACATTTCTTTAAGTATCATTGATTCCCCTATTTTTTGCTTTATCTAATACAGTATTGCATAATCACTGCTCTGTGAGTTTGGATGTATCTTACATTTCAAATGCATGTAATCTGAGGACAGTAAGTGGAACATGCAGAAAAAAAAATATTTCTTTCCTTGTATTTAGCCCAGATAAGAATACAATGATTCCAATATCACATTAGTTGATTATTAACAAAAGAATCATGAGGATAAAATTATAGTGGATGCAATAACTTAGAACTTTCATAAAAGCGTAATATTTTGCTGATATTCATCTCCAGGATATATCTGCAACTTATGGTTATTTTGCACTTAATGTATGTGTGTGTGTGTGTGTGTGTGTGTGTGTGTGTGTGTTGGTGGTGGTGTTATTTTATGATCTCTGAGAAGGAAATTATAATATGTAATTTAGGTTTCATGGAAATTTCTGATCATGCATGTATAACAGCAATATTTTCCCTAGGCTTCATAAGTATGAGCAAAAGCTCCTATATAAATATTACTGCTTTATATATAAGCAATACATAGAGAAAATATATAAATTTTCTTACTTTAAAGAAGATATAATTGTGGCAATAATTTTCATTATTGGTGGCAATTTAAGATTTATTTTCAATTGTGTTCACTGAAAGGCTTTCATTATTATACAGACTAGTAGTACCTGAAACTCAAAAAAATCATAAATATGTGGATGAATGAACTGTTCTGCTTCAGTTATACTACCCTCATGACCATATACTAATTTCTTTAAGAAATAAATGCTTGGAAATCAGAAATACTTGCTTATATCTACATAATTTTCTTACCATACTGGATGTTTTAATATACTTCAGGATGATTTAGCTATGCTTTTTTCAGTATTTTCATACTATCCTGAGAAAGGTTTCAGTTCTACATGATTAGAAACTATTTGACAAATAAAAATGTCAAGCTGTTCACAATTTTTATTTTTTAATGCAGAATATTTTTTATTTGGAGAGTGCAAAAAATTAAATCTGTTCTAGTGTCTTGCAAATATGCTTTGTGTATAACAGACAAATCCTGTATACTTTTATCAAAATCATTTGATTCTGAAAAAATTCTATAGAACTGTCATGAATAATTCTTTTCATAAACATGGGAGAAGATCTTCACCAACCCCTCATCAGACAAAGGTCTGATCTCCAAAATATACAAAGAACACAACAAACTAGACAATAAAACTCTAATCAACCCAATTAAAAAATGGGGTACTGAACTGAACAGAGAATTCTCAACAGAAGAAGTTCAAATGGCCAAAAGACACTTAGGTCATGCTCAACCTCTTAGCAATCAGGGAAATACAAATCAAAACAACTTTGAGATACCATGTTACACCTGTCAGAATAGCTAAACTCAAAAACACCAATGATAGCCTACGCTGGAGAAGATGTGGAGTAAGGGGAAAACTCACCCATTGTTGGTGGGAATGCAAAATTGTTCAGCCACTTTGGAAATCAGTGTGGCGTTTTCTCAGGAAACTGGGAGTCAACCTACCTCAGGACCCAGCAATTCCACTCTTGAGAGTATACCCAAGAGATGTTCTATTATACTACAAAAGCATTTGTTCAATAATGTTCATAGCAGCACTATTTGTAACAGCCAGAACCTGGAAACAACCTGGGTGCCCTTCAATAGAAGAATGGTTAAGGAAAGTGTGGAACATATACACATTAGAGTTTTACTCAGCAGTAAAAATCATTGACATCTTGAATTTTGCACACAAATGGATGGAAATAGAAAACGCTTTACTGAGTGAGGTAACCCAGATCCAAAAAGAGGAATAGGGTATGTACTCACTCATAAGTGGATTCTAACCATAATTAAAGGACATTGAGCCTATAATTCGTGATCCTAGAGAAGCTAAATAAGAAGGTGAACCCAAATAAAAACATATAGTCATCCTCCTGGATATTGGAAGTAGACAAGATTGCCAGGCAAAACTTGGGTGCAAGGGGGTGGAGGATGGATGACAGGGGAGATGGGTAGAGAGAAGGGAGAAAGGGAGGATTCAGGAGAGCTTGGGGAAATGGGATGGGTGGAATGGAAGAAGGGTAGATATGGGAGCAGGGAAGTGAATATCTTAATTAAGGGAGCCATTTTAGGGTTTGCAAGAGACTTGACTCTAGAGGGGTTCCCAGGTCCATGGAGAGGTTCCCAGATTGTTCCTTGGGCAGCAGAGGAGAGGGTGCCTGAACTGGCCTTGTCCCATAGCCACACTGCATATCTTGCATATCACCATAGAACCTTCATCTGATGATGGATGGAGATAGAGACAGAGACCCACATTGGAGCACTGGACTAAGCTCCCAAGGTCCAAATGAAAAGCAGACGGAGGGAGAACATGAGCAAGGAAGTCAGGACCATGAGGGGTGTGTTCACCCACTGAGACAGTGGGACTGATCTAATGGGAGATCACCACGTCCTGCTGGACTGGGAGTGATGGAGCATGTGATCAAATTGTTCCCCTTGGATGTGGCTGTCAATGAGGGCTGACTGAGAAGCCAAGGACAATGGCACTGGACTTTGATTCTACAGCATGGACTGACTTTGTGGGAGCCTGGTTTGTTTGGATGCTCACCTTTATAAACCTGGATGGAGGAGGGAGGACCTTGGACTTCCCATGGGGCAGGGAACCCTGACTGCTCTTAGGACTAGAGAGGGAGGAGGAGGCGGGGAGGGGGAGGGAAAAGAAAGGTGGGGAGGAGTTGGAAATTTTTAATAAATAAATAAATTAAAGAAGCATCACATTAATGGGGTATTTTAGAATTCTTTTTCTTGTCTACTATAAAATGGGGCAATAAAAGATGAACTATTATTTTGGAATTTAATTTTGACAGCATATAAACTCAAAGACAGTCTCATCAGGTATAACAATCATTTCCTTAACCATGAAATATATTAACCGGAAAAGCTTTATCATTGTATTCAACTACTTGCTTTCAATGGGAAATTTTATAATTACATTTTGTCTGTGCAACTTGTGTTGAAGCTAGGGATCAAAACATAACTTAGAACAGCACTATGGTACTGGCATCTCTTCCATTAATTAATTTCTCTATAATCAGTAAATAAATTTCTCTCCTTTTTTTATAGCAAAACAACATTCAAGATTTTAGGTGTAGATTTTTGGCACATTTCTAATAGCAAGTTGACAATGCACAATCCCCCTGATAATTCTTTGTTTAATTCATTAGTATACTCTTCAAGTTGTATGATACTTACAAAATGCTATTTAATATGTGTGTGTGTGTGCATGTATAATAAAATTTGTGGTTTAGATAAGTTAATGGTTAAAAAAACAGTAATGTACTCCAAGTATATTTAGTATATGTAAGCACAAACATTAGTGGTGTATTCTTATTTCATCTAAACAACAACAAAAAAAAATAGTTATGTAAAGTCATTGCTACCCCTACTAATAATTCAGAAAAGAAGAAATTTGAATAGGGATTTTTTTCAAAATTACCCACAAAAATGAATTTAACAGTGAGACTTCTATACTACCTAAGATCCAAAGCAATTATTTATCTTTCAAATGTTGATAAACTCTGGTAAATTAGTTTATCACAAGTTCTAATCATAATATTATATCTGAAACTCAACATTGTGTTACAATCTGTTATATCTTCAAATTATTTTGAAAACATTTTTAGATTTCATTTCCAGTGGCCTTCTATTCAGTGAGCACTTGAAATACATATTCAAAAGTAGTATTTTCATTGATTTGCATCTACTAAACTGAAGAGAACAGTGACAAAAATTTGAAAGACTCTAGAAAGGTGAGACAAGAGACCTCCATTGTCGATCTTAATATTGCTTAATCAATTGGCAAGATATTCTCATGTTTTTGCAACATCTGAGACTTTGATCACAGCTTAGCTGCTTCAGCAATAAACACGTAATCAACATATTACCCATTCATATGCTAAAATGGAGATGCCCAAGTATGTCAAAGTCAAGTGTGAAAATTTGAAGCAAAACTTTAGTGTCTTGATCTGTGTCTAAAGATAATGAGTTGTATGCTATAATCTTATATTCTTAGAAAATAATGAAAACAAATAACTCTTGTCTTAGCTAATGAAAAATCAAACAATTTCAGGTTTTCATTAACAAGTTTACTGAAATAGTATTCTTTTTTTTAGTAGTGCCTTGCAGATATTTATTTTATTTTAATTTTCTGTATTAAAAATTTCCACCTCCTCCCCTCTTCCGACTTCCCTCCCTTCCCCCCACTCCTCCTCCCCCTCCTTCTCCAGGCCAAAGAGCAGTCAGGATTCCCTACCCTATGGGAAGTCCAAGGTCCTCCCTGCTCCCCCCAGGTCCAAACAGACAAGGCTCCCACTAAGCCAGGCCATGAAGTAGAATCAAAACCCAGCACCATTGTCCTTGGCTTCTCAGTCAGCCTCCACCGTCAGCCACATTCAGAGAGTCCGGATTGATCACAGGGTCCATCACTCCCAGTTCAGCTGCCTTGGTGATCTGGCCCATTGTCTCAGTGGGTGAACGCACGCCTCGTGGTCCTGACTTCCTTGCTCATGTTTCCCCTCCTTCTGCTGCTCATTAGGACCTTGGGAGCTCAGTCCAGTGCTCCAATGTGGGTCTCTGTCTCTATCTCCATCCATCGCCGGATGAAGGTTCTATGGTAATATGCAAGATATTCATCAGTGTGGCTCTATGAGAAAGCCAGTTCAGGCACCCTTTCCTCTGCTGCTCAAGGAACAAGCTGGGGACATCTCCTTGGACACCTATAATTCGTGATCCTAGAGATGCTAAATAAGGAGGTGAACCTAAAGAAAAACATATTGTTATCCTCCTGGATATTGGAGGTTGACAAAATTGCCGGACAGGGGTTGGGAGCATGGGGGTGGGGGTGAGGTGGAGATAAGGGGTGATGGGGGGAGAGAAGGGAGAAGGGGAGAATGGGGAGAGCTTGAGGGAATGGGATGGTTGGGATGAAGGAGGGGTGGATGTGGGAGCAGGGAAGTATATATCTTAATTAAGGGAACCATTTTAGGGCTGTTTTATTTTTTAATAGCATGCAGCCACAAAGGCAAATATTTTATATGGTTTTTAGGGCAGAAAGAATTTAGAAACACATAAATATGTGCAGTACTGAATCTCTAGCTATATATGACTACAGAGCATTTGAAATAAATTGAAAACTATTTTAAGTTTAAATACAAAATCTATCACAAACTACATTTATAATTTTACAGAAGCTACATTAAATATTTTGCATATATTTTACTAAATGAAAATATATTACTATGATTAATTTCACCAACGTTTTTGTTACTTTTTTTTACCTTTTATTAGACAATGTAAGCATATACATATGTCTTTCCTTGAAGTTTGCATTAGGTTTGTTTTGTACAGTGCTGCTCTAAAGGAAAAGTTTGAGGAAGTGTTCTAAATAATGGAAAGTCAAGGATGCAACAACAAAAAAAGAGCTTATGTTGGATGCTGTGCCAATGTCACTAGCAGAGCCAAATATTCTCTTGCTAAACATGACTTAAGCAAAAGATAAAAGTATTAATAAAAAAATGATCTTAAAGAATATCCAATTTGATATTTAAATATTCTTAAGACCACATAAGTGGGCTAATTATAACAAAATTTACAGTATAGTCTTATTTTACTTTTACAATTTAAAGTCTATCTTCATATTTTCTACTGCTTTGTGCAGAGTCAGCAGTTTTGCGTTCCTATTTTCTGTGAAAGAGACTCAGCAATTTGCTTGTGAGCTTTGTTTATTTAAATCTATTGAATATAGGCTAAAAGCTTATTCATTATCACAAAAACCAATGAAAGAATGCAATTAATTTTGTTAAAAGAAATATTCAGATAATATTGTCGTCTAAATTAATTACAAATAGCTTGCCTTAAAAATGATATATGCTCTCACAGCATAAATTTTATTTCAATTGACTGTTTTTTTCTTTCTACCATGCACTTACACTACTCCTTTGCTACATTTTCCTGTTTTCTTGTTAATATACAGGAATAGCACCTATGATAGAATGTACATTAGAACTGCCTACTTAACACAGTTAGCCAATGTAAGCACATCTAAATTTACATGAAATATGCCTTCGGAAATCATTATTTTATTTCAAATACATGTTCCTCAGCTACATAAAAACATCATTTTCTTACTTTTATGGTATAATTTTGGGATTCTGTCTTTGATAAATTTGCATGCATTTATATTTTAAATAATGATTGGAATAGAAAGTTGCAATCCTACAAAATCACCACTATCTCTGGCTGTGTCCATTTCACATATGCTACTGCTTTTAATAATTAACTGTCAATTGGTTGAAGAATAAGCTGTATATATGTATGATACTTGGAACCACATTTTTAAGGTACATGATAGTCATAGATTCTTATTTATTTATTTATTTCCATGCTATTTATTTATTATAATAGTATGTTCATGCAAATATAGCCTCATTACATTCCAATAAAATTGATTGGAATACATTTTATTCCATATCCAATAAAATGGATAAACGAGACAAAGAAAAAAACTAAATAATTAAATGAATGCTTTCCAATTTTAGTACTATAATATATACATATTTCTTTAATGCTATTTACTTACATGTGTATGGACACTGCTTATCTCAAGTTCACAATGGTTGACCTCATCACATTTTTATGAATATTTAATAATTATATTTTGTATGTTTGCATGTGTAATTAATTCATTTGACTTGTGTGTGTGTGTGTATACATGTGCACATATGTGTTTTGGATAATAGGCATTAATTTCAAACAAAATCTGTAGTCTTGCAGGCTTCTTCTTATTGTTCCCATTTCATTTGTTAAAATATTTTCCTTACTCATTGATTTGCCTAGCATGCTTGTCAAATATCTTAAAGATACAGAGGTATTATATTGTAATAAAGCTGGGTTTCAGCTTAACACAACACCTTCCAGTAATACACATAATATAGCGAGTGAAAAAGTAATTCTATCTAAGATGTACAACTTACTAAACTAGAATGTAAAATGGGTTAGGTTCATTAAAAATTTTCTCAGTTTATACTTTCAAACTACGTTGGTTTTTATTTGAAAGTGACACTATGGTAAACTTATAAGTCACTTCTTTATTTCTGTATTTTCAGATATAATTTAATTTCGTATGTAAACATACTTATTGTATAGATATCATTGGCAAGGATATTTTAGGTCTATTCCTAAGGTACGTTATCCAATTGACATAAATGCAACCACTAAATTTTATTTTCTAGTTACCTTCTGTTAGTTTAAGAATGCAACTACTCTGTGTATACTTAACCAGTTAGCACAGAATTTCAATAATATTATTTATGGATGACTTATGTTGTTACGTGGATTCTCTGGATTGTTACATGTCACTAATTGTATCACTTGAAAATATAATAATTTGTAGTTCTCTATGGCCTTTAAATCATTAGTTTCTCTGCTAATTTAGTATATTTGCTAAAAAATTCTGAGCAACAATGAACACAAGAAACAGGATGAGTATTGCCACCTTCTCAATCTATAGCAGAAAGCCTTCCATCTTTCACCTTTAAGCAAAGGATTGGCTGTAGATATTTTTGATATACTTTCCAGTTTGATGAAATTGTCTGTCATTCACTATTTATTAATATATTTATAAAATAAAAATGCTAATTTTTTCAAATATTGTCAATCTGTATTGAAAACAGTCTTCTATTTATTGATTTATTCAGTAACTATTTCAACCCAAGTTTTCTATAGATATAGAATTTGTCCTTCTTCCAGTGTTTTCTTTCATAGATAACAAATAAACCACAAACATTTGCTTTAGTATTGCTGTGTGTATTTCAGTTAATTGTGTAGATGTACTTAAAGTAAATAGCTTTTCAACATCACTAAGAAAATCCAGGAATTTATCTATTTGATAAAATACACTATTTTTAATCTACTAAATTTATTTGAAATTATTTCTTGTACACTTTACATATCTTTTAAAGGATGTACTTTTAATGAAAATAGATTCCTCAGTGATACAATACACCCTAACCTAATTGTAATTTTTCCCCCTACTATTCCTGCTGGCAATGCAAAACCTCCCATCTCTAGCAGATCCACTCATCCATTTTCCTTCTGAAAAGCACAGGCTTATTTAGTTGTTGTCTGAATTGTTTTCACAATTTAGTTGGACAACAACTAAATAGGACAAAACCACATTTAATGAGACAAGGCAAAGGCTTCTTATTGAGACTGAACAAGATAAACCAATAGGAAAAGGGCCCCAAATGTAGGCATAAAGAGTCAGAGACACACATGTTCACACTGTTACAAGTCCCACAGAAACTCAAGCTAACAGCTGTAACATATACAGAGGATCTGGAGTACATCCCTGCCGGCCCCATGCTTACTGCTTCAGTCTGTATAAACCCATATGCCTCCTGCTTAGTTGATTTAATGAACCATATTCTCTTCTCCATCCCCTATGACTCCTATAATATGTCTTCTTTGTCTTCTGTTGGGTTCCTAGACACTGAAGGGAGAGACCCGATGAAAATATTTAGAATCTCTGCACACTGTTGGGTTATGAGTCTCTGAATCCATACCCAGCGGCTACTAGATGAACCCTCTATGATGATTTTTAATAATACAACTCAAAAATTTTAGGAAGAAAATTTTGAAACATTTGAGGATTATAAATAAAAGTATTTCAGGAAGACCCAGGAAAAACATGTAAGTGAAGAGAACAGATGATTTGTGTAGATAGGCTCTAAAATCTCAAGTTTGACAATTACATGATTTGACTTCACCATTCCAATTTTCAGACATTTTTCAGTATAGTAGGCACACTGTTATACTAACAGATGTGTTGATTGTGTAGACGTGCCAAGTAAACTGAATGAACATAAACATAGCAAAGGATTTGTGCTGTTTAGTAAGAGGACTTTGTTGTATTATCAAATTTTGTTGCAAATGTCTGTTTGTATGCATTTATATTTGAAAGTCAGTGGCAACATATTTTGAAGATAAAATGAATTTAGGAGTTTCTATTGTTTTTACAATTACCTTAATAAATTTAAACTAAAATAGAATTGCATCCTTTTCTTTTTCCTTCTCTTTTCTCTCTCCAGCCGCCACTAATTCTCCACCTTCCAGCTCCTTCCATGTTATCCTATACTCTCAAACTGTTACTATGTGCAAATATATGAGCACAATCTGTTCAGTCCCTTTTTATGCTTATGTGCATGTAATTTCAGGAATAACTACTTTATACTGCAGAATGACTAGGGTGTTCATATCAGAGAGTGACTAACTTCCCCTTTCTCAACAGTCATTATGTACACGTAGTTCTTTTTTTTTTCAACTGTCTGAAATGTATTAAATTATAAAAGTTTCCATTTCCGCCCCTCCTCCCAACACCCTCCCATTCCCCCCACTCCCCCTCCTCCTCCCTCTCCATCCGTAAGAGCAGTCAGGGTTTCCTGCCCTGTGGGAAGTTCAAGTTCCTCCCCCCTCCCTCCAGGTCCAGGAAGGTGAGTATCCAAACAGAGTGGATCCCAAAATTCCAGTATATGCAGAGGAAACAAGTCCCAGTGTCATTGTCAATGGCTTTTCAGAAAGACTCCGGGCCAGCCACATTCAGAGAATCCGGCCACATTCAGAAAATCTGGTTGGATCACATGGTCGTTCAGTCCCAGTCCAACTGGCCTTGGTGAACTCTCATTAGATCAGTCCCTTGTATCGTAGTTCTTTTTTTGAGCTGGAACCCCTGAGAATTCCCCACTTCCAAATTAGTATACTCAATTCTCTTGCCATTGTTCTTGACAGGTTTATGCAGCCATTTCTAGAAGAGAAAGTTTCAAAGCAGTCTTCCTGGTATTCTGATTCTAACAATCTTTCCAATCCCACTTCCAAGATTTTTGCTAAGCCATAGATGCAGGAGTTGTAATGTAGATGCATTCATTAGGTCTAGGTTTCCCATGATCCATTCCTCTCTGCATTGTTTTGTGATTTTCTACATTAGTCTTTATACTGGCTGGTTATGTGTATCAACTTGATTTATGTCAGAGAGTTGTCAAAGGAGTAAATGCCTCAGTGAGATCCAGTTGTAAGGCATTTCCTTATTTAGTGATCATTGGGGAAGGTTCCTTCCCATGGTTGGTGGTAGCATTCCTGGGCTACTAGTTCTGGGTCCTATAAGAAAATGGGCTGATCAAGCCATGGGAAGTAAGTCAGCAACCTGTTTTCTTCCACAGCCTCAGTATAAACTCCTGCCTCGGTATCCAGGATCCTTTCTTGTTTGAGTTCTTGTCCTGGCTTGCTTCAGTGATAAACAACAATGCTAAAATGTAAGCCTAATAAACGCTTTACTCCTCAACTTACTCTTTGGTTATGGTGTTTCATTGCAGCAATATAAAGCCTAACTAAGACAGGAGCCTTGTCTGATAAGATGCCGTGATGAGATCCAGCTGTAAGGCCATTTCTCATTTATTGTTCTATGGGAGAGGACCCAGCCTGTGGTGGGTAGTGACATCTGTGGGCTGCTGCTCTATGGTTCTATAAGAAAAAAAGACGGAAATAGTCATGCTAAACAAACTAGCAAACAGATTTTTTTCCCATTGCCTCTGCATTTGCTTCTGACTCCAGGATCCTGCTCTGTTTGAGTTTCTGTCCTGACTTCCTCCAACAATGAAGAGCAATGCTGAAGTGTCAACTTAATAAATTCTCTGCTCCCAAACTTTCTTTTAAGTCATGATATTTCATCACAGCAATAAAAACCCTAAAACAGTCTCCTTTTCTTATAAAGGAAGAATCTTTGTGAAAGGAGAAATATACACTCATCCGGGGGTGTAAAGATAAGATTAGGTGAGAATCTACTACCACCATGTTGCTAGGTCAGCAAAATTTTCAATGACATTCTAAATCAGACCTTTATAAACATAGAACATGAAAATTTTATCAGTTTTAAAGATTCTGTGTTTCAAAACCAGCAATGATACTTTACAATATATATATATATATATATATATATATATATACTTTACAATTATATATATATATATCAGAAAATTATATAAAAAACAAGTTCATTTGCCCTGAATTATTTGTATCATTTTACTTTTTATGAATAATAATTTTATAGTGAAAAGAATAAGAGAGCACCACTAGCCACAGATAACAACAAATAACATGTACTTATAGCAAAACTTCAAAAATCAATGGCTATGTAGATAAAACACAGTGGGGATTTTATTAACAAGCTAAATATTAATCTATCTGAAAACAGTAGACATTAGAGAATTTGCTAAAGTTCGATTAAAAGAAGTTCCACCTACAGGTTAACTTAATACTATTCCAAATTAAAATTCCACAAACATGCACTTTTATCTAAATAAATACTTCCACAATCATTTAAAGCTATCTTTTATCATATCAACATTCAATAAAAAATCTTGACAATTTATTTTTAATATACCTAAAAATATCAATTAAACACATATAGAAAGAACTTTAGTCAAAGTTTCAATCAGCTCACACAATATCCATTACCATACCTCATTCTCAATGTCATTTCTAATCAAAACATTTCAAAACTATATTTTATACAAGAACTCAAATCAAAGCCTTACAATCTACTTACGAAAAGAAAAAATCCTAATGTACTTTTTTTTCATAAGAAGTCAAAATATAATAGTGATACTTAGTTTTACCTTCCTGGATAAGTTTAAGAATATTTCCATAAAAGAACTCAAAAGAAATTTAAATTAATCAGGGCAGATGATATTCATTTAACAAAAACATTACTATTTGTATCATTCTTCTCCTGAAGTATGCAATCCAGGGGATGGAATATGTTCTATAACAATGCATAGCACTTGCTAAGTAGAAGTTCATTTGGACACATTGTCTAAACATAAAACTTAACAAGATATTCCCGGTCCATGCCACTTATCTGTGGGAGTCATGTAAGAAAGAACATTAATCCTGTGTCAGATTCAGGCTTTTATGTACATTTCAGATAAACGGTATTTACTATTAGTGACTCTATTACTATTGCATATGCTCTAGACATTTTTTCCATATTGGAACATATTAATTTACTTTGAATTGCTAAACAAGAATAGAGATGAAAAACATATGTCACTTTATAGGAAAATGATAGATTTACAAAAGAGTATGAAATAAAGTTGCTATAATACATGATAAATTATTGTAAGAAAATATCTTGATATACATGATGATTAGATTCTGTGAATACAGCTTACTGGTAGAATGCAATTAGAGCATGCATAATGCCTAGGGTTAAATCTCTTCTATCACCACTATTAATTATAGTTCTAGTAAGATTAACAATAAAAAATATTTGGAGTAATATTTTTCTTTCAAATATAAATATTTATATTTGAAAGAAAATATTAATATACATCAGTATTTGATCCAGCTTTATGATATGGCATATATTTTTTAATTTTCAAAGTTTAATATTAGATGTCTGCCTTGATATATGTCTTCCATGAAATTATTATTTCGATCACATGTTATAATTTGGAAAATATATATTGTAATTGGCATATTTTCTGTGATCTGACATGAATATATATCAAAATTTTTCACAAGCACAATGGACACAAACTGTTAATGGTACCTTTTCTGAGAAAACTTTAGGACTTAATATGATGTCTCCATTTTTCTGTGGAGAAATCTGTTAGTCATTTGCAATGTAGGTTCAAATGTACTTCAATGATTTGGCTTTCTTGTAAAAGTAGACTTTAATCAAGTTTTATAAATATTTAGGTAAGAATGATACATTGTCTAATTTGTAGATCTTAATAAGCACTCTATTTATAAATTCATCCAGAATGTTAATAAAGGCTGAATGAGTTAGGCAGTTATCACTCTTCTAAAAGATTTTAGCCACAGTATTGCTCATAGTAGATGGAGACTAAAAATGTAGAGATCTTTATGTTTTTTTTTTAAATGTTTTTAGGGAAAATGTTATCATCTTAGTAAATTAAGTTGCAATTCAGTTGGCACGTTTTATCGTATGGCTCCCAAAGTCCATATATTTTTTAGTACAAATTATCTATTCCCTAGATTGACTTTAGTTAATTACTTAAATAAATGACTAGAACATTTTACAGTAACATTTTGCCTTATTTACTTGTTACTGCTAGAGAGTGGTATATTATATTTTGTCCTCAAGTTTTGCACCAAATTTTGACTCCTTTAAGTGAGACAAAAATTTGTGTTAAGTATTAATTTCATTGTAATGTCCATCATTTAGCACTTTGTATATAAAATTTCAAAAATTCCTGTGAATTGAAGACACATTATTTAGTAACACATAACTCCTATCAGTATATCTGCCTATTTGACAGAGACAAGCATATTTATATATAAATATTAATGGCATTAGCCATGTTCCATGACATTTGACTATGAACAGAGGATAATGGACAGAGGAAATTTATACTACAGAAGCTTACACAAACAAATTCTTATCTAATTACTATATTAACAACACCATATAATCAAAATTCCAAGATGTAAAATTGTCACAGCTCAAAATGTGAACAATCTATTTCTTCTTTTCCAGTAAGCATGTTATTTCATTAAGTCTTACCCATATTCTCTTAAATAAATTATATAAAAGTGAAATAAAAACTTATAAGCAAAACTTTTAATTTATAGACATCCAAGGACAGATTTGCTGCTGGTTAAGTGGTGAATGTTAAACATATCATTTGATGAGCTATAATGAAACCTATTTGCTTAGAAAATCATCAGTTCATTCTTTCAAAATGAGTCTTTTTTTCCACTTATGGAAATGATAGCATGGTTGAAAATTGTGTAACTCTGCCTAGAATATTTAAAATTCTGCCCCTATTTTTATGATTTACTTTCTATGTCAAATTAATTTTTATTATAACCCAGATAATTAATAATATCCATACATTCTCTTTGGTCACTTTAGTTTAGGATATGAATTTCATCTATACATAGTGTAATAAATAGACTATTTGGTTTGCTTAATGTTTCTTGACAAAATAGTATGTCTCCTATGTTGTTTTCTGGCTTTAATTTCTTCACCAAAATTTCATATTTTTGTAAATGCTAAGAAAAGCATTCCTCGTTCTTTTTAGGGTCCTAAACTATGAAATTATAATATTATTTTCAATTAGATTATGTTTAATGATCATATACTGAGAGTTTGTCACTTATTTCAAGCAGATATATCTTGATAAGAACCCAAAAGGCTTGCTCCACCACAGATTAGCTCCTACTGTATGACATTCTAGAATAAAGAAGAAAATAGCATCTCTTTATCTTTCTGTTTTCTCTTCTCATCCTATTTTTCCCTCTTGACTTGTTTCCCTGCCTCCTATCCTCAATTTCTATTTTTGCTGTACTCACTCCTATAAATGTTCCTTATAATATTTTAAATTGTTGGAAGTAGTTAATAATATCAAATCATACCATGAAGATCGCATTTGATTTAAGCAGCCATAATTGTCACATATTATTTTTATCCTCTGCATGTACTAGAAATATATTCAAGGAGAAAATGGCATATGTGTACATTGCTGTTGTACTTATTGGCACAATTCACATTTTTCTTGAACATGACTGATTGACAATTTTAAAATATATGCCTTCTAAAGGTATTTTTAATCCTATGCTTTAAGAATCAATGGGAAATGGAAGTAAGGAAAAATTCACCTAAAATATGTTTTGACAAAATGAAAATAGTTTCAAAGCAGAAATATCATCTGAAAGATAATATTAATATATAATACATAATTATATATTAATATGATTAATTAATAATATAATAATTAATAACGATATAATTAATATAATTAATAATAATATAAAATTAATATAATTAATAAATACATTTGATAGGAAACACTGAAGAATAACTTCAACTTATTTTATTATAAAAGTTGTTCTTAAGACCAAAAGACTACAGACAAAGATAATTATTATGAATGCTGCATTAAATCATATTTTTATCTTTAAAATATCCAAGAAAGACAAACTGAAAATTGTTATTAGAAGATTTAGAAAAGAGTGTAATTAGACGACTTTACTATAGTTTTGACATTGATTTCACTATTTTAGAATGGAAATTATCATGGTGGCCTTACTATTCTATGTACATGAAACTGAGGTTTATGCAAAACAGAGAACTGTGTGTTGAATGACCATGTTAAATTTAGTTTTTAGTATGTCACATGCATGTAAGGGAGAAACAGAACATTTTAAGAATCAAAGAAAAGAGTTAAGAAAATTTAGAGACACAGAACTGAGATAATCACAAACTTGAAGCAAGAGTTTTGCTCTTTTGATCTTCATGTTGAAGCCCAATTTCTGCCCCTGAATTTTCATTAATCATTCTACAAATTATTATAAAAGAAAGTTTAGCTCATTGTCTAAAAAAAGCAGCTTTAGCAATCCTTCAGAAACATGACACAACACATTTTTGAGACAAGTTTAATGTAGTCAGTTAAAACATGCAAACTGAATGTTATGATCCAGAGAATAACCACTTCTTGTCTATACAAAGTGTGCAAAATTGTAACTTTATATATCCATGTCCTTAAGCTTTGAAGGATGATGGTTTCCCAGTAGCTATTAAATATGGTTTGCTACCACAGAATACTTGAAAGAAATTGAGTTCCAACATAAAAGCATATTAAACATATAAAACTTTTAAAATGTCAGTTAATCATTCAAGGAGAAGAAAGGCATATATTGTAATCTGTCAGTTCCTTGAAAAACTGGTACAATCTACTATAAAGTTCAACATAAAAGTCTGGCTTTGCAAAATATTTATATAGTGTAAGCTATAATTTTAAGTGAGTGACTACCTAGCCTAAGGCTTATAACATTCAAATGCTTGGTAATTTTAGTTAAAAATTCCAAGAAATGTTGATCATATGGCTGACTAATGAAGATATTCTCACCTGGATAATAACCCATATCCACAAGTTATGGATGCATTCCCTAGATGAAGAGGTTGAACTTTGTGATATGACAGCATCTCCAGTATATGAACTTTCTACTCTGTAATTCTAAATGATCCTTGCTGGCTCTGTTATTTAAAAAAAAATAATAGAAATTCTCCATTAAATGTCAGAGTAATATCAGAAAAGAGAATGAGAGGAAAATAAGAGAATTAAACAAGAGTGCCTGTTCATTTTTCTCATCATTTCACAGAATAAAACAGGCACATATAAAGCTTAGAATAATTAAACAAAATGAGCAACCACATTGACATATGGTTCTTTATTGCATATTACTTAGCTTTCTAAAAATTTAGAATTCATCAAAATAATTGACTCCTCAGATTGAGTCTTAACAAAAATGAGTAATTTTAGAGATTCTTTTCATTTTATGCTTATTGTTCATTGTAATGGATTTGACTAGGACTTTAAGATCCTCACTGAAAATGGCACAGGACTTAATGGATTAGATAAATCACAGGCTTGTAGATATTTTCTGGAAATGTGCTGAGTTTGAAAAGTAAATCTTTATTAATCTTTCAAGTTTAACATTATTCTTTTCCTCCAACATCTGTCATTTTATATATCCATTCAGTGTACAATGTTGTGGTGATATTCTTTCCAGAATAAGATTCAGCTCAAAATTCAGAATATATAATCATTTTAAAAATTAACCTTCATATTTTCTACATAATATCACATGCAGTTCTACAATTCAAATAGCCTATAACTTAATTCCATGATTAAAGATGTTCAAGTGTTTCAACATTCAAATCTTTGTACATAAAATAATATGCAATTGTCTATACTTCAAATGGCCTATAAGTTAATTCCATGATTTAAAATATCCAAATGCTTCTTTTGTACAAAGGAATCTTGGCACAGATACAAATAATACATATTTCTTTCTCAAAATACTGCCTCCCTTTCCAAAGAAGAAAAGAAAAATATTGTGTACAATTGATTGTATTAGAATATCATTGAATAGTTCCTTAGCTTCTGCCATTGTCTTTAATAGTCCAACAGCTATGTACTATCAATGTTTATAGCAGGTTCCTGTACTTCCTTTTGCATTAGTGACAATACTGTCACTATAAATAGAAGGTATTTCAAGTTTTAAAAAGCAAATCAGTGATTCTTAACCCAAAGTTAATTTTCAGCATTGTGAATAGTGCTTAATTTTCTTTGTGAGTGTTCTTATAAAAGAAATGAGTTATTACATGATAGACATTAAGACATCAGCAGAGTAACCCATTCTGACTCTCACAAAAAAGCAATCAAACCAGAATTAAAAATAAAATTGTCAATAATGTCTTCACAGACATAGTGACCAGGCCCGTTTTTCAGTAGGTAGTAAAAAGTTATATCAGCTGAATGATGGGGCCATTTATATGTTCGTTTTGATTTAGCAATGTAATATTTTTCTATTTGTATTTTTACCCATATAAAATTTGGAAGTACTAAAACTTGCAAAAAATTAATCCTTATTTTGTTAGTTAAGCTTCTAAACCTTGGTGCTGGAGAGATGGCTTGGAGGTTAAGAGCACTGACTGCTCTTCTGGAGGTCCTGAGTTCATTTCCAAGCAACCCACATAGTGGCTCACAACCATCTATAATAAGGTCTGGTGCCCTCTTCTGGCCTGCAGGCATATATGGAGGCTGAACACTGTGTACATAATAAATCTTAAAAAAGAAGTTTCTAAACCTTAAAAAAGCACTCAAAATCTACAATAATTTAGGAGAACCACCTTTGAAATGTGATTTAAAATTGTCTATAAGGACTGCATTCTATGACAATCACTGAATTCTTATTTTTGTTTTTGAATATATATGCATCTCCAATGTGTGCAGACCTACATACAAACATCTTTGTATATAGTTTCAGTATTAGTCATTTATGTGTTATATGCATATCATTTAGTGAATTATTAATTTTCATATAATTGCATGTGTTCACAAAATGCTTATTTTTGTTAATTTTTGACAGTACTCAGTGATTTGTTTTGGTTTACATATTAGTCACTATTAATATCACTTGCTTTTGATTCATAACTTTAACTTCATGGAGACTGTTTTTGAGAAGTGTCATAAGCTTTGGATGACAGAATGACTTGAGGACCTGTCTTTCATTTCTTCATCCTTTATTTTAAAGACAGCAACTCTCAAGTTCAGAAACTCAGTTTTTAACAGAAACATTTTGAAATATGTTTTGTGAAAAGTAGGAGCATTAAATAGAATGAAAATGCTCAATTCAGTGCTGCAATTAATTCTACTTTTTGATGTTCACTATAACAAATGTGAAAGAATCATACCTGGTTTGTGTAGCTTATTATGAATGTAGAAGAGTGAATAATATTGAGTAAACCGAGTTTGCTACAATTGTACAAGTTATGCTTATTGTTTTCATTTCATTACTTTTACTTCCACAGTTGAACAACAGTATTATATAGTTTCAGAGGTGTCAAGAATTAAAACTTCAATTTTAATGTATCATTCTATCATTTTCTTTAAAGTACTGTCCTAATTATATAATTAACTTAAAAATTTTGAGATTGGAAAAGCTTCAATGAATTCTGGAAATTTGGAAAATGTATATTCTGAAATTTATACTATATAATCTTTAAATTGATAATTTAAATTGTTTAACACTCATCCTAGGTTTATGTAGCCACAAGACCTTTGTTTCAAACTTCTATATTTTATATCTAATTATGTAATTTTTGTAGTATTGTCTTTCATTATGATTTAACAAGACTTGGTAAGAACTATTTTTGCATGCCCAGATATTTTGCAACATGAGATGTTTTCACTAAGCAGTTTAAGGAATGTTTTACAACATTCAATTTTATATAGAACACAATTATATGTGATTAACCATACATTTTATGAAATATTTTAGTTTCTAAACTACTCCAGTGGTTAAACACTTTATAAAATGTGGGTAGGAACACTATTCATTACCATTATAAATAAAGCTAAATATATTGTTTAAATGATAATATTCTCAAATTATCTGTTCCTAGAATTTGTGCTATTTCATATACTATTAATTCTTTGTTACTACAAGTGTCCTAATCAATAAACATTTTGCCTTCACTTCATATTGTTTTATATGAATGTAAATATAGGTAACAAACTTTTGAGGATTTTACCTCATATGATCCTTCCAAATATCATGTGACATTAGCAAATATTCTGTTATTATTTCTAAGGTTGAAATTTCAATTGACCTATTTCTAACATTTCAATGAATCTATCAGACCTATATTATAGGGTTTTTTTTATAGGCTTTCTTGACCTTATCTCTTGTTGCTTTAACCTTAAAGCCAATCATTCTCAATATCCTTACTGAATTTTTCTACTCTCTAAAATTGTAGTTTCCTTGGGCTCGTTTTTTCAATGACTTTAAGGTTCTTATATACTTTTCTAAATTAACATGCTCAAAGGTCAACTCAAATTTCCCCTTCTCCAAACATATTTCTGAGCTTTACCATATCAATTGAACTTTAAAAAAATCTTAATATCATTTTCAACTGTACTCCTTTATAGAAGTCACACATCTTACACTCTCAAAACAATTGGTGGCTTAACCATCTACTATTGACTAATTGTGGTATATCCTTTCTGATATTAGATACCACTGTATCTCTCCAGGATTATTACAATAGTTTCCTGATAGATTAGGAACTTACTATTGTTCTGTGTTCTATTTCTTTATCACCTAGAGTAAAACATGAACATTGATGTCTATAACTTTCCAGTATATTACGATCACACTCAGAATAATTATGAGAATAGTTGTAATATTCAGAAAGCCTTAATGGGTTTTCCATTTATTCTGTTTTCTCATGTACATTGATTTTACTTCCTCTTTCTGTTCTAATCACACTGTTCCCTTTGCTCATGATGGTATATACCAAGACTATCAAACATGTTAGTATCTAAAAAATTTAGCTTTGCTAAATTCTACTAAATTTTCTAAATCTTAAATGTCATCTAAATTTCCTGAAAAGACTAATTTATTGCTGCCTTTCTATGTCTATTTAAATTTGTATTATGAATATGCTCTTAATTCATCACTATATAAAACAGATAAAATTTTACTTATTTCTAAAACCTTTCTTTAACTTCAAGTTTTTAGTTCAGCATTTGTCACTATAGACTATGGGCTGAGATTTAAATTTTTTTCATTTACTTTTTTTTTCAATTGCATTATCCACATTTATTTCCATCAGCATCAGCCACTTCCAAAGAATAGTAAAGGGCCAACAAGATTACTCATTATGGAGAGAGACTTGCCACCAAGCCCGACAACCTAAGTTCAATCCCTGGTACCCACATGGTGGAAAGTGAACAAATTTCCACATATTGCCTTCTGAATCCCCACTCTTGTACTATGACAAGTTTTCCCCACCTACCACACAATAAATATATTTGATTAAATTAAACAAGAAACAATTCTACTTATTTAGCCTAGTCTGTTGTCAAGGCTTCAGGTGAACTGAGATTGTAGGGTTTCAGGGACACAGTGGCACTTGACCCACTTCATACCAGGTTGCTGCCATGCCGTGAGTGACAGAAGGCTATCCATTTGATCCAAACCTAGGAAGAACGAACCAAAGGCTGACAGGCCATACTAGTAACAGTCCTGTGATCCAGCTATAGAAAAATACAACAAGAGACTTGAGAAACCACATCTTAATCTCAGAGTTCTTCTAGTTATCAGTGAGTTTTCTATGACAGCAATCTAGGAATGTAAACTAAATATAAATTGTTTTGGTCAGCATTTAAAACTTCAATTTAATAAAAGACTTTCACTTTGTGTGAGTAATTTAGAATTTATAGAAACTGATTTGCATCCTTGAATTTCAAGTCTAGATTTTACTGATCTAAGAGCATAAACACTGATATTTCAAGATCAAGGTATCTGCCACCATTTGGTATGGGATTGTTGCCTGTATCTCATTCAAGTTCCCACAGCACTTGGAATGAAGAGTCAAGGGGTGAGGCAGGGTGAGCAAAGGCTGAGGTAAGATTTTCCCAGCAGAGGCAGTGGTGGAGGAGAGAAGTTTCAGCAGCAGGATAGGAGGAAAAGTGCACAGGAGGCCTAACTGAGAAGCAGACAAGAGACAGACTCCCCATCTCTCTGCAGACCACCAGGCCTCCATTAGACAGCCTGCTTTCCAGTTCTGATGGAATACTGACAACGACAGGGTTAGGGATGCAACCTGGAGGCAGAAGGGGAACAGCAGAGTCAGGAAATCTGTCTCTTCCCAACAAAGACTCTCTTCTACACCGCCTCTTCCCCACAAAGACTCTCTTCACTGTACTGGGTCCCTATACCTGAGGAAAATGCCTACTAGGAGCAAAATCGTTGTAAAGCAAGAGGAATGCAAAGAAGAGCTGCATTTGACCATTCCCAATGACAGAATTTTTAGACAGAAAAGTAACACTTGTTTCTCTTCAGTTGTGCTTCCTCATATACCTTCCAGGTATGCTTTCTCATGCCCTGGAGTGTCCTCCAGGATTTCTTTGACAGCCTATGTCTCCTTTTTGAAGCACTAGAGGTTCCTGCAGAGTCAGACAGGAATATAAATGATGTGGAGGAAGAGTCCTCTCCTGAGAACTGCAGGTCTGGAGGAAGACTTCATCCATCGTCTGAGCAAGGGTCTGAGCTGTCACCTGGACATTGTCTTCAAACACCCTTAGGGCGGCTTCAACCACCACTGTGTGGAAAACCCATGTACACCAGTTGGTTGATGCTTTCCTGGGAAGGACTTGCTTGTTGACTGTTGTTTTCAGGATCTGAGTCCTATAACCACCACATATGGAGGTTACTGAGGAGAATCTTCAGGGCATCATCCAAGTTGCCTGTGACCTGGAGAAGGGCCTTTTTGGCAGCATGTGTGGAATGGGCATATACCTATTCCTTTCAAAGTGTTGATGTTTTCCAGGTGGCTTCTCCACTTTTCCTCCTCCTCATTTGGGTCAGTTACTCTCTGCCATCATAAGCCCTCAGGCTGAGCCGGGCTTCCTGGGCAGTGAACCCCAACTGCAGCAAGTTGTGAACTTTTGATGGATCGATGTACAGGTCTTTTATTTTTATTGAATTTTAGTGAGCTCTACATTTTTCTCCGCTCCCTTCCCTGCCTCCTCAACCCTCCACCAAGGTCCCCAATGCTCCCAATTTACTCAGAAGATCTTGTCTTTTTCTGCTTCCCATGTAGATTATATCTATATAAGTCTCTCTTAATTTCCCATCTCCCCTTGTAATTTATGGTAATTGTGTTTAATTTAAAATGTTGCTTATTTCACAATAAGAATGGCTTGAATTTACAAAGATATTTGTTCCATATTGCTTGTTGAAATGGATACAACAAAATATTATGATATTTAATCTTTATAATAAATTTGACTAGATTGAGAGATAGATTCCTAGTAAATTAATAGAGCATACGTCTAGGTTTGCCTTTGAGAAAATTTGCCATGATGAGTTCCATAACAACTTTGGACTGAAAGTTTTCTCAGAACTTCTGTGGTATCAACAATAAGTAGAAGGCATTTGATGGGAAAAAGTTTTAAGGAGAAAGGTAGACACACATGCCAGCACTGATTTTCATTAGTCTTTGTGTCTATCGCTGTTAATAAATATTACACATTTATTTTTAAAATTAAACTCTAGAATTCAGTAGTATGAATGTTGATTTTATGGGACTAAAAACAAGAAATCAATAGGGGTACATTTTATTTCTTGTATAAACTCCTGAAACAAGCTGTTTCTTATCTTAGAGGATGTCTGAATTTATTGATTCATGGGTATAACACCCTCGTTCTGCTCTCCTGATATGCTCTGACTTTTTTTTACCATCTTTCTGTTATAAGCATATAGTAATTATGTGCCCTTTTACCATAGTTACTCAGATTATTTTTCTTCAAATTATATATTATAGTTACATATGCAAAGTCTTCTTTGCCATATGGTTTAACATGTTCATAAACACATATAATAGAATGTGGACTGCTTTTTCCCCTTGGTAGGTGAATGATTCTGCTTGCCTAAAAAGGGAGGTAGCAAATTTATATTAGTTGCTGGAAATGATTTCAGAAACTGAGCAGTTACAGAAATCACCTTGGTAATCCGTATATTCTACTCTGAGAATAATGTTACGTCTTTGTGTCTACCAGTGGTTTTTAAAAATAGATGCTGGTAATGGACTAAAAGTTCAAGTTTTCATCCTAGCATAAAAAAAGTGCAGAAACATCTGAAAATATGATTTATTTTTATTTTATTTACATGACTTTATTAAATACTAACTGAATGACTTCTAGTCAGTGATGGGGGTTCAATGATTATTTATTTGTTCCAAACATATCTAATCCTTTAATTTGCAGCTAATATCAAATTATAAATGAATAAATACACACTTTTCTTTCTGGGTCTGGGTTACCTCACACAGAATTATCTTTCCCTGTTCCATACATTTGCCAGCTAATTTCATGTTGTCATTAATTTTAACAGCTGATTAATACTCCATGTATAAATATACCACATTTTCTGTGTCCATTCTTCAGTTGAGAGAAATCAAAATTGTTTCCAGGTTCCAGCTTTTATGAGTAAAACTGCTATGAGCATAGTACAGAGAGGGTTCTTTGGTCATATTCTCAAGAATAATATCCTACGTCATGAGATAGATCAATTTCCAATCTTCTGAGGACCTCCTATTGAGTTATTTCTAAAGTGATTGTACAAGTTGGCACATCCACCAGCAGTGGAATAGTATTTCCCTTACTCTATTTCCTTTCCATCATAAGCTGTCACTTGTGTTTTGATCTTATGCATTCTGACAAGTGAAAGATGGAATCTCAGAGTTGCTTTGATTTGTATTTCCCTGATGGCTAAATATGTTAAAATTTTGAGTGTTTCTCAACTATTTGAGATTCCTCGGTTGAGAATTCTCTGTTTAGGTCTGCATTTAAGCATGAAACAAATGCTCATTTATGAGATATTAAAAATGCATGCCAGATATGGTTTCAGTATGTTTGTTTATATATTAATCTTATGTAATTTTTTTTCTATTTTTACAGGTGATTATAGTGAGATTTAAATCAATTAACTAGTATATGACAGGATTTTTTTTAATTTTTATAAAAATAAATTATATTTACTAAAATCTTTACATAATATCATTACAAATTATATTAATTTAGTTTATTACCAGTTTAATGATACAAAAGTTGAATCATAATAATTTTTCTTTAACAATCAAAATGTGTATGTAAGTATCATTAAAATTTCTAATTTTAAAAATTTATACACCACCATAATGAATTCTGCTTAATATTACTCTCACCATACTATATTTCCCTCCTCCATCTGTCAAGGCACAATCCTCTTTATGCTCAGTATTTATGTATGATTTTTAGCCACTGTGTTTATCCCCAGCAGTCTATATGACCAGGGGTTTTGAACTATCCGTAAGAATCAGAAGGCAATGGCTTCATTAGTTTATCAGAGTAAGGTGTTGTCCATAAGTTCCTCTTCTATTTGTGCTTGAGAGATTAAAACTAGTTTTATGTCCACCCAGTATAGACAGCCATAACTGCTATCAGATCACAGTCTTAATGACCATGTCATTCTCATAATAGTTTGTAACCCCTCTCCTTATGTTTTAGTTCTTACTTTATTTCTTTCCCTTTTTTTGTATTGTTTCCTGAGTCTTTGCAACCAGAGTACAAACTTTCTCTTTATGACTGAGTAATCAACTATCACTTTTTCTCTGTATTACGAATAACCATGAGGTTCTGTATCTACTACAGCTCACCAAAAGAGGATACTTCTTCTGATGAGTCCAGTTGTAGAATTTTTTATGAGTATAAATGCAAATATTTAAATGGACAGTTTAGTATCATATTGTTTTAAATAAACAGCTATTGTAATCTTCCGACTATGACCTAAATTCTATTTAACCATGTGTATTTAATTTGCCTTATAGTACCAAACACCATTTCTATTCAATGGAGTCATCCTCAAACCTTATCAAAGAGTGATTAGGTGCCACAATAATATTTTTACCACAATTGCACAAGTTGATAAATCTTGTCTGGAGAATTGTTATCACTCATAGAGTTCACAGCCAAATAAGAACACAGATGACTTTTCTTGCACTGGGGCTTCCATAGCTTTAGAAAACAATATTATGAAGTGTTTTTAAGATAGAGAAGTTGCATATTTATTTTATAATTTGTATTATAATAATATATTTAGCTATCTGCATGCACTTACAAAATTAAGTTACAGTAACAATGAAGATTTTATGTTGTGCAGCCTACATTGTCAATAATTTAATCTAAGTCATTTGTCTTCAGGGATGTAGCCCCTGAGCCATTCCTCATGCTCTAGTAGATAATCCTACATACATCAATCTACAGGCTAAACTAAGGCGACAAAGTGGATTTTATTGAATAAAAAAGAAGTTGTGAGGTAAATGTGGTTTGGGAAATGAGGAAGAATTTTGACGGAAGGGCATGGGAGTAAAGTCAATGGAAAAATGTTAAATGCATGTAATATAAATTTCTCAAACAATAAGGATGTTAAAATTTAATCCTAAAAATATCTTTGAATAAAGCAAATAACTTTCAGAACAGCAACTTCTCATGAGAGTTGTTCATATGATAAGAAATCTAATGAGACTTCTTTACACCTAGTATGTAAGTATTGAACGGGTAAAACCATAGATGTTATATAATTTTAATATTCCTTTATCAAATATTAATGGTTAAGAAGTGCCTTTTGTGCCTTGCCATAAGAATCTCGTTCATTGTAATATTTCAAAATGAATCCTTTTTCTTACTTCTCCATGTGTTTTCATTGAGAAGCATGATCACTGGGTAGTTCTTCAGGTTTTTTGGGATCAGAATCCCTTATAGAAACATTAAGAAACAATCTTTACAATGTGAAACTTTCAGCATCTTTAGATAATCTTTGTGAAATGCATTGTTCTTCTGTGATTATATGAATGACCTCGTTGAAAGGAGTGATAACTTTTTCTTTTTTCACATCATTATGTTTGCTGGGGGAAAGCCCTGCTGTGCTACATCATAATAATGTGTAATCTTCTTGCTCAGTTAAGCTGAGACTTAAAGAGACTGTTCATAGAAGTTGTTCTTGAAACCCTGATCTATAATTTTGGAGAATCACCCTAGCATAAGAGCAGAGGCTTTTGAAGAAGAATACAACCATTAAAACTCTTAAGTGAAGATTAGTTTTAAATTTTACAATCTGGTATTAAGCCATCTGGAAAATTGTAGATTTTGTTAAAGTTCTGAGCTTTCTCAGTGCCAATTCATGACATTTTCCTTTTGTAAAATTCCTCCTTCTCTAATAGAATAGACATACACCACACACACACATACACACACACACACACACACACACACACACATTGCATGCATGCACACATACACACAAGCACACACATGTGCATGCTCACACCTGATAAGTTCTAATTTAGTCATCCTAGATTGTCTTTTTCCTACCAGATGACTTTGTTACTTTTGAAGACAAGTACAAAACAGCTATTTGTTTTGTGCAGAACCTTTAGAATTCATCGCAATTACTTGTTAACCTTTAATATATTTCTTGTGTATCTCTATATTCCAAAGAAGATTTTTCATTTTACTTTTAAGAAATGCATATTCATATTTTTAGTGTGTGTGTGTGTGTGTGCCTAAGTGTATTATGAAAGTCAGAAGGGGGCTTTGGATGACCTGGAACTGGAATTAGAGATGGTTGTAAGCCGTAATATAAGGAGAGGGAGTGATTTTGAGACCTCAAATCATGCCCCCATTGTCATGCTTTCAGCAAGACCGCATTTTCTAATCCTCCCCAAAAAGCTACAACCCTAGACCAAGTAGAAGCCTGAGAATGATGAGGTAGTGCATCTCATTTAAACCACAATAAGTAAACTCTAAACCAACTTTTCTCTCTTGGAATTTTAGATTTTAAAATGAGACATTATAGTTCTACTACATTTTTTTCATGTTTTTCTGTTTCTTTAGGTAAAGAGGCATTGCTGAACCAGTGATTCATGATTAAGAGAACTAATTCAATTTTGCACAATATCAGATTTTTTTCAATGCCTAAAGTAAGAACTAGTGATCTCTAATCCAGGAGTACTAATAATATTCAATGTTCTCCCATCTTTCTCTTTGAGATTTTATCTTTATTATTAAGAGTAATGCCAAAAAACACTTTTCAACATGTTTTAAGATCACTGGAACTAAATGTTGTCTTCTTGTGAACTGGATTAAAATGAGGCTGAAATCTATGAAGACTGTGATTATTTTAATCATTACTCTTTTCTTGACAGTTTGACACTTAATTCCATAAAAGGACAGATACAGTACATAGTACATATAAAGAACAAGAAAGGCACAGTTTGACACTTAATTCCATAAAAGGACAGATACAGTACATAGTACATATAAAGAACAAGAAAGGCAGGTTGGTATTTCATTTCTCAGGTGTCAAGGATCCACCATATTTACTTTTCTTAAAGAATCTAATGTATTTAAGGACTATCGTTTTCAATAATTGCTGTTTGTCCCATTTGCATTACATCAAAATTTGAAAGGTTTTTTTAAGCTGTTCTGTGACATGCTTCATCATTCTTATAACAGAGAGCCTTTACTGAGAAGGAAAAGAGTAGCAACTAAACACTTGCAAGTTTGTGGGTCTTGCTTGACTTCCTCATTTGTATGTTTGCACAAATGTTTTCAATATTTTTTTCTGATTCTTAAACAATAGAAAATAATATATAATAATTACCAAAGTTAACTAGACAGGACATACTTACACATTTTGCTATAAATATTTAAACCCTTAATATGTCATCTTTACTTAATTCAATGGACATTTTAATTTAGCATTTTGTATTTAAAAATTTGCTGCCGAAACATGAATTCATCTACTAAAAATTGACAGATTTTGTTTAAATTACATCTTTTAAATATGCATAAAAAACTCAAAGGTATATTCATTTTTAATTAAATGTGACTTCTGAGCATAGATAGTCTATGAATCTTTAACCACAACTTATTGTTTAGGCATATGAAATGTTACGTTTACTTCAAGAATAAAATTTCTGGCCTATTTTGCAGGTCCAAATTAAGTACATACTTAGTTACTTTTTGAATACATCTGTCAAAAATTCTGCCACATCTCTGGCATTTTAATTACTTTTAACAATGTTTTCTCTTCTAAATTGCCTTCTCTGAAAATCATAACAAACAAAAAGCTCTTCATCTTCCTTTGTGGCTAAATGCTACAATTCTTTCTTTTTTTTTTTTTGAAAGTAAATTTTATTAAATTATAAAAGTTTCCATTTCCGCCCCTCTTCCCAACACCCTCCCACTCCTCCCACTCCCTCTCCTCCTCCCTCTTCGTCCCTTAGGGCAGTCAGGGTTTCCTGCCCTGTGGGAAGTTCAAGTTCCTCCCCCCTCCATCCAGGTCCAGGAAGGTGAGTATCCAAACAGACTGGATCCCCAAAATCCAGAATATGCAGAGGAAACAGGTCCCAGTATCATAGTCAATGGCTTTTCAGAAAGACTTCGGGCCAGCCACATTCAGAGAATCCGGCCAAATTCCGAGAATCTGGTTAGATCACGTCCTCGTTCAGTCCCAGACCAACTGGCCTTGGTAAACTCTCATTAGATCCATTTCCTTGTATCAGTGGGTGATAGCATCCCTCGCAGTACTGATTTCGTTTTTCATGTTCTTCCTCCTTCTGCTCCTCATTTGGACCTCGGGGGGCTCAGTCCGGTGCTCCAATGTGGGTCTCCGACTGTATCACCGTCCTTCGCCAGATGAAGAATCTATGGTGATAAGCAAAATATACATCAGTATGGTTATGGCCCACGGCCGATTCAGGCACCCTCTCCTCTGTCGAGAGAACAATCTGGGGGATCTCTCCTTGGACCTGGGATCCCATATATAATCAAGTCTCCTGTAAACCCTAAAATGACTCCCTTAGTTGAAATATATTCTTCCGTGATCCCATATTCATCCTTCCTCCCTCCCCCCCCCCATCCCAGGCCACCGAGCTTTCCCCATTCCTCCCCTACTCCCTTCTCTCTAACCCTCTCCCCTTCCATGAACCCTCCCACCGCCCCATGCACCCGAGGTTACCTGGGACTCTTGTCTATTTCCTACCTCCTGGTGGATAGCTAAATAATCTTCATCAGGTTCATCTTCTTATTTAGCTTCTCTAGGATCACGAATAATAGGCTCAAAGACCTTTAATTATGGTTAGAATCCACTTATGAGTGAATACATACTGTGTTCCTCTTTTTGGGTCTGGCTTACCTCACTCAGTAAAGCGTTTTCTATTTCCATCCATTTGCATGCAAAATTCAAGATGTCATTGTTTTTTACCGCTGAGTAAAACTCTAATGTGTATATGTTCCACACCATTTTTAACCATTCTTCTATTGAGGGGCACCTAGGCTGTTTCCAGGTTCTGGCTATTACAAACAGTGCTGCTATGAACATAGTTGAACAAATGCTTTTGTAGTATGTTAGGGAATCTTTAGGGTATATTCCCAAGAGTGGAATTGCTGGGTCCTGAGGGAGGTTGACTCCCAGTTTCCTGAGAAACCGCCACACTGATTTCCACAGTGGCTGCACAAGTTTGCATTCCCACCAACAATGGATGAGTGTTCCCCTCACCCCACATCCTCTCCAGCATAGGCTATCATTGGTGTTTTTGACTTTAGCTATTCTGACAGGTGTAAGATGGTATCTCAAAGTGGTTTTGATTTGCATTTCCCTGATCGCTAAGGAGGTTGAGCATGACCTTAAGTGTCTTCTGGCCATTCGAAATTCATCTGTTGTGAATTCTCTGTTAAGTTCAGTACCCCATTTTTTAATTGGGTTAATTAGAGTTTTAGTGCCTAGTTTCTTGAGTTCTTTGTATATTTTGGAGATCAGACCTTTGTCTGATGAGGGGTTGGTGAAGATCTTCTCCCAGTCAGAAGGCAGCCTTTTTGTCCTACTGACAGTGTCCTTTGCTTTACAGAAGCTTCTCAGTTTCAGTAGATCCCATTTATTCATTGTTTCTCTTATTGTCTGTGCTGCTGGGGTCCTACTTAGGAAGAGGCCTCCCGTGCCTATATCTTGTAGACTACTTCCCACTTTCTCTTCTATCAGGTTCAAAGTGGACGGATTAATGTTGATGTCTTTAATCCATTTGGACTTGATTTTTGTGCATGGTGATAGATATGGATCTACTTTCATTTTTTTACAGGTTGACATCCAGTTATGCCAGCACCATTTGTTAAAGATGCTTTCCTTCTTCCATTGTATACCTTTAGCTCCCTTGTCGAAAATTAGGTGTTCATAAGTTTGTGGGTTAATATCTGGGTCTTCTATTCGATTCCATAGGTCGACTTCTCTGTTCTTATGCCAATACCAAGCTGTTTTCAATACTATAGCTCTGTAATAGAGTTTGAAGTCAGGGATGGTAATGCCTCCAGAAGTTCTTTTATTGTATAAGATTGTTTTGGCTATCCTGGGTTTTTTGTTTTTCCATATAAACTTGATTATTGTTCTCTCAAGGTCTGTGAAGAAGTTTGATGGGATTTTGATGGGGATTGCATTGAATCTATAGATTGCTTTTGGTAGAATTGCCATTTTTACTATGTTGATTCTCCCAATCCAAGAGCAGGGGAGGTCTTTCCATTTTCTGGTATCCTCCTCAATTTCTTTCTTCAAAGACTTAAAGTTTTTGTCAAATAGGTCTTTCACTTCCTTGGTTAGAGTAACCCCAAGATATTTTATGCTATTTGTGGCTATCGTGAAAGGTGATGTTTCTCTGATTTCCCTCTCTGCTTCTTTATCCTTTGTGTATAGGAGGGCCACTGATTTTTTGGAGTTGATCTTGTATCCTGCCACATTACTAAAGGTGTTTATCAGCTGTAGGAGTTCTTTGGTAGAGTTTTTGGGGTCACTTATGTAAACTATCATATCGTCAGCAAATAACGAAAGTTTAACTTCATCCTTTCCAATACGAATCCCCTTGATCTCCTTATGTTGTCTTATTGCTATTGCTAGAACTTCAAGCACTATATTGAAGAGGTATGGAGAGAGTGGACAGCCTTGTCGCATTCCTGATTTTAGTGGAAAGGCTTTGAGTTTCTCTCCATTCAGTTTGATGTTAGCTGTCGGCTTGCTGTATATTGCTTTTATTATATTTAGGTATGATCCTTGTATCCCCAGTCTCTCTAACACCTTTATCATAAATGGGTGTTGAATTTTGTCAAATGCTTTTTCAGCATCTACTGAGATGATCATATGGTTTTTTTCTTTCAGTTTATTTATATGATGGATTACATTGATAGATTTGCGTATGTTGAATCAGCCCTGCATCTCTGGAATGAAGCCGACTTGATCATAATGGATAATTTTTCTAATGTATTCTTGGATTTGGTTTGCCAGTATTTTATTGAGAATTTTCGCGTCGATGTTCATGAGTGGGATTGGCCTGTAATTCTCTTTCTTGGTTGTGTCTTTGTGTGGTTTTGGTATTAGGGTAACTGTAGCTTCATAAAAGGAGTTAGGCAATGACTCTTCTGTTTCTATATTGCGGAATACATTAAGGAGTATAGGTATTAGCTCTTCCTGGAAGTTCTGGTAGAATTCTGCATTGAAACCATCTGGTCCTGGGCTTTTTTTGGTAGGGAGATTTTTGATAACAGCTTCTAATTCTTCGCGACTAACAGGTCTATTTAGATTGTTCACCTGTTCTTGGTTTAACTTTGGTATATGGTACTTATCTAAAAAAATGTCCATTTCTTTTACATTTTCCAACTTTGTGGCATATAAACTTTCATAGTAAGATCTAATGATTCTCTGAATTTCCTCTGTGTCTGTGGTTATGTCCCCCTTTTCATTTCTGATCTTATTAATTTGCATGTTCTCTCTCTGCCATTTGATTAATTTGGATAGGGGTTTGTCAATCTTGTTGATTTTCTCCAAGAACCAGCTTTTTGATTCATTGATTCTTTGGATTGTTTTCTCTGTTTCTATTTTGTTGATTTCAGCCCTCAGTTTGATTATTTCCAGTCTTCTAGACCTCCTGGGTGAATCAGCTTCTTTTTTTTTTCTAGAGCTTTCAAGTGTGCTGTTAAGTCTCCAATGTGTGCTTTCTCCGTTTTCTTTAATTGGGCACTTAGTGCTATGAACTTTCCTCTTAGCACTGCTTTCATAGTGTCCCATAGGTTTGAGTATGTTGTGTCTTTATTTTCATTAAATTCAAGGAAGAGTTTAATTTCTTTCTTTATTTCTTCCTTGACCCAGGGGTGATTTAGTAGTTGACTGTTCAGTTTCCATGAGTTTGTTGGCTTCCTGGGGGGGGCATTGTTGTTGAATTCTAATTTTAGTCCATGGTGATCTGACAAGGCACATCTAATTACTAATATTTTTTTGTATCTGTGGAAGTTTGCTTTGTTACCGAGTATGTGGTCAATTTTCGAAAGGTTCCATGAGCTGCAGAGAAAAAGGTATATTCTTTCCTATATGGCTGGAGTGTTCTATACATGTCTGTTAAGTCCATTTGATTCAATACCTCCAATAAATCTCTCAATTCTCTGTTTGGTTTCTGTCTGATTGACCTGTCCATTGGTGAGAGAGGAGTGTTGAAGTCTCCTACTATTAGTGTGTGTGGTTTGATGACCGCCTTGAGTTCTAGAAGAGTTTCTTTTACATATGTGGGTGCCTTTATATTAGGAGCATAGATATTCAGGATTGAGACTTCCTCCTGATGAATTGTTCCAGTTATGAGTATGAAATGTCCATCTCCATCTCTTCTGATTGATTTTAGTTTGAAGTCGATTTTGTTAGATATTAGAATGGCCACGCCCGCTTGTTTCTTAGGTCCATTTGCTTGGAAAAGCTTTTCCCAACCCTTTACTCTGAGTAGGTGTCTGTCTTTGTGGTTGAGGTGTGTTTCTTGTAAACAGCAGAATGTTGGATCCTGTTTTCGTATCCAATCTCTAAGTCTGTGCCTCTTTATAGGTGAATTGAGTCCATTGATATTAAGTGATATTAATGACCAGTGGTTGTTGACTCCGGTCATTTTTTTTTTTTATTTTAGGTAGTAGAGTGTATGTGTTTTTCTTCTTTGATTTATGCTTGTGAATGGTCACTAGATGTTCGAGTTATTGTAGGCCGTGTTGGGAATGTTAGATTCCTTCGGTAGTGATTTTCCTTCTAATATTCTCTGAAAGGCTGGATTAGTAGCTACGTATTGTTTAAATTTGTTTTTATCCTGGAATATTTTGTTTTCTCCGTTGATAGTGAACAATAGCTTGGCTGGGTATAGTAGTCTGGGTTTGCATCCATGGTCTCTTAGTTTCTGCAGTACCTCTATCCAGGATCTTCTGGCTTTCATGGTTTCCATAGAGAAATCCGGTGTAAGCCTGATAGGTTTACCTTTATACGTTACTTGACCTTTTTCCTTTGCAGCTCTTAAAATTTTTTCTTTAATATTTATGTTTTGTGTTTTGATTATTATATGGCGAGGGGATGTTTTTTTCTGATCCAGTCTATTCGGTGTTCTGTATGCTTCTTGAACCTTCATAGGAATATCGTTCTTTAGGATGGGAAAGTTTTCTTCTATAATTTTGTTGAGTATATTTTCTGGACCTTTGAAATGCAATTCTTCTCCTTCTTCTACTCCTATTATTCTTAGATTGGTTTTTTTTATTGTGTCCCACAGTTCTTGAATGTTTTGTGATGAGAATTTGTTGGATTTGCTGTTTTCTTTGGTCAGAGTGTTTAATTTCTCTATGGTGTCCTCAGAGTCTGAGATTCTTTCTTCTATCTCTTGTATTCTATTGGTTAAGCTTGTTTCTGAAGTCTCTGTTCGTTTACCCAGATTTTCCATAGCCAGCCGGCCCTCGGTTTGTGATTTCTTCATTGACTCCTTTTCAGTTTTCAAATCTTGAACTGTTTCTATTACTTGTTTGATTGTTTTTTCTTGGTTTCCCAGAATTTCATTTACGGATTTACTCATTTCTTCAAACTTTTTGGTATATTTCTCTTCCATTTCTTTACTCATTTCCTCAATCTTTTTGTTATATTTATCTTCCATTTCTTTACAGCAGATTTTCACCTCCTGTTTAAGTTCCTCTATTATTTTCATAAAGATCCACTTAGAGTCAATTTCTTCTATTTCTTCTGGAGTAGGGTGTTCACTTCTTCTAGTTTCCTTATCCCTGGATTCTGGAGATGTCATGTTGCCTTTCAGGTTGTTGGAGGAATTATTGCATTGGCGCCTGCCCATCTCCCCCACTCTGGATGAAACTCCTCAGCACTTTCTGGATAGAACTCCTCAGCACTCTCTGGGTAGGACTTCACAGCACTCTATGGATAGAGCTCCTCAGCCCTCCCTGGGAAGAACTCCTCAGCAATGCAACAGGGCTAGCTGGTCTTCCCAGGACCCAGGAGACAAAGGGTCAGCAGCAGTGGGGGGAGGGGAGGGGTCCCTTGGAACACAGAAGGCCCTGCCACAGAAGCTGAGGGGGGAAGGGCTGTGCTCCCTCCCCGGACAGGCAGGCAGGCTGCCCAGGCTAGCACCCACTCAGCTCTCTGGGAAGAACTCCTCTGCAGGGCAACAGGGCTAGCTGGTCTTCCCAGAACCCAGGAGACAAAGGGCCCGCAGCAGTGGGGGGAGGGGAGGGGTCCCTTGTAACACCGAAGACCCTGCCGCAGAAGCTGAGGGGGGAAGGGCTGTGCTCCCTTCCCGGACAGGCAGGCAGGCTGCCCAGGCTAGCACCCACTCAGCTCTCTGGGAAGAGCGCCTCAGCAGTGCAACAGGGCTAGCTGGTCTTCCCAGGACCCGGGAGGCAAAGGGCCTGCAGCAGTAGGGGGGAGGGCAGGGTTCCTTTGGAACACCGAAGACCCTGCTGCAGAAGCTGGGGGGGGGGGGTGCTGTGCTCTCTTCCTGGGCAGGCAGGCTGCCCAGGTGTGCACCCACTCACCTCTCTGGGAAGAACTCCTCAGCAGGGCAACAGGGCTAGCTGGTCTCGCTACCATTCTTTCTTAACTTTCATACTTGCCTAGAGTTTCAGAATTTCTTCTCCCGTCTATAGTTGATGTTTCTGAAATATTTTCCTTTAAAGAAGTGAACATATTTGTATAATAAAAGAGAAAATAAATATCCACCATAACCTGTACTGGTGGCATAGAAGCAATGTCAATATAGTAAAATTTCAGTGTGATACAGGCAGTGAATGAACATGTTTCCTACTCCAAAGTGTTTTCCTGCATAGATAACTAGAGTCAAGCTTCAATGTCAATAGCATGTGAAGAAAAGCATTAGGTTATTTTCTTGTTTCTTCCACTTAACTTATCATATAACTGAAGATTAAGTTTTTACAATTGCAGGTTTTGTAAATGTCTTCACTTGAAAATTTGTCATAACTCACTTGAAATTTGTGTGGCAATGGAAATTTTTCTTCCTGATTTAAATTTTTGACAACACTGTAGTTTATAAATGAATTTGACAAGGCTTGTGATTTGAAGTATTTTACTTGTCAAAATGCCTTCACTGCAGTTTAATTTTCAAATATAAACACTGTTTTAACTTGTACTTGTAGTTTGATTTATTAAGAAATGTCAAGTTTATAGCAAAAATGACTTTGTACTGTGATTCATTGTTTGGTAGTAAGAATGAGTGCTTTTCTTCTTGTTCAGTAGAATATTCTTTTCATTAAATAAATTCCTTCATGCCATATGTATATTCTATCAGTCATAACAGTTAATATTATCTAACATCTTTAAAAATACTATAGGCTCTTTTGTCAATGGGAGCAATTCATATAGGCAAATGTATAATCATTTAAAATTTAGTATTAGTTCTTCACATGATGAACAAATATTTATTGTTGATGAAAATCTGTTAACTGATGGAGAGACAATGAAACATATTCCAAGTCATTACTCCATATATTCTAAATTCCCCCTAATACATAATATCTTAATTATTATTATCTTAATGTCCATAACTTTTTATGTAATCAAATTTATCAAGTTGCTAATCTCGATTTTATTTTTTCTGAATACAGTTTATGAGACTGTGTTAGTAAACAGGACTTTTAATGCAATGACCATTAATACACAGTTGTTTTGGATAGTTTATTATGCTTTATGATAGTTTATAATAGCTTTATAATACTTATTTTGCCCATAGCCTCACATCATTTACAAAATTTTATTTTTTCATGAGAAGAATTGCTATAATGTGATGTTACATTTTTACTTATGTTTCTCATGGTTTCTGTGATTCCATGAGTTGAAACATGGTTATAACTGTTTTGTCTATTAATAATAATCTGTTATGTGTCTTTTATGTGGCAGCAAGAGTATAACTTCATAATAAACATGAGTTGGCATTTAACTGATAATGAAATAATCCTTACTGAATTGCATTAAGATGTCGTGATACACATCTGTTTTTTTCATGTTTAGATATATGGTGACTACAAGCCTGGTAAAAAGAAAAATAATAAATTGAACTGTCAGTGTATGGTGATATATGTGACATGTGAAACTCTGACAAGTAGTAGCCCCATCATTGATGTTTCTAATGTTTTATCCAGCATCAGAAAATCATGAGACCATGATATAAGACCTGTAACAACATTTTTCAACTACACTACTTTTGCATATACACATCCAGCAGACCCTGGTTTGTATAATTTCTACTTCTTTTATAATGTTATTTATTTCATTGATGAAATCATTGCTTTTAACCAACATTTTACTGTATTACCTAAAATCATATATATATAATGTGTATTTAATGTTTTAAAGACAGAACATATACTTTATAATATGAGGAAAACAAATTAAATTAATTACAAAACTTCCTTCTTTTCTGATGTTAATCACTGTTTAGGCATGGTAGATTGGGATTTGTCCATTGGCTCATAAATCCTTTTGCATTTCATGTGTATATTGAATGTCTTTATAAGACACAAGGCAGATATACAGTTTCATAGCACACACAGGACAGATTTTAATTTTAGACAATGGTGAAAACAGTAAACATAAATCTTGAAGTCACTGAGTTATAGGAATATTGCATTGAAATTCTCCCGAACATAAATTTTGACTTAGACAATTTAAGCTGTCATGTATTTGATCCTATGCTGGGAATATAATAAATAACTGTACTACATTTAAATATAAACTCTGAGAAAGAAAAGTGTTGTCTGTTTCACATTTTTTAGGACCTGGAAGATTCAGCATATTGTAACACATAATAACTCATTAGTTACATAAAATATTCTTTCTAAAAAGAGATAATTTTCTTATTTCCTTGCACACAATGTCTGTGTGTGTTGTGTGCATGTTCATGTATTTGTATTATTGTGAATGAGTAGCTTAAAATATTCTTTTTCTTCCTTTACAAAGACAATAAAGGAGATGGTACGATCTCGCACCCCGATGAAAGAGGCAACAACTGTGGAAATCTGGACTCATCCCCATCCACAGGTATCAAAACAATATGCTTTAATATTTCCCACCTTTAACTTTTGCAAGACAAGTTCAAACTTCCCTTCAAAGATATAATATTTGGGTCTATTAAAACATACTAACAGTATACAGATAGACTGACACATAAACTTGCTCTTGTATAGCATGTAATAAATATCAAGGAATGATAACTTGTTTCAAGTTTAAACTCTGTTCACAGATAAGAAAGGAATGAGGGAGGTGTATGTAATTTCAAAATTATAATGTATTTTAGGAAAACTGTTTGGATACCAAAACAAGAATCCAAAGAGTAACGAAGTCCCTCTGGGCTCCATGGTTAATAAAACAACTGGTGGGAAGATAAGTGATAGAACTTCATTAATAACCAATTTGGTTTTGTTACATATCTTAAAGTTATTAAAGCAAATTTCTCCAGAGTTCATGTAATATGTGTAAATTAATAGAGATATTAAGGTCTTCTAATTGATATAATTTGTACTCAATAAAATTTTCTGAAAAAAGATTCAGATAATTATATTTCTTTGAAAAATATCCTTTAAAGAGATGACTTTTTAGAGATTAGCAAAATAGGAACAAAAGAATATAAGAGAGGCAATGATTCTAAGATAACCTCTATCCATCCTTTCATTCAATGTACTCAGTTTGACAAGCTTTATACTAAAGGGATAGGTTTTTTTTTTTTGATCCTCATTATCATCAGTGATTTTATAAGAGTATGAGGAATAAGTGTTTTCATATATATGATTTATCATATTTCTTTAGGTATTTTCAAGTTAAGCTCCAATGATGAAAATGAAATTGTAAATGCGTTATTTCTTTCTATTGTATTTTGCTTTGTTTTCTCAAAGTTCAAAGCACCTACTTACTTGGCTAAAAACTCAGGGTGTGCTGTATCACAAATAAAAAAAAAAGCTCAGAGACAGAATTTGGGGTTCAACTTGAAAACCAGAAAAGCAAACCAGCCAAGTTACTAGAGAAATTTTACCTCCACCAATACTGGATGATCATAAACTAAGCAATTAACCTCTCTCTCCTTCCCTTTTATTTCTCTCTAGTGCTCGGACTAGAGGTGTGACTCCCTAGGTCTGAGATTAAAGGTGTAGGCACAGCCACCTTAAATTGTTTCTGCATTCATCTTGTATAGCCCAGGGTAATGTTGAACTCACAGAGATCCATATGCCTCTGTCTCCCAAATCCTGGGATTAAAAGTGTGTGTCACCGTTGCCTAACCTCTAGTGGCTTTAGTTTTGCCTCTGGTCTTCAGGACAGATTTATTTATCAAAATACAAGTAAAATACCATTACAGTGTACCTTTGTAATGTCTTAGAGAAAAGTATGTGTTTTGTTAAAATGTAAGTTAACTATTGCCATAGAATGTTTTGAGACCAGAATGGGGACTTTTGAGAATTGTTTTGATCTTCTAGAGATATTTTATGCAAGCACTTGAATACCAAACAAATTAGTATTTTATTCTTTACACAAGGGGAAGCTTTATTTTATGTTCAATCAGTGTGCTTTAATGTTATCCACTTTATTTTTAAGTAGGCTTTCTTTTCAGTGTTTTTAGAAAACACCCATTTCACTATCCAAGCAGAGTCATAAACTTTGGCCATCATTCATAGCATATGATAGCATTAATAATTGAATTTTGTTCCTTAATTAATATTGTTATAAGTGACTGTTAAAGAATTGCTCCAAATCTTAATAACTCCTCCTTTTCATTTGATGATTTATTCTTGTAAAATTACTTTGAACTATAGACATTATATTTTTTTCCAGATGAGAACTGGGAAAAGTTAAATAATATTATCTAACATTTCACAGCTTACAAATGTCAGATAAGGAAATTAACGCATAAATGGTATTTGGAGACCCATGTCTACCCACTGAATCAACTTTTTTATAACTGTAATCAGGATGGACAGCCCTTCATTAAACATATATCCTAAGTTTGACCAGAGGTTCCATGAGTTCCATAGCCTGTTAGTAAATTTTAGTAACATAGCAGATGGGTTCCATATCTAAATATAAAAGGCTTATGAGTTTCCATAGCAGTCAAATGCAGAGGGCAACAGATGGGAATCATTTCTCTATAGATCTTGAATCATAATATTAGCACTCAATTTTGAAAAGATGTTGGTAACTGTGATATTCACAACTCCACATCTCCTTGTAATTAGACTTCAAAAATAAATATAGACTTTATGTATCATTCAATATAATCATAATTTAAATGAATAAAACATAGATTTTCAGTTTTCAAATATAAGATGAAAATCAATGAATCATTTGTTTATATATAATTTGAAATTATGACTCATCAGCCTGTGCGTGAGTCTTCTTGCTATGCCTTACATCCAAGTGAAATAAATTCTGTTTTCAATCATAGAGTCAACCTTGTTGATCATACTAAAATCAAGATAATATAAGATCATTATTATTGTTATATTAGTTCATTTATCATATTTAATCCCAAGAATACCACATTGGAAGTTAAATGGAGTCCACTTGAGAAAAGAATGAACACCAAGAATCCATATGAAGGACATCAATATCATAAAAGCATGATGCTGAAAAGAAGGTAGGAGGCAAGGAACATTAGCATGCACAAGAGGAAATATCAATTTAGAACAAAAGCAGAAACTAGGGATTCTATTTGATGAAAAGTATTCTGTAGAGAAGAAAATGCATAAGCATTTATACCATTCTTCAAGCATACATCATATTTGGTTCTTTTTACAGTAAAGCTCTTGTTAGAATCTCCCAATAATGGCACTTGATAGCTGGGGTAAAGGACAGAATATTTCAACTTGCTTTGACACTTATACATTGGGGATAGTTATTTCATGTAAATTTTAAGTTTAACACACAATATAAATATAAGAGTGAATATAGATATATATATATATGAGAGTGATATTCTAACACACACACACATACACACACACACATATATATATATATATTAGAGCGAATGAGGAGTGAGAGAGAATATAAAAATTTGTTTTTCTCTTCAAGAATGTATCACCGTTTTGCTCATACATGTGCTAATAAACTGTATATATGTTTGTGTGTGTGTGTCAAATTGTTAATAGTTAAAGTAATGTATAGCTATATAACAAACATAAGACAAAACAATATTTTTTTCAAAATCTCTACTATATTTCTATTAAACATGTTACTGATTAAAGCATTTGCTGATTTCTAGATTTAATTGTATGGCACAATTTTATCTGGTTTGTAAAGAAGGCACATAAGCAAGAAGTTCTTGTAAGTGATATAAACATATTTCACATCATGTTTAGGCAAATAACTCATTCTTAATATTGAGTCAATCATTTTGAGAGTTCTTTATTTTATTTTTATATTTTTTTATTATTTTATTTAGCTCTATATTTTTCTCTGCTCGCCTCTCTACCTCTCCCCTCCATTTCAACCATCTCCCAAGGTTGCCATGATCCCAATTTACTCAGGAAATCTTGTATTTTTCTTCTTCCCATGTAGATTAGATTTATATATGTCTTTCTTAGGGTCCTCATTATTGTCTAGGTTCCCTGAGATTGTGAATTATTGGCTGGTTGTCTTTGCTTTATATTTACCAACGACTGATGAGTGAGTACATGTGATAATTGTCTTTCTGGGTCTGGGTTACCTCACTCAAAATACTGTTTTCTAGCTCCATCCATTTGCCTTCAAAATCAAGATGTTATTATTTTTTTCTGCTGTGTAGTACTCCATTGTATTAATTTACCACATTTCCTTATCCATTCTTCAGTCTAAAGGCATTTCAGTTGTTTCTGGCAATGACAAACAATGCTGTTATGAACACAGTTGAGCATATGTCTTTGTGACACGATTAAGCATCCTTTGGAAATATATCCAAAAGTGGTATTACTGGGTCTTGAGGAATATTGTTTCCTAATTTTCTGAGAAATTGCCACACTGACATTGAAAGGAGCTGTCCCAGCTGCATTCTTAACAGCAATGCAGAAGTGTTCCCTTTACCCTACAACCTCTCCAGCATAAGCTGTCAGTAGTGTTTTTGATCTTGACCATTCTTACAGGTGTAAGATGGAATCTCAGAGCTGTTTTGATTTGTATTTACCTGATGACTAAGGATGCTGAACATTTCTGTTAGTGTCTTTCAGATATTTTAGATTCCTCTGTTGTGAGTTCTCTGTTTAGGTCTGTATTCCTTTTTTTAATTGTTTTTTTTTTTTTTTTTTGATTACCAATTTCTTGAGTTCTTTGTATATTTTTGAGATCAGCCCTCTGTCTGATGTGAGGTTAGTGAAGAACTTTTCCCATTCTGCAGGCTGTCATTTCATCTTGTAGACCATGTCCTTTGCTTTACAGGAGAGGTTTTTATTTGTCTATTCACTGTTAGTGCCCAAAGGAAAGAGAAGCAATGTTAGAATAATTCAGCTAGTAGTTACTTCTGAAAGTTTACATTTTTCCTGTTATGTTGCTGTGTAGTCTGGATTTATATACTTTTAGAATTTGGGTCTACTCTCCTTCAATTTCTTAGTGATAATTCCTAAACTTTCTATACTTGTAAGCTCTGCTCTTTGATATGAAGCTTTCTTTGATAACACGTTATATGAAAATAGGTTAAGATGAGTGAAGAGTTTCTGGTATTTGGAAGCTTACCAAGGTTTTGCAAAGAGACACCATAGTCAGTTTTAATTTGTTTAGCTTTAAAGAATTCTTGAGAATGAGATCCTCAAAAGGGTTCATATGAATATGCCTCATAGCAAGGCTGCAAAACACAATGACCTGAAAATCTGTTGTGAAACATTGACTCTCCCAGGTTTCTCTTTCTAGTTCACTCTAAAATGATTACCATACATTTCAGTCTGCATGTCAATGGTGATTACAGATTACCTTCTAATGAATGTAGAATATGTTAATTCTATAAGTTTTCAATTATCTCTTACTGGATATTGAAATAGGATTCAATTCATTCAGTCTCTATTGTCCCTTATATTTCTGTTCTTAACTGTTCATTTTTTAAAGCATACATACAATTTAGTCAGAGTGAATACATTGCTAATTATTTGTCTTTGTTCTTCTTTGGGCACTAATTTATATATTTCTCACCTTCTACTTAATGTTCCCTCCTCATATCTACCTCTGTTTACTAGTGATTATTTGCACTCATATAGTTTGCAACTCAGGAGGCTTTTTATGTCTGGTCTAAAATTGCAAGAATCTGTGGGAATGGGAGCTCCTGAGAACAATGAAGCTATCTAGATTATACCTCCATCTGAATCAGAGCATCTCATACTCACTACATATTTTATTTTTCAATGCCATCTATAACACGCTTCCTTTATCTCAGTACTAATATCCACCTACATATTTTTTTTAATTTTGATTTTTATTGAGCTCTACATTTTTATCTACTCCCCTCCCTGCTTCTCCCCTCTCCCCTTCAACCCTCCCCCAATGTCCCCATGCTCCCAATTTACTCAGGAGATCTTGTCTTTTTCTACTTCTCATGTATATTAGATCTATGTATGACTCTCTTAGAGTCCTCATTGTTGTCTAGGTTCTCTGGGATTGTGGTGTAGGTTGGCTGGTTTTCTTTGCTTTATGTTTAAAAGTCACCTATGAGTGAGTACATGTAATAATTGTCTTTCTGTGTCTGAGTTACCTCACTCAAAATAATGTTTCCTAGTTCCATCCAATTGCCTGCAAAATTCAAGATGTTGTTTTCTTTTTTTGCTGTGTAGTACTCTATTGTATAAATGTACCACATTCTCCTTATTCATTCTTTGATCGAGGGACATTTAGGTTGTTTCCAGGTTCTGGCTATGACAAATAATGCTGCTATGAAGATAGTTGAGCACATGTTCTTTCGCACAATTGAGCATCCTTTGGATATATACACAAAAGTAGTATTACTGGGTATTGAGGAAGGCTGTTCCCTAATATTCTAAGAAATTGCCACACTGACTTTCAAAGGGGCTGTACCAGCTTGCATTCCCACCAACAATGCAGAAGTGTTCCCTTTGACCCACAACCTCTCCAGCATAAGTTGCCATCAGTGTTTTTGATCTTGACCATTCTTACAGTTATAAGATAGAATTTCAAATTTATTTTGATTTGCATTTCTCCAGTTGCTAAAGATGTTGAACATTCCCTTAAACGTCTTTCAGCCATTTTAGATTCCTCTGTTGAGAGCTTGCTGTTTAGTTCTGCACACCATTTTTTTTTAACTTGACTATGTGTTCTTTTCATGACCAATTACTTGAGTTCTTTGTATATTTTAGAGATCAGATCTCTGTCTGATGCTGGATTAGTGAAAATATTTTCCCATTCTGTAGTCTGTCGTTTTGTCTTGTTGACCTTGTCCTTTGCTTTACAGAAGCTTTTTCAATTTCAGGAAGCCCCATTTATTATTTGTTTTTCTCAGTGTCTGTGCTGCTGGGTATATATTTAGGAAGTGGTCTCCTATGTCAATGCATTCAAGTGTACTTCCATCTTTCTCTTCTGTAAGGGTCAATGTGACTGGCTCTATGTTGAGGTCTTTGATCCATTTGGACTTGGATTTTGTGCATGGTGATAGATATGGATCTATTTTCATTTTTCTACATGTTGATATCCAGTTATTCCAGCATCATTTGTTAAATATGTTTTTTTCCATTTATTTTTTTTTGCTTCTTTGTCAAAAATCAGGTGTTCAAAGGTGTGTGAATTAATATCTGAGTCTTCTATTTGGTTCCATTGGTCCTCCTTTCTGTTCTTATGCCAATACCATGCTGTTTTCAGTACTGTAGCTTTGTAGTAGAATTTAAAGCCAGGGATTGTGAAGAATTGTGTAGAATTTTTGGAATCACTTATGTAAACTATCATATCATCAACAAACAGTGAGAGTTTAACTTCTTTTCCTATTTGTATACCCTTGATCTCTATTGTCTTATTGCTCTAGCTAGGACCTCAAGAACTATATTGAATAGATATGGAGAGAATGGACAACCTTGTTCTGTTCCTGATTTCAATGGAATCGCTGGAAGTTTCTTTCCATTTAGTTTGATTCTGGCTGTTGGCTTGTTGTATATTGCCTTTATTATGTTTAGGTATGTTCCTTGTATCACTGCTCTCTCCTAGGCTTTTATCATGAAGAGATGTTGTATTTTGTCAAAAGTTTTTCTACATCTAATGAGATGATCATGTTGTTTTTATTTTTCAGTTTGTTTATATGGTGGGTTACATTGACTGATTTTCATACAGTGAACCATCCCTGAATCTTTGGGATGAAACTGACTTGGTCATGGTGGATGATAGTTCTGATGTATTCTTGGATTCGATTTGCCAGTATTTTATTTAGTATTTTTGCATCATTGTTTATGAGTGATATTGGTCTGTAATTCCCTTTCTTAGTAATGTCTTTCTGTGGTTTGGGTATCAGGGTAATTGTAGCCTCACCAAAAGAGTTTGGAAATGTTCCTTCTGTTTCTATTGTGTGGAATAATTTTAGGAGTATTAGTATTCGTTTTTCTTTGAAAATGTTGTAGAATTCTAAGCTGAAACCATCTGGTCCTGGGCTTTATTTTTCTTTTTTCTTTTGGTTGGGAGAATTTTGATGACTGTTTCTATTTCTCCAGCAGCTATAGGTCTGTTTACTTTGCTTATCTGGTCTTGATTTAATTTTGGTAATTGATATTTTTCCAGAAAGTTGTTCATTTCCTTTAAGTTTTCCAATTTTGTGGAGTATAGGTTTTTGATATATGTCCTGATTTTTCTCTGCTTTTCCTCCGTGTATATTGTTATGTACCCTTTTTCATTTCTGATTTTGTTAATTTGGATATTCTTTCTCTGCCTTTGATTAGTTTGGATAAAGGTTTGTCTATTTTGTTGATTTTCTCGAAGAACCTACTATTTGTCTTATTGATTCTTTGTATTGTTTTCTTTGTTTCTATTTTGATTTCAGCTCTAAATTTGATTATTTCCTGCTTTCTAGTTTTCTCAGGTGAGTTTGCTTCTTTTTGTTCTAAAAGTTTTCAAATGTTCTGATAATTCACTAGTGTGAAATTTTTCTAGCTTCTTTATGTAGGCATTTAGTGCTATGAACCTTCCTCTTAAAACTGCTTTCTTGTGTCCCATAAATTTGGGTATTTTGTGTGGTTATTTTCATTGAATTTTAGGGTTGAAGTGATATCACTCTGTGATTTTTCATTGTCCCCATTATTGATGATGTGGAGCATTATTTTTCTTGCACTCAAAGACAATTGTTTGCCTTCTTTTGGGAAATGTCATCCAATTCACACTTCCTAAACATTAGTCTCAGTATTCCTTAGTGTTTTGAGAAATGTAAATTTTAGGTAAATTTCAGTAAATACTAATCATTTGGTTTCTTTCAATTTTATTTTCTGTTAAGAAATCTATTTTCTAAAATATCATAGCAATGATGCTGAAAATAACTAATATTTCTACTAAAGTTGCTGATTTTAACAGCATATGTTATCAATTTCAACAAATAGTTGTGTGTCTTGTTTTTTTGTTCACTCAAAAAAGAAAAGAAAACTGTGCTTTGTTTATTTTCCTATCATAACTTAAATTACTTTAAAACCAAAACCTGGAATTCAAATAGCTTTATTTCTGGGCTTTGTTTTCCTTGGGGAGAGAAACATATTTGTAAATTTCTGGGAGTTTTAATTATTTGGACCACGGATTCTATAAAGATGCAACAGTAGCCTATAGAAAAATTTTGTGAAACATGATAATTTGAAAAACTAAACAAGCATATAACTTTAACAAATGAACTTAAGGAATAGTGTATTAGCAAATGATATTTGCATATGGGTGTAAATCCTGGGTTTTTTGTTTTTCCATATAAACTTGATTATTTTTCCCTCAAGGTCTGTGAAGAAGTTTGATGGGATTTTGATGGGGATTGCATTGAATCTATAGATTGCTTTTGGTAGAATTGCCATTTTTACTATGTTGATCCTCCCAATTCAAGACCAGGGGAGATCTTTCCATTTTCTGGTATCCTCCTCAATTTCTTTCTTCAAAGACTTAAAGTTCTTGTCAAATTGGTCTTTCACTTCCTTGGTTAGAGTTATCCCAAGATATTTTATGCTATTTGTGGCTATCATGAAAGGTGAAGTTTCTCTGATTTCCCTCCCTGATTCTTTATCCTTTGTGTATAGGAGGGAAACTGATTTTTTGGAGCTGATCTTGTACCCTGCCACATTACTAAAGGTGTTTATCAGCTGTAGGAGTTCTTTGGTAGAGTTTTTGGGGTCGCTTATGTACACTATCATATCATCTGCAATACTCAATTGTCAGGTAATTTTTTCACTAATAAAGTAAAACCTGATTACCTGGCCACATTTAACAAGTAAATATTATTCTCCTGTTTCTACTGAATATATTTTGTCTGTACCTTATATCATGCTGCTACAAAACACTGACGCTCAAATTTTGGAAATTAAAATAACAGGTCAATATCTGAATACAGAATTTAATGTATGCTCAATTTGGTCAGAAAACATTCTTCATTTGTTTCATTTGCTATTCATTGAGACCAATTTTATTTTGGTGGATGTAATACAACATACTCAGAAATTTGGAATAGGCTGACCTTGTTTACCTTTGCTAATGATGAAGCCATGATCAAATTGATGGTTTTCTCATTGGTGAAACACAGATAATACTACCACACCCATGTATGCATATGTGGATTTGTATTCTTATGCTAATGGATAATTTTATATTCAATTACCCCTTTTCCTTCCAACAAACCTACAGAATGATTGAAGCTAAATCTTTCATTTTAGAAATCAAAACTCACCAGGCAGTGGTGGCACATGACTTTAATCCCAGCACTTGAGAGGTAGAAGCAGGTGGATTTCTGTGAGTTCTAGGCCAGCCTGGTCTACAAGTGCTAGTTCCAGGACAGGCTCCAAATCTACAGAGAAACCCTGTTTCAAAAAACCTAAAGCAAATAAACAAAAAACAAACAACCAAAAAAAGAAATCAAAAGTCTTCAAATTCATTGTCTAATTTTTATATGTATATATGCATATGTTCATGTATGAGCAATCAACATATATAACTACATAAATATATAGTTATATTTGAACACACATATATGTGTGGTGAGTGTGTGTGTGTGTGTGTGTGTGTGTGTGTGTGTGTGTGTGTCTGTGTGTGTGTGTGTATGTGTGTGATTTATTTTGGAGTATTGCTGGGTTCAGCCTTAGTTTGTTTCAGGTCCTAAAGCTGGAAAGGGATGTTGGTGCAAGGAACACTTCTGACCACTAAGTGGATTTAACTCAAGTGATCCCGAATATATATATTTGAGTATGAATATAAAGTACTATATATTATAATACATACATACACACACACATATATATATATATATATATACATATTACTAACTATATCTTATTCACTCTTTATAGTGTTATTTATGTGTTATATTTATGTGTTATTTATATATATGGTTTTAGTATTAGGACTAACAATTTAGTATTAGATAACAAATTAATAAATTGAAGTGCTCCATCCTGAGTAAGACAATTTCTCCAGCTCTCAGCATTCTCAATAGGACAAAGCATTCTCTTATTTTCTGTAGTTCTTTGTGTAGGAGTGAGGTCTCTAGGCTTCTCCCATCCACTTTGGCATGTGTATATTTGTTATTCTTTCATAGTTCATGTTTAGATACAGTTTGGTGAGATATTAGCATCTGATATTGGTTTCTAATCAATTTTTGGTTTATTTTCTGAAGATTTTAAGATCTCTGCTTTAAAGCACAGTTCAATGAGCATATAATGTCCACTCTGCCTGTCACAGAATGTGAGACTTGAAGCTTTGACTCACTTTCATTGATGCACTCTGTACTGATCATATATACTGGAGAACAAACATACCGAGAGAATCAGACATTTTGTGTGGCATCTGGAATGCATCTGATCTTGTGGTGTGATTCTTTAGAGGTTATTCCTCTCCTGTGAGGTGCTGAAGATTGAGCAAGTCTGTGAAAATGAACAAATCTTTTGATTCATATAAATATAGGTCACTTTGCAAAAATAAAAGACACATGGAGCTTAATCTGGAAAAAAAATCACAACTCTCCTTTAATTTTAGGCTAAACTACCAATCTGAATACCATAGGGGCTCAAGTCCACTGGGACTAAATTAGGTTATTGTACTCATTAGAAAAGGAGAAATTTGAGTTGAACCCTTAGAGATGGCATCATTTCAGATGGGAGAGATATAAAAGATGTAGAATTCTAGTTGCCTGTAAAGAGAAAAATTCTCAGAATGGGGGAATGTATAGGAGGAGAAACAAAAATGGTATTCAAGGAAGTAAGGGTAGCAACCAGATTATAAGGACAACATGAAATAGCCATCAGGTCTCCTCTCAGATTGCCAAGGTCTCATTTTTCTTTTCAGACAATTCCCAAAGATTACTGAGTAGTGATATTGCTTGGAACATAAGAGTTTAACTTTGTTTTCTCCCCTGCTAAGTTATTCTGAAATATAAATGCTAACACCTAGAGAGTTGAGCTTTCAGCTTACTGTGCAATGCCATAAGGGAGCCACTAATAATGTCAGGATGTGTTAAAAGCCTAGAGAGAAAAGAAACTCTAAACTTTAACTTTCATAACAGCACCTGAAATGAATTGTTAGCTAATATCAGAAAAGTTACAGAGATAGCATGATATTTTTCTAGGTATAATTATTTAATAATGGTTCTAATTTTATAGTAACTCTTTAGCTATTTAATCTATTGACACAAATAAAAGATTTTAAGATTTATTTTTGCATAAATTGTAATAAAAGAAATAAAATACTTCCAAGTATGTCCGCTTAATTTTTTCTTGATTTTATTGGGCTATACATTTTTCTCTGCTCTCCTCCCTTCTTCTACCCCCACTTCAATCCTTTCCCATGGTCCCCATGCTCCCAATTTACTCAAGAAATCTTGTCTTTTTCTACTTCCCATGTACATTAGATCTATGTATGTATCTTTGCTTAATTTTTAAAGTGTGAATGAAATTTTTGTATATCTGAGGCTCAAAAAATGTCAATAAGATAAATTTAAGATTTTGGTATCACTTTACTGAAAAATAATTTTCTGCTCACTCCTCCAAAAGTCTTCTAAATTCATAAATGCTTTATAGAACAATATTAAAACATTCTCAAGTTTAGAAAGCCAGAAATGTCAATGACTTTATTGCTTAGAAGTAATGTACTGTGAATTAAATTAGGTAATTAAAATCAATAAATGGCAGTTACTAGAAATCTGATTAATCTTAGTGAGATGATATTCCACTATTTTATGGTAAAATACTTGTTATATTTTGAAATATATTTTCTGATATATTGGAAAATAACAATATCTAATTTTGCTTTAGTACTTGCCTAAGAAGGATACACATGTACAAGAAACATAAAATGTTTTTCCATGTGATTTTCATTATAGATAAACCAAAAGAACCTTAACTTTAAGACACTTTGGACCTATCCCCTATAATTTCTATTTTTTATCCTATATTTATTTTATACTTCAATTTTCTCTTTAAAAGTTTATTTATTAAGATGAATATACATATATCTGTAACATTTTCAGGCAAGTGTTTTTCACTTTATAAAATCCCCCCTGTATAGATTTACAGACATTAGTAAATGACCAATAGAATTATCATCCTGGGAACATTTCCATTATTTCTCAGTGGTGAAAAGAACAGGTTTCTATAGAATCTACCATACCAGTTGATAAATGTTCCTCTATTGTCAGTAAATAATCTAAAAGTCCATATGCTACAGGAATACTTCAGTTAGATTCTCCATTGTGTACATGGCACAGGAGTATATGTCAGATAATACATTAGTCACTGTTTCCAGACCTCACATTCATACCACCACAACCACAGTGTATACTTGAAGAGCAACCGAGAAATAGCAGAGAAATCATTGAAATTTTTCACTAACTTCTGCACACAAAAATAACGAAGTAGGCAGCATACGGCAGTTTCCTCCAGATTTTCAGAATCAAGTACAGAATTTGTATATACAATTACAGATAAATTCATCCAGAGTAGAAAGAGAAAATGAATCATGATTATTTTTATAACTTGTCATAGTGAAAGAAATAAAAATTCTCTAAGTATACCTATATCAATATGTGAGAAAACAAGTTTGAAAATAAGCAATTTTTCATTAATTACTACTTCAATAAAAGTAAACTAATTAAAAATTATAAAGTGTTAATGAGAAGCAAATAGGTAAGTAAAGTTGGGAAATTTTTTCCCAACACAGGGACATTTGTAAAGAAATAAAAGTCGTAGGAACATTACTTTATAGATTACATCTATAAGTATATTATTGTATTTGTGTCTCAGTATTATTATACGTTTAATTTTCTTATAATATGAAGTTAATCATTTCCATGATTTATGTGAAAATTATGGAAATATATTTTATTTCACAGAACAGCTACTCACTGTTTATTTCTCTTTCAAAGGAAAGAATGTATTAGTGGTAGCAGAAAAAAAAAACAAAGGGTATAAGATTATTGGGGGTTGTGATATGTCTTAGCATGCTTAGCAATTTAGCACAAAGCTTAACAACTTAAGTTAATTTTTGGTACCTGAATGGTAGGAAGAAATCCTAAAATTTTTCCTCTGACATCCATACATGTGCCTTGGAATATGTACATTCCCACACATGCAAATACACAAACACGCACACAATACACAAATAAATAAAAAAGTAAGTGAACATAATTATATTAGCAAAGGACACAAAGAAGTAAATTAATAAAAAAAAACCTTGCTTTTTAAATTCAAGACCATATTGTCGTGTACAAGCCACTAGATGGTGCACTCTGCAACTTTGTTGATTTCATATTTTTCCAAATTTGGCAAAATATTTCTAATGTCTCACACACATGAGATATTTTAAAATTACTTATTGCATTGTTTGAAACTTTGAGTATCTTCTAGCAAATGTATTAACTTCTGGTGCATAATTTCTACTTACTAAATTATATGGTTATCTTATTTTCTTTGGAGAAATTAGGCTTATGTGCACATACATAAATATTTTTCTCACAAGATATAGACATTGACACTGTGTGAATGTATATTGTAAAGACTTATAACTAAGGGGAAATGTATTAATTTTGATCCTTAAATACAAATATAATTTACTAGGAAAAATGAATCTACTACAACACATCACCTGTATTTAACCAATGATTCTGTTGCTTCCCTACATATTAACTTCATGTAATGTCTCCAAGAACCTGATCTCAATCAGTTTCATTAAACTATAACTCCTGTGGCAGACTTCTTACTTATAATGAACATATCAGGGCTTAACGATAGTGATAGTAACACATTACCTCATCGATCATTGATCTATGTTACATAGACCGTATGTTAACTGATGCCCTATTGTCAAATTTAAAAGCTGATTATGGCATAGTCCTTCCTTACTTGTGTTAAAACACTAAAAAAGTTTGCATAATACTGTTTATAATATTTAAAGGGCGATACTTCAATAATTGTAAGAAAAATATGTCATGCTACATGTTTCTCTTGGGGCTTTGTCATGGAAGATCAGAGTTAAAATTACTGCTTAACTATAAAATGTGAATATCTTTGTAGTGATATGTTACTTACAGTAGTGTCTATGTCTCAGTTCTTGATGTTTTATAAATTTACTTAATGATATATAATGTGTTTTACTGTGTAATTAGTTGAAATAGTTGGAAAGAAAGATTACATATAAGTGATTGAAGGTATATTTTAGTTCACATTTTCTTTATAAATACAATTACTGGGAAGCAAGCTAAAACCATATGCCTTAAATCTGTGGATTTTCCTGAATGCAGAAAAAGTTACATTGCCATTTTAAATCTCAAGTGCACTTGAATTTTAACTGATGAAGACTACTGTAGAGATTTTGATGGGAATACTTATTTTTCAATAATAAATTTATTGCATACTACATATAATATAATTCACTTTCATTGTGATTTCCATAGATTTTATTAAAGATCTTCTTTAAAATAAAGATAATTCATGTTTTATGACTTACAAAGACATAATGATTCCAATCTTCTATAGATTACTGGTGTGGTTTAAGCAGCTTAAATTTTAAAGAATAAAGAAATATTTCTAGACTGTATACTTTTAAGTAATCAGGGCAATAAAGATAACACAAATTGTACTAGTAGTGGTCCAAATCAGATAACTACTCTCCATTTTTCTAGAAAACACTGGTCCTTTTAAATCTATCTTCTTGGTTTTTTGTTTTATTAATATAAACTCTTCAGTACTTAATAGTATAATTTTTATCTTTGCTTGAAGCAGTAATATCAAAAGTGTCTGAACTAAATTTTATCAACACGAGGTCTGGCTTGTTAAAGCATTACAAAAACTGATAACTACAGTGACAGATTAAAGTGTGAGCTTTAGGACAGCTATGGTCAGGGTGGGCAAAGAAAGAAATCATGATTATACCAGAAGAAATATAATTAATGCAGAGTAGGACATTATTAAAGTATGTGTTTTTTCAGTGCAATTTTTAAACAAAGGATGCTTTCAAAACTGATTTGATAAGTTTGTCATTTGAACACACATACACACACTTGTACACAGCATAATAGATATTTTATGAAACTTGTCATTGAATATAAAAGATACCACACTTTTTATTTAGGTTAATGAGTTTATAATATAAATAACAATTGGGCTTGTATCTCTTAATTACATTTGTCATTACATTTATCATCATTATATTTGGAAACAACTTTCACTTTTCAGTGAGCCATAGAAGAGTTAAATTTTGTTAATCACAACATCAAACAAAATATTATTTCATAATCAAATAAAATCATAACTTTATTAAGATCCCAAGCATCAAAAGATACTAAAATAGTTCATTTTTCAAAGAGCTGTTTTAATGAGACAGAACAACAAATTCTTTATATATTATATAATGTCTTTAAAGGTATTTTATTATACATTTCAGGGATAAATTTCAGAAGCAATATTTTTTTCCTTTCTAATTGGAAGTCTATATAAATAATATAAAGTATTTTTTATAATTTTATAAAACAATATTACAATCCAAAAATTCGGCAGCTTACTGATAAATAGGTACTCCTTATTTATTCATAGAGGATTTACCTGATCATAGAATTAAATTTTTGAATACCAGGTATAGGTTATAACTTCCATGGCATCATCATTGTTATCAATTGTGTGTAAGTTTGAAAAGTGGGGATTCTTAATACAAATGTGTACATTGTAAATAAAAATTAAATTCATATAAATGAAACATATAAAAACATGTCTCGTCATATTCAAAGATGTATTTTGCTAAGTATAATAAATAGGATATTTCAGTTTGCTCCTGGTATATTTTTTATATTATTATTGCTGAATATAGCAGCGTTTGTAACTCTAGATCTTTGATAAGATCTGCACACCAAAACTGTACCACTTAAAGCTGTATTTATATTTTATTCTTTTATATGGAGGAGAGAAACAAAGGGAAATTGGGGGTCAACTTTTTTGAAGAATTTGTTTGAAAGCCTGGGCAGTGGGATAATATTCAGAGAATGTCAGCATTGTACTTGCTTGAAATACATGTCTATACCAAAACATTGCTGATCAAGAAAAATTGTACAAAGTACCTTAGAATGGGCTTGTCTTTCACTTTTTATTCATACAGCAATAAGCAAAAGTGTGGTTTAATACAAATAGCATATCTAGTTCAAACTGCAGAAGTATAGAATGAGAGTTCTAATTGCTAATGTAATTGTAATTTAAAGTATTATTAAATTCAAGCAATAATAAGCAAAAGTTGATGAAATGTAAATCAGTGTTTGAAAATGGACTTAGCATGCATGACCTTTCCTTAGCCAAAACTCATTTGATACATTTGAGTATTGATAGTACTGTGAAATATGAAGATAAAATAAATTGTGTACCATATACATTTACCAAAAAAGACTTGGTACACATGAGAAACAATTCCAGATATCATTTATAAAATCTTATACTGAGTGATACTAAAAAATAAAATAGGATGTTTATATATGGGGAACAAGGTTTTTTTAACAGATAAAAATTAATTTTGGGAGAAACCTAGATTTTTATGTGTCCAATAGATATCAATATAAATTTTATTTTTATATTGTTCTAGACAATGGTTTTTAAATTTGTGAAAGTAGTTGTTCGATTAACTATCTAACCTGTTTCACTTATGACTAATTGCCATTGTTTATGTATTGTAAAATTTTGCCTTATTGCACAGAATGGTTCAGGAATACAAGCGATCTGCATATGTATATAGGATGAAAAAAATACATGTAAATTCACATTTTTTCAAAGAGTTATTAAGAATAAATTGAACAAAGGAATGGTAGTGGGTGTCTTTAATCAGAGCACTACACAGCAAAGGCAGATGAATTTCTATGAGTTTGATGCAAACCTGATCTACTTAGTGAATTGTGAACTAGTCATGGCTACATCATGAGTGAGAGCAGTCTAACAAAGATAGAAACTATTGATCAAAGAAGATGTACCTAGTAGGTTTTTTCAGAGTAATAATAAGGATTCTTATATTTTTACCAATTATATTGTTATATAGGAAGGTTTATTTGCTATGTTAGTTTTATAACAGCATCAGATATCTAATTCATTTAATATAATACTCCTGACAATCAGGTCACAAAAAAATTTATTTTCTAAAACGTGGATATGAATGGCATCATTTGTCTCACTGAAAGCTCTACATCCCTCAGTGTTAAATTCTGGTTTGGTTTTTGCACTATTTATGGAAGGTCTTTTTGTTTATCTTTGGATTTCTGTTAGCAAATCACATGGCATATAAATAGAGGCTGTTTCATTTCTTAGTTTCTCATGGCTTTTCTTTGATTTTTCTTGCCTTATGTCTAATTGTATATTAAGAGTGCTGAAAAATGTAGATCTTTGCATTCTACCCGAACAGAATATGTAGTCCTTCCATTTTTAATATACTATATTTTATATATTCTCAATAACTTGTAGAGATAATGCTCCTATTTTAAAACCATTATCAGTTTTCATTATGAGTACATAGTAAAAATTAATGTTTTATTTTTATGTGTATGAGTTTTTGTTTGCATGTATTTTATGTATGGTGTCATTGCATAGTGCAAGTAGAAGTCAGAAGATAGTATAAGATCCCCTGGAATTGGATGTATATCTTGTTCTGAGATGCCAGGTAGATGCTGAGAGTTGAACTCTAATCCTCTGCAAGATCATTCAGAGATTTTAATAGCTGACAGCAAGCTCTGGTAGAGGCATCTGTCTCTCGGAGCAGCTGCATGGATTCTCTTTGACTCCACCTACTTTGTTCCAGCATTCAGTATAGTTTTCCTGCCTAGGTATATTCTGTCTGATCACAGGCCAAAGCAGCTTCTGTATTCATTGAATAATAAAAGCAAAACATATACAGAAGGACTTCCCACATCATCTCCCTTTTTCTGTATGAATAAAAAAGAAAGTTTTAACTTTAACATAGCAAGATTACATACAACAAAACAGTTTTCAAGGAAAAATTATAGTTACAGTATTTAGTCGATTTTCATACATGAAGTACATTGTAAAAATCTTCCAGTACTCTCGATGGCAGAGATATCTCACTGCCTGGGAATTCACCCAATGTTCTTCTCTATCATTGGAACATCCATATTCAGCCTATAAGCACATAGTATCTGCTACACTTTCTCATAAAGAAGAAAATTTCAAAGACAATTTCGACTATATTGGATGTTTATCAGTCACTTTCTTCTGTGTACTGGAGAATATTTTGCAGTCTCTTTCTTAAGCAGGAACTCTGAAGTACTGTCTCACCTTTAGGCAAGTTCTGCAGTCATTTTTCTGTGGGTCCTGCATGCCCAGTTCATACAGCATGACATCAAACAGTCCAGGCAAGAGCTAACAATCTGTATAATCTTTGACATCCATGATCCTCTTGAAGTAGATTGGTGCTACCAGGAACACATGCATCACATTGTCATGAAATTCCTAAGTTCTTAAAACATTTAAAATGGCATATTCTATTGTTCTTTGAAAATTTTGAAGATTATCTATCTAACTGAAATATATTTCTACATATCTAGAAAATCTACCTAACATGAATACAAGCTTGATTATTACATATGACTATTTGCCTGTATTTCTTAATTATACATTACATTTTTAAATGAGCTACAAAGACACAATACCTTAATCCATAGCAGAAACATATGTATAACTAAATTAACCTTAAATTTTAGACAATAGGTCAAGGTACATATAAATGCAAAGTATTCATCTCTATAGCATATCCTTTTTAAGTGTAAACAAACATTTAAAAACAATGTTTGAGTAATTTGGGTGTAGTTCTCTCCAAACTGTGTCTTGCTTTTCTGTTGGGCAAAGTATTTGGAGGGATGTTCATGGAGACATGTCAGGTGATCTTAGTCCATCAAACCACATTAGTCTGGAAGGAATCCACAGGTTTTGATCCTCTGTGGAAACAAAAGAAGAAACTCTTTGCCAAAGCAACATATCCTTTGACCAAAATTTTGAAATCAAGATACTTTTAAAATACATATGTTTGCCTAACACAGCAGCCTGTACAGTGCAGTGTCTCTCTGTACTTAGCTCATTAACAGTGAAAAAATTCAAATAAAACACAATAATATTCATAATCCAGACTTTCTGTGTGTACTCCATCTTTATATGGCTTATTTTTTCTTTACTCCTTTAATCTATGGTTTTCTGTACTATGTCTCTTAAAGACTTAGCTCTTTTCTTAAACAATTCACTACTTTTTTATAGCTCTCTGTACTCCTTTTCTTCTCTGTATCAAGCCTATGCACATTCCTCCAACACTGTGAACCATTTAGAGGTCTTTTTCATCTGATTTTTTCTTTATTGCATGACTATCTTTAATTAATTTTTGATCAGTACTATTTTTTCCCAAAATTCTATGCAAGTATGGCTAGGATCAATTTTGCTACCCTCCTGTTGGCTTAGCCCAGTCTAACATGGCAGAAGCATGTTCACTGCCTCTGAGAGCCATGTACATCACCCCATTTTCAGACACACAATAAATCTATGATGCCATTAAGCATGTTGTAGTACTGTGTTCACAAACCCCATTTAAAGGTTCTGTAGCCCGACCTCCTGAAAGAGTCAGATCTGTTTTTGCTGGTGAACCATATTTAAAGAAGCTGCATTTCTTTTCTGATAATGTTGAATCATTATCAATTCAATTATCAATCATAAAGACCTAATTTAAATGAGCTGTAGTGCTCCTTCTTACCACCAGTAAATAGAGCCTGTCCAAAGGGAAAAAAATTACAGCTAAACTTTTTTGTGTGTGTGTGTCTAGAATTTTTTATAAACTCTCTCAGGTTTTATGTGGATTTAGTTGGCACACATTGGCACTCCAATTTGCCAAGAGAGGTTGTTCGTTTGTTCCTGGCTGCTCAGACTTGAAATAATCACACAGAAACTATATTATTCGTAATACTGTTAGGCCAATAGGTTAAGTGTAGTTCTAGCTAGCTCTTATATCCTAAAGTAACCCATCTCCATTAATGTGTTCATCACCACAAGTTTGTAGACTACTGGCAAAGTTTTGGTGGGTTCCTGCAGAGGCATCTTGTAGTGGCTACATGACTTTTCTTTGACTCCACCTGCTTTTCCCCAGCATTCAGTTTAGTTTTCCTGCCTTGATATAATCTACCCTATCATAGGGCAAACAAACTTCTTTATTCATTAACCAATAAAAGAAACACATATACAGAAGGACTTCTCAGGTCAAGGAAAAAACTGTAGAAATAGTTGAAAACTCACATATGATCTATAAGTTCTGGGCAGACAAAGAGTGAGACTGGGTGTCACATACGTTTTTGAAAAATTAAAACCCATCCCCAGTGACACACCTCCTTCAGCAAAGTCATATCTTAATAATTTCTAAACAGCAAGTGTGTACTGAGCATTAGCTATATGGGACCACATTATCATTATTTCATAAAGTATTTCATAGCTTCAAAAACTGTAGTGCTGTTAAAATAATGACAATACTTTTGGTAGCCAACATTTTTTAATCCTTACGACATAATTGTGTATTAACTTAATTAGATATTACAACCACCTTGTCATGTTAATAGTATCGTTACTGGAGTTTTACAAATAAACACATTCATTCACGAAGTGTTTAAGTAATTTACCCGGTCAGATAAGCTACAGAGTTAATAACAGTGAAATTGCATTTAAGCTAAAGCAATTTACATTGTGTGATTAAGAATTTTAGCTGCTTTGATTGTCACAGAGTAGATATTCAATTAGCGGGATGTTGCTTGATAAAATTTCACAATTAAACCCTTTACGAATTATAATTTTCTTAATCTTTAAAAACAACTAATGATAATAAATCCATAATGCAAGCAAAATTCTCTTAAATACAGAACTCTGTTGAGAATAAAGCAGTCAGACAGATAAATGAAATCATTGTCTGGTTTATGTTGCATTGAAAGCTGAAAATAAATTCAACAAAGTCAGTTTTCTAAAAAGAAAGTTTCTAAGATCAGTTCACACAGCAGTAAAAATATAAACAAGCTTAAAATATTTTAGATACTTTAAGTACGAAATACAGAGAAGATACCTGGGTGCACACACCACTAGGTGAATGAAATAACTTTGAAAATGAAGCTGAGAACCTATCTCATGCAGTTTTTTTTTTCTTTCCCAAACTGGTTGTTATAGATGTACCTTTAGGAAGCCATCCAACAGTTCACACTGCCAGTTATTTGCACATAATATAATACACCCAGAGAACAATAAAGTATAAGTTTAGAATCACATCATTATAAAATATGTGACTTCTTCATTATAAAATAGATCTTTCCTTGGGCAAAGTATTGTTGGGAATGATCCTGTGATGTCTACGTAGGCTTTGTCTGAGCATTTTTTTTTTACCAGAACCTGGAAACAACCTATGTGCCCCTCAATAGAAGAATGGATAAAGAAGGTGTGGAACATATACACATTAGAGTTTTACTCAGCGGTAAAACACAATGACATCTTGAATTTTGCTTGCAAATGAGTGGAAATAGAAAACACTTTACTGAGTGAGGTAACCCAGACCCAAAAAGAGGAATTTGGTAGGTACTCACTCATAAGTGGATTTTCATGCAATTTTAATGTAAGCCTTTGACAATTAGAGACCTCAAAGACCATTCATGAAGTGTGTTCTTCTATGTGTCTTAAGAAACTCTGACAGCTTCATGTATACTGATTGGTTTGGTTATGGTAAATATGACGTTTCATTTTTCATCTCTGCTCACATGGCAACTAAATATGTATAAATTATTCTATGAGAAAATAATGTTTCTTAGTGAAGAAGGAGATGATATTGTTTGGATACTATGAATGATATATGTATCTATGTTGTTATCTCTATTCCATTTTATAGAATCTAGTTTCTTAGGAAGAAAAAGATAACTGTGTTTATCTTGTCACTCTAAATTTTAATCTCTAGGAACTATTTATTATGATATATAGTACTTAGAAATTTTTTTCTTTTTATTGTTTTTATTGAGCTATACATTTTTCTCCATCCCCCTTCTATCTCTCTTCCTTCCCACTTCCTTTATACCCTCTCCCATGATCCACATACTAGCAATTTACTTGGAAGATCTTTATTTTTCAACTTCTGAAGTATATTAGATTCATGTATATCTCTGTTAGGGTCTTCTTTGTTGTCTAGCTTCTCTGGGATTGTGAATTGTAGCTTTTCTCTGCTTTATGTCTAAAAGTCATTTATGAGTCAGTACATATTATATTTGTCTTTCTGAGTCTGGATTACCTCACTAAATATGATGTAATCTAAATCCATCCCATTTACACATAGATTTCAAGATGTCATTATTTTTCAGCTGTATAGTATTCCATTTTATAAATTTACCACATCTTCTTTATCAATTCTTCAGTCAAGGGACATTTAGATTGTTGTTTCCAGGTTCTGGCTATGACAAATAATTCTGCTATGAACATAATTGCGCACATGTCCTTGTGGTATGATTGAGCATCCTTTGAGTATATACATAAAAGTAGTATTTCTGGGTCTTGAGGTATATTGTTTCATAGTTATCAGAGAAATTGCCATATTGATTTTCAAAGCAGCAATACAAGTTTGCACTCCCACCAGAAATAGAGGAGTGTTACCTTGATCCCACATTCTCTTCAGTATAAGCTGTCTGTCATCAGTGTTTTTAATCTTGGCCATTCTGATAGGTATAAGATGGAATCTCAGATTTGTTTTGATTTGCATTTCTCTGATAGCTAAGGATGTTGAACATTTACTTAAATGTCTTTCAGCCATTTTAGATTCATCTGTTGAGACTTCTATGTTTAAGTCTGTACCCCATTTTATTTGATTATTTGTTCTTTTGATGCCCAGTTTCTTGAGTTGTTTATATATTTTGGAGATAAGCCCTCTGTCTGATGTGGGGTTGGTAAAGATCTTTCCCCATTCTGTAGGCTGCCTTTGTGTCTGTTGACTGTGTCCTTTGCTTTACAGAAGGTTTTCAGTTTAAGGAGATCCCATTTACTTATTGTTTTTCTCAGTGTCTGTGCTACCAGGGTTATAATTAGGAAGATGTCTCCTGTGTCAATGTGTTCAAGTGTACTTCCAACTTTCTCTTCTATGAGGTTCAGTGTGACTGGCTCTATGTTGAGGTCTTGGATTAATTTGGACTTGAATTTTACAATAGATATAGCTCTATTTTCATTCTTCCACATGTTGATAACCAGTTATGCCAGCACCATTTGTTGAATATGCTTTCTTTTTCTTTTCATTTTATATGTTTTTCTCTTGGTCAAAAATTAGGTATTGGTAGGTGTATGGATTGATATCTGGGTCTTTGAATTAGTTCCATTCTTCCTCTTGTCTGTGTTTATGCCAATACCAGGCTGTTTCCAGTGCTATGGCTCTGTAGTAGAGTTTGAAGTCAGGGATTGTGATAACTCCAGACATTTCTTTATTGTACAGGATTGTTTTGGCTGTCCTGGGCTGGCTAGGTAGAATTAGCATAGTAAAAATGGCAATCTTACCAAAAAATCTATAATGCAGTGTCCATCAAAATCCCAGCAAAATTTTTCACAGACCATGAAAGAACAACACTCAAGTTTATATGGAAAAGTACTTTAGATTTAAATAGGTGATTTCATTCATTCTTTGAAAAGTTTTTATTACATGCAATAAATTTGATCATGTCCACTACATTTTTCCTTCTTCAACTCCCTTCATAAGTTCCCAACATGTTTCCCTACTAGTTTCTTGTCTTTAATTATATAATTGTTTTTGTCTAGTAGGTGTGGTTAGGCATGAGCATGGGTATGGGGCCATTCACTGCAGCATGCCATTCCTATGAGTGGAAACATTAAAAAAAGAATGATTCTTCCACTCACAGTACCTACTCACAACTAATTATTTCTCAGTAACTTATGGGACTATTAGAATTTCTCCTCCATAATAGAAAACAATATAGTACTTTTTGGAGTATTTTTGCTTAAACATAAGTTTACTATTTAAATATTTGCTTCAAATCATGCAAAAATCCATATGAGACAATAAGCTACATTTCAATCTAATTAGAATGAGTATCATAATAATATATAATAATGCAATCAATATCAAAGAATAGTCATAACACATAACCTTATAGTCAGTTTTACTTTTAGTGCATGATATTGAAATATTTTGGCAGAAGTAATTCAAAAGATCATTATTTTAAATTAAATACCAATAATTTAAGGGAGAACATGTAAACTTCATAATTAATGATTCATAACAACCACAGTACAGAGGAACTAGATCTGATTCTGATTCAATAAACAAATGTTTAATGAAAAACAATGAAATTTTACAATAGAGCATTATTAGACATAAAATTGCATTTTCCAAAATTTATAGCTGCAATGTAATTGAAAGTATAAATCATTATATTAAATAAGATATTTAGGTAAAATAATACATATCAAATATTTTAATTAATATGCCCCAAACTTGGAAATTTATAAATATAAGAAGTTCATTAGTGGATATTTAAAGCAGAGGGACAAACTATAGTGAAAGAAAATTGGGGAAATACCCTTATATCACCATTGAGAATTTTGTTTATCAAAGTAAAATAAATTTTTAAAGTATTTCTAGTGATGTTGGTTCATAGTAATAGTGGAGGAGATAAATTATATGAAGGATCATTTTGAATTATAGCAATATTCTAAAATTGATTTTCCTTAATTTAATATCAGTGCATTTACTTAAAATTCTCAGAATCAGTTTTAGTAAAACATATGAATTATTTCTCATACTGCTCTATTAGAAGGTAGAGTACATGTAATTCTTAAATGTGGTAGTTACTTTTTGAGGAAATTAATTTACTAACTTCATTCAACTTAAACTAATTTGAAAGAGAAATTCATTAAACTATATTAGAGATGATAATAATCAAGAAAAATATTTATAAAGAAACATGCATGGCATACCATAGATAGTAAATGTTATAGCTGTATCTAAATAGTACATTTTCATAATGTATACTTTTGGTTAAGATACCTCAAATTAAATCGTGATATATTTAATCTATTCACACTTAATTACTGAATCTCCTTTGCGACAGACACTTTTGGAGACACTAAGTACTTAACTGTGTTCTAAAATTTAAAAAAGAAAGAAAAGTAATCCCTGTTGTAATAATGCATATATTCTAACATGTGAAATTTAAAACTCTGTAGACATTGGTCCTTCAGAACTGAATAAAGAAACTTTTTGGCTCACATCCTTCTTGTCTATAAAATGAGAATTAACATTGAAAAGTGATAATAATGCTGCTGTGTGAGCAAGATAAGTTTCTTGTAAGACTGTCTATTATATAATAAATAAAAGGGTTTGATTATAGTGACAGTGAACTTTTCTGTATTAGTATTTTTTAACAGATATATTTGACATTATCACTAACATTGATAAATGTAGTATATGTCCTGGTTTGTTTATGTAAAAGTGTCATATTTAACTTTCCTAATTTTGCTTGAATACAATCATGTATCTCCTTGCAGACCAAGAATTGAAGCTCAATTCTTTTTGTGTTAGATATCACAATCTCTTTACCGTACATAAGACACTAACTATATTATATTTATACATATCTTAAATTTGTAAAATAATGAATAAAGCATAAAAATTTCTATAAGCAGTTTATTAAGTATTTTTAAAGCAACCACATATATTTTAGAAATGAAAGGTATTAAACAAACATGTTGAGATGAAAAGTTGGCTTATTGTTTCAAAATTTGCCATTATTTGTTCCAGTAACCCATCAAAAGTCTAAAATTATAAGTAAACCAGTTCTGTACTGAATAGTGGTATATGTTTTAGATACATCAATTCTGATTTTATAGACATGTGCCCTAAATCATAGACCTGTAATAGATTTTTTTGAGATATTTTTGGCGTAAAATATAGGATCAATTAGGTACTTACATGTATTGCATTATGCTTCTATATGTTCTTTTAATTCTGGTATTTGTCTAGTGGAAACGTAAAAAGTAGAACCAACTCATGATAACAGATTATATTGTTTTTGTGTGATATGCATAAAGAGAGTAACTTTACTATTTACCATATACTCTATTTTGCTTTTCTTCAATGGGGATTCTCAAATATTGTCAAAAGTTGCACAACTTAGCCATACTGTTATTTATAGCATATAATTCAGATAAACAAGCATATTTCACAAAGAGATAAGATGAATATTATTAGGTCTTTCCTTGGTTCCCTAAAAATTTGATTGGCAGTGAATTTTTAGTTATGACTGGCAACCTTATCTAAAATATACTGTATACTAAACATAATTTTATGAGAAATAAAAAAAATAATCTACCATGATTCTATAGAATACTGTGTGGTATTTTCAGTACTATTCTTTATATATGGTTAAAAATGTGGTTTGTTGTAATTAGATTGATTTATGAAAAGTTAAATTGTTTCTGCTATTACTGAATCAATATCATTCATAATAGGAAGAGATAGTAAATCAATAAGCACTGATTAAATAAAGATGTAAAAACACCTTGGACAATTGCTTCAGAAATTATCCTTAATCTGTCTTTGCAGACACATTAAGTTTCAGCACTTATCCATGAATAGTTGAATCTTGTCAATTTATATATACATATATATATATATATATATGTATATATATAAATTCATTCATTAATTCATACACAAACACACACATATATTATACCTGTATATGTATATATGGATCTAATCTCTGAAGACATACCATTATACCAACTCTGAAGGTTCAAATTGTGATTATTTGACAGATAAAAATTCATTCTCTGAGACTGATAATATGCCATTGTATTAAAAATTTATGCTATCTTTTCCTGGTCGTAAAATTGAATGTACTCCCCTCTGCATTTATAAATACTGTATCCAAGTTTCTGTGATTGTTTGCTTTCTAACAGGCTGTGTGTGAAAGTTTTGCATTATTGTACAATGAACAGAGAAACAAAACAAAATTAGAGAAAGGGATTTAAAGATAATAATTACTTAAATTTAAAGATAATAAATACTTAGAAAGACATAGTTCATTTGTTATCCTTTAAAATTCAGAATAAATCTGTAAAGATGAATGTTCTAAAATATTGAGTCTTAAGTGTTAATTAACTAAGGAAAATCACAAAAAGAAAATCTTAAATAAATTGAACTCTATGAGTTGGTTTTGATAGTTTTAATCAGTTAGGTAAACTGAATTAAATTAAGATATCCCTTTTAACAACCACCAAATTTATTGACTTATCATTTATGAATATTGTCATGATGTAATACGGAGAATCTATATGTTTTTTTAGTTAAATAATTTTTAATGAACTTAATTCATCATGCTTTAAATAATAAATGTGTTCATATAAAATATAAAAACATGATAATTCAAAACTTGATGAAATGTATATGATATCAAAAAAGAATATCTAATGAAAAAGGTAAAAAGGTAAATATTTTGGCTAATGTCTATGTCGGTCAGTGAAGCTTTTAAAAACAATCAATGTTTAATATGGTTGCTCATGTTGTTACATGAATTTCATAGTACTTTTAAATTTGTTTGTTCAATCACTTAAATCAGAGAAAAACTATATAATATTATACCAGTAATACTGACACAGTTTTGTAAAAAATGAAATAAACATAGAGTCATCAAATTAGAGCTGATTTTTATTTTTTGTTTTGTTTTGTTTTGTTTTGCTTGCCTTGATTCCCAAATCAGTGGAGATCCGAAGGGAGAAAAACAGGAAAGGTAAGATAGCAAAATATTTTTTAGTGTTGTTTTTTTTTATTTATTTTGCTTGACCTTAACTATTGCTATAGTAGTTAAAACTATCAGTATTTAGTATGACATATATTATGGTTCTGCCTTAGAAGAGCTTCACATTGAGCTGTCTTGATATTCTGTATTACTTACATCGTTGTAGATTCAATTTCCAGGACTTATTTTATTTTTCACCAATACTTTCTTTTCTCACTGTTCCAAAAATAAACATACTTTTAACATCATTAGTTTGTAGATGTCTCAGTAATACATGTTTTGTGTGATAGATGTTAGCTATAAAAATTTGTAATTTTATGTCAGTTCTCATTATAACAGAATCATGGAAAATTAGTGACTATGAGTGAGGAAACTCTGGTAGCAGCAAACAAAGAAAATTAAAACTATCCTACTCCTACTCATTTATAATCAACAAAATATTACACTTTGAGGAACAAATCTGTAGAATATCAAGTTTCAATGTGAAAAATTCTGAGACAGTTAATAGAGTTGTCTTCTGAGTATTGTTGTCTTTCTTTCTTTCTTTCTTTCTTTCTTTCTTTCTCTTTTTTTTTTTTTGTTTTTCGAGACAGGGTTTCTCTGTAGCTTTGGAGCCTGTCCTGGAAATAACTCTTGTAGTCCATGCTGGCCTCAAACTCACACAGATCCACCTGCTCTGCCTCCCGAGTGCTGGAATTAAAGGCATGTGCCACCACTGCCCGACTCTTCTGAATAATGTCAGCTTTCCAGAATCCATAAAATAAAATATAAAGATGATTTATACATTTTACCCAATTTCAATTCTCTCTTTAGTCAAATAGTTGACCACAAGTATTAATTAACTTTTCTTTTATATGACAAACTTCCTAGCATTGTATCTTGGGTTTCATATCATGTTTTCAGATTGAATGAACAGTAGTAACATTGACCTTCTAACAAATGATATTACACTAAGCCATTAACAAATATTCATTCAAAGCATCAGCATATGGCTGTTTTAACTAATAGAATAATATATATAATTTTCACTATGAACTGTTTTACTGTGGTTTCATGGGTCAAATCTGACATTAGAAGAATAACTAGATGAACTAGGCTCTGCCAAAAAGCATTGAGCTACATCTGGTGCCCTTGCACACTTTTCTAAAGTGTGAGAAGTTCCTGAAAATGGAATTTTACTAGAATGTCAAAGTCAATTAGCATTAATGTTTGAAGGAGAAAGTAAAATAACAGTATCAGAGTATAAATCAATCTACTTTCCCAAGAGTTTTCAAATGTCTTTATGAACTCTCTTTAAAGTCACTATGTCCTTGTAATGTTGAAATTTTGAAACTTACTCCACTCAGAAAACCAAAGTCCAGAAAAAGAATAATAGAATTGTCTATTTAAAACATAAAACCAAATATAATTGTTATTAAAATGGTACTAGATACAAAGGAAAGAAGATGGACAGAGAGAAAGTAGAAACTTTAAAATGTTTGCAGATTTGAGGTGTCAAATATTCTCCATAATTTTTGTGAATTTAAAAGTAAGCCCATTGGCATTTATTTTAAATTTGTGATTTTGAACAATAGTGTCTTTGTAAAAAAAACATTTTGTTATGTGAAAACAAATCAGAACTTTGAAAATGGAAACATTATTCAGAGTTATGACTACGAGAACTCTATATAGCTTAGGAAATCTACAAGCTCTCTACAAAGAACAGAATTGTTCATTTTTTTTTTATGTAGGTGAAGCCTATAGAGATAAACAGACTCTGTACGCAGATTCTTAAGAGGAAGCTGGGCAAACAGGAAACATATTAAGAACATTCCAAGAAAAAGTATGTTGTGTCAGTTAATTGCCATGTACTAATGATAGAAATACATCTCAGTTTTTTAGTAATTTCTCAGTATTGGGACATGCCCAGGCCTGGGTTCACAGGAATGAAAGATACATTACTAAGTTTGGTTAAAAAATACACAATCTTAAAAATTGATAATTCTTAAAATTTAGCCAATTTTTCCCTAACTTTCTCAAAAAATAAAAATGATACAATAATGTGCTAATATAATGATTTATATCCAATAATGAGCATACATATATTTATGTGTATGTGTATAAATATATATAAACAATTATAGTATGTATGAATATGTAAAATATATTTGTTGAGATATTTTCTTATGTAAATATAAAAATAGACCTTAAAATACCTTTTCTGTCTGAGAAATCCATTTTATGACTGAAGAAGCAGTTTTACAAAGAATTTGAAGAACTAGTACAAGGCTATTGACTCACAAGAGAAGAGCCAGTATTTGAATTTGAACAGTCTCTTTTCAGAAACCTTTCAAATGATAAATGACAAAAGCTTCGTATTATGAAAAAAGCTACTTATATTATAATCAAACAATGTTTTAATTGCATAACAGTAATTGTATTAAATACATGCTTATGTGGCATTTTAATGGTATTCATTGAATAATGATGTAAAAATATTTCTGATGGTAGAAAGATGACTCGCAATTTAAGAGTTTCTATGGTTTTTAGGGAGGACCAGAGTTGTGTTCTCAGCAGCCAAGTCAAGTGGCTCCCAACTGCCATTAACTACTGCTCCAGAGAATCTGGAGCCTCTAGGCTCTGTTTACAATGCAGCAATGCAATTATGTTCATATACCCACGAACATACACATATACACACACAGATAGGCAGAGACAGAGAAAGAGAGAGTTATATTCAAATTTTTAGTAGTGGATGATTTTTATTTTCAAATTCTTTATAACAGAGGTTTTTTAAAAATTTTTAATTAATTTTTGGAACTATTTCTCTTCATTATTAGGCTAAAATGCATAATTAAAGCTGTTTAACTAGTATATTACACATATCTTGATCTTATATGGTCACCATATACCATAAAAGTGAGATCTGTCCTCTGATGTCCTTTGTTTTAGTTCCATTTCATTTATGTATGCATTTTGATGAGTATTTTGGATGTTAAATTTGAGAAGCTATAAACCTTAAATATATTAAGTGTCAGAATATTCATTAACTTTTAATTTATTGCAAATGTTTCCATAAAAGATTAATTAATCTTTTGCACCCATGAACTTCACCTATTTAGATTTTTAATTAATTCTAAACTATATCTTTTATGTTCAGTTTAATTCAGATACCACATTCATAAAAATTAAGAGCAATACATTATCTTATGCCTTCATGAATGCTTGATTGCTTTATAAGTTCTAAAACATTAAAAGAGAGTTTTTCAATGACATTCTTAGAATTTAAATTTAAGAGGCTTAAGAGAACTAACTAAATCAGACCTATTTTTATATTTTAAATAGAAGTTTAAGTTAGAAATATAAAGTCTTTGTGTCAATTCTTAAATATGATATTTCACAGATCATCTAGTGGCATTCAAATAGCATAATAAAAGCAAATGCCACACGCCACAGTTCATTCACTCTTTAGCTAGCTGATATTCTGGAAGATAATAGCTAATTAAGAGGAAAATGCATTTCAAAACAAAGCCACTCTCACTAAATAAATAGTAGCAAAATTTATTTTCACCTAAACAAAAGAGTGCAATTTCTTGTAACATGCTTGTTCAGTAATTTTAAAATAAAATTATGAGCACTCACTGGATGTTATACTTTAAATGCTGCTTTTTTTTCTTTATTTATCATTAACATGGGGTTTTTCATATAAAAATTTTTGAGTTCCCTCCCCTCTTTGGAAAAGGCTATGTCTAAGATGCCCTGAGGCATTGTACAAATGGCCTGGTTTATTAGAGTTTATGTTCACCAAAGTGTTAAACTGAAGATGACAGAAACAAAACTGACTGAAATGCTCCAAGGAATATGTTTCTGATTTCTTTATATCTGCCTGAGATGATTTTCAAAAGTGGCTCCTTTCTGACTAATTTCCTGGATAACTGAGAACAACTATAGTCTGAGTGAAAGTGAAAAGACCTCTTTGTCATCTGCTTATCTTCTTTCTCAATTCTATCATTTGTGTACTCATTTGCTCCCAGCTTGAATGAAGACAAAGGAGTTGAGTGACAACAATGTTAGAGCAATAATGTATTACTTTCCTTATTGTGCTGCTATCTCCAAGGTACTTTCTTTGAAACTCAGCAAGACAGACATATTTGGACTTTAAGTAGCCAACTGAACATTTAATTTGGGGATTTGAATAAAGAATGGGACCTTGATTTATTTTATAAACTTTTTTCCAAATATAGTCAAATCATATGTTATGCTACTGAAAGTATGTATCTATATCCTTTGTATGTACTGAAGGATTATTTTAATATATGATTATTTTCTACCCTTATTAACTAACAAATTCATGAGACTAAAGCTACAGCAAATATGAGCGCCATCTTTCTGTTGATTTTGCCAGTTTTCACTACTAAAATTTTATTTTAGTTCTAGAAGTGTGACAAAAAAAATTAAATAATACTAAACGTTTCAATTTGGCATTATTATCCAAGGAACCTGTTTTCTCTCATACTGCATAATATTCTTAGATAGGAAATTCTAAGAACATTCTGTTGAAGACACACTCTGAAGTATTTTGCAGGATCATAACAACTTATTTTTCTATAGACTATATTTGTATTTATTAAATATAACAATAACTGAAATTTTTATTAGGGATCTAAAGGAGCAGACAATTTCTTCCAAAAAAAAAGTAGGAGAAAGCTTCAATCATCTGGGATTAGTCTTCCATGCTCAACCCGTACTTATTCAAAACATGCTTGCACATATTGAGTGTCACAACTGTAACTGTAGTCATCAGTACAAGTAAATATTTTGTATCATATTGTTACTTGCTGATTTGTTGATTATTTTGTCCCTATATTTATGCATGTGTGCTTACTGGGTTTGATTTTAACATGATTAAAGTGTACAATGTTTTTGGACAGAGTCCTTAACTTTTATTTTCTTATCTTTATTATTTTTTTTTTATTTTTTATTTTTTATTTATTTTTTTTTTTTTGGTTTTTCGAGACAGGGTTTCTCTGTAGCTTTTGGTGCCTGTCCTGGAACTAGCTCTTGTAGACCAGGCTGGCCTCGAACTCACAAAGATCCGCCCGCCTCTGCCTCCCGAGTGCTGGGATTAAAGGCGTGCGCCACCACCGCCCGGCTCTTATCTTTATTATTGATATTTTATTATACCATAAAGTTAACTTGAACTTTCCTCTGATTTGATTCTCTAAAATCTCCATTCTCTATTTTGCCTATTTTACATACATACTTCTAATGTTACCATCTTATTTGATTATTGTCTTTGCTCCCTATAAGTTTTTATGTTTAGGCAATCTTTTCCTCTAAATTCTAGACAGACCACACCTGAAGGAACATAACTATGAAATTGTAGCAAAGATTTAACTTGTTGTGTATTAATTGTATTAAACTTGAGTAGAACTCTAGACATTGTTCAGAAGCTATGATATTCTATTGTTATTATATTTCTATACCAATTCCTAAATAACTGTCCAAACTTTTCAACATTTTTTAGACCTTATACAATTTCCTCACATAAATATTAGGCTACTTTAAAAACTATTATTTGAAAATATACACCACCTATGAAACAACAATATACCTCTGACTGCCTTTTTTATTCAATCTTTTATTTCCTCATAAATTTTGAAATATTTGGCAGTTTTTTATTCAGTCTGTTACTGTCACTTTGCCAATTACCTTATCTATGCTGACATCATCATATGGTTCCTACTAATTCTTTATATTTTTCATTCAAATTAAAACACAAATTTTTTATTATAACTTTACATTCAATATGATTTTATTAGTGCAAGTCTGCTGTGGACTCTTATAGAACTTTCTTCCACAAAGTTCTCTGTAATCTCTCCACGTATAATGGTATAATTTCTGTACCTGAACTGTTAATTCATGCTGAAGTACCCTTGTTTTGTAGTAGCTTCTTAGGTTTTAACAAAACGTAGTCTTCACGTTTACTAAACACTTAGCACACTTATTATTTGATTTCCAAACTTACTTGAACAGTTAATTGACCTTTCTTAATTCAAAAGAGCATGACTTCTAACTTTCCACAATATAGCATAACTGTATACTTATGCTTAGTATTTCTTAATACAGGTATTTTAAAAATGTTCCTTTCCAAATAATAATAATACATTATTATTATAGGTAAAAATTGTTACACATAACAAACTAGTTCTTAGCCCTAAATTCAAATGATTATTGTGGTGTTTCACAGTTTTCTAAAAAATCAATTTTGACTGTTATTTTTAAAAATAACTTTGATACTCAAAATATTATTTTCAAGTATTTCTCTGTAAGGTACTGTTCAATCTGTATTATTTCATTTGAAAAAGTAATTCTTTGATTTTTGGCAACAGAAATCAAAGGAGTAAATTATCACAACCTTTTTATTTTCCCTAACTGAAAACACTAATTCTCTCATCAAAATTTTCTAATCTCTTAGCCAGTCCATCATCTCACTTTGAAACATCAAATCTTCCATTATATCTCTAAGAAACAGAGAAATCTCCACACACTCTGTGTGTGGCATAGAATTGAGGGCATTCCAAAATAAAATCATTCATATTCATTTCAGCTATTTTCCTGTTCTGAAATACAGAAAACAATAGCCATATAACTTCAAGAAAAATACGTTGATGTTTTAAAAGGCTTGAAACTATATTTTATTCAAAGTAGTTAAAAAGAGGAAAGCATTTGTAGGCTTATTTGCATAGTACTTTAATATGTATTAAGTGGATTATTCCGAGGTCTTTAGCTGTACAATAGTGTTAGGCATATTTACAAACTATTTTTTGAATATGGGATTTTCTATTGTTACAGATTGGAGGATTTTATATTTTTTTATTATTTTTCTAGCAAACATAGGTAGTAGTTGTTGGAATTTAGTTAATGACTTCTAAATCTGAATCAGTATATAATTTAAAAGCTTTGGCAATGTCTATGATGATCAACTGTTACAAGGAAACAGATGGTGCTCTGATTTGAATTTATATATTATATATCAACAAATAATTACTCATATTTTCCTTAAAGAAATATTATTATGAAAGAACTTGGGCCCATAAAATATAGAAACAATTATTATATTACTATAGTACTGTGTTTTTCCAAAAAGAGAAATATATATACATATATATGCATATATATATATATGTGAATGTATATATTTACATATATGTGTGTATGTGTATATATACATATGCATATATATATATATATTTCTTGTTCAATTGGTGAGAAGAACAAAGGCAAACAATAAACTCAGATCTGAATCTTCAATCATTAAGTAGCTAGATGGAAATTTGTAGGAAGAGAGTGGGAAGAAGTTTCTTGTCAATTAGATTACCTAGAATCTTAGAAATTTTTTGCAAGACATTAAACTCATTCTCACCTACTCTATAGTTTTATTCTTCATTTTGGGAGGATGGTGGACGTATCATATGAAACACGATAAATAAAAACTCAGAGAGAGAAATTGTGGTTCAGCCTGAAGTTCAGAAAAGTGAAATAGCCAGCCATCTCTTACCTTGCTCTTATCTCAAACTAAAATGGGAATCCTAACTCCAAGAAACTCAGAAAGAGGCTGTGTCTGATAGTTTTCTCCTTCTGTTTTATTATCCAATGATATTCACAGCATACAGAGGGGAATTCTACATCATAGTTTTGTTTATTTCTAAAAATTAAATCTGTCTCTGTCAACTGAGCTTTGGAGATTTACTCATCCTTGTCTTATTAGTTCTTTGAGGAATACATCCTGACATATGAGGATTTCTTTATAGTTATACGCTTCTCTCACCAAAGAGGAACTTTTCTGAGCTAAACCAGTGTATGTTGCTTCTTAAAATAATACCTAAAAAAAAGACTTATGCTGAGTAAGCATTTTTACAGGTGGCATATTTTAATTCTTATGGTATTATCTGACATGATATATCCTGAAATACAGCACCACCTTCATGCTCTTCTGTGATGATGCCAATTTTTCACAACATTGATCATTTTCTCAGTTATCGTTCTGAAAGGGATTCTGGGGGTCTTGTCACCCTGTCAAAATTTGAGTGAAGCAAAATGTTTTCTATGAGATGATTAGTTATGATCTGGATCCTGGTCTTATAATCAGGAGTAATTGTCCTGATTTGGAGGTAGTCATATAATGGTCTGAATTATACTGCAAGTTTGTATGAATAGTTTCATTCCTTTTCCATAAAGAAAGTTATTAGGTCAGTCCTGCAGTACCTGGAATTCAAGGTTGACTGTTTACTTTCAGCATAAGTAAGTAAGAACTTAGTCAGTGGATTAAGTTTGGCAATCTATGACAGTACTGAGTGAAAACTTCATCTCTTTCAATGACAAAATATGTGGATGCAGTATGAAATGCAGGTGCAATCCACATTAGTATTAACATGGAGATTATCTCCTAACATGTGCTTTATCTTACAAAATAAAGATGCTTTCATATCAACAACTATTTTCCCAATAGAGTTAACTGGTATATCTAGATCAACTATTGAGGGGGTGTTGTGGTGATTTAAATTATCATTTCATGTATTTTCCCTTATCATATTCTTGAATTTAAAGTTGGTAAATGTACTTACTACTTAAATTATAGAGATAAAGAATAATTTTCATATACAACCAATGCACAGATAATTTTTCACATCAATGTTTACTGCTACTCTATACATAATAGCTAAAGAAATTAATAATCCTTGATGTCCATCAATTTGTGACTGAATAATAAATATATATTGTTTTACTCAGATCTAAGGAAAACTGGAATCATAAAATTTGAAAATGGATGAAAAGAAAAAAAACAATATACTGAGTGAAATAACCCAGACACAAGAAAAATACTTTCTGTTCACAATTGTATTTAGATTAAAAATTTCTCAGACTTAGATATGTAAGTAACTGTGAGCAGGGGACAGAAATCTAGAGATGGGTTAATGGAAGGGAACAAGGAGGCTTTAATTAAGTAGATTGGAAGGGTAATAGAACATTCAATATGTAAGTTGAAATGAAGTTACTGGGGGTTGAAGGGTATGGAGGAGGTTAGAAAGATAAGAAATGATTTAGGGGTATAATCAACCAAAGATAAGTAAACTTGGATATGCTATAGGGAAATAACTTAATTTGAATGCTAATTACAAATAATTTTTTACGTTATAAATGAATCACAGAAAACTCATTGTGATGCCTCTAGCAATTAGTAATAATTGGTGTCATTTTATTAGAGGATTATAAATATATTAGCTAATTCTCAAATCTACCTCTTGAGGGTCACTATGAAGGTAACAATTCACATTTATGCATTATATATTTAATTTTTAGAAAAATTTCTAGTCTTGATTTTTATACTTTGATTCATAAAAGAAAGAAAACCTAAGTTTAAATCTAATGTTGTAATACAGAGAATTAATAATTCAAGATGGATTAATAATTTCTCTAGTCTTACAAACCACTTGGAACCTAGTAAATATTTAATTACAGTTTGCTCTAAGATATTTAATAAACTTATATAGTATGTTTTCTGTGTGTCTGACTAAATATCCACTGTTGGAAGTATCTGAAAGATTGCACTAGACTTGTTGACCTCAAGGAGAGCCATGGTAAAGTAAAAGAAATATATTTAAGATCCTACTTTCAATTTGTTATCATTATTTAAATTCATTGTAACTAAACAACTATAGATTGTTCCTCTTAGGTAAATCTAGACTGCACTTACTGATATTTCTGTCAGACTTAATAATTCGGTGGTATGGGCTTCCATAAATTATCAAATGTTTGCTTGTTTGTACTCTGTATTAAATCATCAATATTTTCGTTTACTTTTTAGCTATGTGAATCATATACAATAGTGCATTTAAATTTTGTTCAAATTGCATACCTTTCCCCATTATTTTGATTCATTTCAAACTGTGGTATTCATTAGATACTCCTTAACAGCTTGTTTTATTATTTATAAGTGAGAACTCTTGTTATCCAAATACACTTTAAACATGGATTTAAGATTCATTTCTATCTCCTTGAAGTGCACAACACATCTTAAGTTGTATCTCATTATCAAATGACTGATTTTCCTCTTTATTTTCCTGGAAACAAAATGCATATTGAATCAAAGAGCTCAAATACCGACCTTCAACATTTTCCATTGTATAGGATGATGAATGTAATACTGTAAGTTTTTCTGCTGCAAGAAAAGGGCCTGCTTATTCATCCTGGACGCCCAGCTAGTTTAGCCCTGAAATAACCACACAGAAATTGTATTAATTAAATTAAATTAAATTAAAGAGGGGAAAGAAAGAAAGGTGATCAGAGAAAAACATATAGCTCAATAAAATCAATAACAAAGTGTAAAAATATACAAAACAAATTCAGTTACTTAAAGACATAACCATGACCCTAGTATGATTACATATTCCTAGAAAATGTAAGTTGTGAGAAAGTCAGAAGAGTCATGAATTTGTTCCAAACCTTGGTTAAAAAGCATACTCAAACAAGCATAGATTGCATAGGGAAAACTTGCCTCAAAAAATAAAAATATGTATTATTTGTCTTATTTCTTTTGCCATTGTTTAAAACTGATACTAAGTTTGGAAGTACATTTTTTATGGCAAAAGTGATTTATTTATACAGCAACAATAAAGAATAGAGCTAATGGTCACAAAATTTCCTTAATATAGCATATTTGATGACCTTTTCTTAAATGTATACACTTAAAAACTGAGAAGTATGCATTATTAACCTTACCACATTCATAGCAAATATGATTTAAATTTTTATGAAATTACTAATATATTTTATATGGATTTTATATATATTAATTATGCAAAGGAATCACTGTTGCTATCAATATTTTCTCCATTAGTAAAATGAGTTTTGGTTGATTGTGATTTGTTATTGACAGAATTAGAGGCCAATAGCAATAAGCACAATTCTATCAACAACTGCTAATAACTATTTATTCTTTCTTTTCATTTATTGTGCTATAATGTACAGCCAGCAAAGCACTATAAAAAGAAAAGGTCATGCTGTTTTATAGTCATACTGCAAAGAAAAAGGTGGAAAATATCTTAATTTTTCCACATACACAATCACTTACACAAACTCTGGAGGTGTTAGAAACTTTAAGAAGTAGAACAAATAGTCAGGTATATTTAACCCATTAATTAGTCCCATGCTTCAGAGGCCATAGTGTGAATCTGATATCTTCCTTATTTTCTTTTGCTCATCCAGGCATTGTAGTAAGTGTTTTAGTACTCTCACATACCACTTGTATACTCTGTTGCACCAATGCTGGTCCAAGAGCAATAGCAGAGACTGATTATGTGCTAGAACTCTTCAAAAGTTGGATCCCAATCAAATACCTCCTATTTATACATTAAGTATTCCATGTATTTGTTCTACTGATAGAAAATCGATGAACTCACCTTCCATTGTTGTAAGGTAGCTCTAGAAAGTCTAAAAAAATGTGGGCAAGTTTGTACATATGTGTGTGAAAATTATATGTGAATAATATCAGCAATATAAAACAAATATTGTATTAAAAGTGTTTTCTTCTATATTACTAACAAATAACTATTTATATTTTAGAACTGACAAAAAAAGTTGATCTTGCTCAGTCATTGGGTGAATTTTTCACATATTCTTTAGAGAAAATCAAATTCATTTTAAAAATAATACTCAGATAATGTTTTATGAAAATAGCAGCACAGTTATGAATTAGAACTGACTGTGCCTGATGTGCATGGTACTATAATGGCTTACTTAAACATTTTTCTTTGAATTAACTCTACTTTATTTCTCCTGAAGCAATTATCTCAGAGAAGTAATTTAAATTTCTAGCTAATTTTGTGTTGCTGGAGATGAAATAAAGGACCTCATACATGCTTAATCTCAATATGTTTACGTAAAGTCTGCTAAACCAGATTACTTGTGGATCACTGTTGGTTGAAATAATACTGGAAATCTCATAAAGTTTTGTATAAAACTTATTGTTATCTGTAAGTGTCACATAATAGAACAGTATCTTCCAGAAATGAACAATAAGAAAGGAAAAAGGAAAATATTTAAAGACTTTATTTACTTAACTCTTGCTGTATAAACTTCCATTGATATCCTGCATTATTCTATTCTGCTCTCTCTGCCTCCCCCACACCTTTCAACGATTTGCAATGCTGGATAAAGAAAAATGCTACTTTATTATTTATTGGTGTTTAAATAAGTAAGGGGTAGAGCCAAGAGAACTTGAGAGACCAACATGAATAATTCAGTCCTTTCAATTTGTTGATCTTAATGAAATACAAAAATGATTTGAACTGAGAGTAATAAACAAGAGACATTCTGACTAATAAAACCGAAAACAAGTCATATTTGTTTCATGAATCAATAACAGTTAGTCACTGAAGATCATAATAGAACTATTAAGGAAGACAGAGTGCCTTTTGTCAAGGAAATTATCATGCAGTATATTTGTGCATCAGTGTGGGGGCATTTAAATTTATCCTTTGAAAAATAGGGGTGAGATAATGCTGGCTAAATGTAGGGGAATGTAATACTTGATGTGTTAAACTGTCCAATACTGTAATTAGAGCCAATGTTTTACTATACAGTATCTGCTGAAATAATTAGCAAACCATTGTAAGGCATTATTCAATTTAAAATGTGAATTCCCATTAATGATTACTATATGGTTCCTTATAACATACACATTATATCTCATGGCTAAATGTTTTGGAGGAAGGAATAGTATTTGCTGTTCATAAAATGTTGACCTGAGTAGAAAAATTAAAATAGATTCTTTAAGGTCCTCCATATATCAGTTAGATCTATCAAGGTCCTTAAAACATTACCAATGATCAAAGCTGTGGTTTTCTGTGTGCTTCTTTCCAGTAGCTAAAATTGCAATAAAGTAGAGGCTTATTATAAAATAAATTAACATACACAAAATCCACACACACATACTCATGCATATATAAAATATAAATGCCTAAAATAATGCAGTACCCAGACTTTATCAAAAAAGCTTATGGAAGCTGGCAGCAGCATAGTGGGCCATGAGGTCACACCCAGTTTAGCGAGCGGCGATGTCAGGTTCCTGACGGTGACAAACTTGAAGACCTTGAAGAAGCCAATCTGTTTTCCTTTAAAGAGTTTCTGAAAACCAAGAACCTCAGCCTGTCAAAAGAAGACACGAATAACAGTCGAGTTTACCAGAAGGAAGCCTTGAGGCACCCATGGGGACTAGATCGCAACTCCCCTGCCTCCCAGCCCATGGGGTACGGCCTGGAATATCAGCAGCCATTTTTTCAAGACCCAACAAGAGCCAGCAACCTAGAGGAGGATGAGGAAGAAGATGGGTGGAATGGAGCCTACTTGCCGTCTGCTGTGGAGCAGACTCATTGCTCTAGGGCCACAGAGAATTCATCACCCTGTGGCACCTACCTGTCCTTTTTTTTCCAATGCATCAGAGCTGGCAGGACCTGAGTCTTTGTGCCCATGGACACTGAGTGACATCAATTCAAGGATCTCTCCAGCATCTCCAGCTGGGAGTCCTAATGCAGACTTTACAGCTCTCGGAGAGTCCCTGTGAGACAGATACCTGAGGGCACTGCAGATAAGCTATGAAGCGCTGAAAGATGAAAATTCTAAGCTCAGAAGAAAGCTAAGTGAGGTTCAGAGCTTCTCTGAAACTCAAACATAAATGATGAGGAAGCTTGAATGAAAGTTGAAAGCGAAGATGATCAAGGAGGAGAGTGACTTCCATGACTTGGAGTCAGTGGTTCAGCAAGTCGAACAGAACCTCGAACTGATGACCAAATGAGCTGTAAAAGTAAAAAATCATGTCTTGAAGCTGAAACAGGAATTAAGTTTGCTCCAGACACAGTTCTCCAACTTCAAGCTACAGAATGGAGCCTTGCTGTCAGGCCAGGGTGCCAGCCTTACAGTGGTGAAGCATAACACCGATGTGGCCTTGCAGAACCTCCATGTTGTCATGAACAGTGCACATGTGCCACGGACCGGCTCAGGGGAGCCCTCAGACCGTGGGAGAATCAGGACAAAGGCTCAGAAGAATTTAGGAATTGGCGAGGAAATGACAGACAGACAGATTCAATGTGGTTGAATATGCTGCTGTAACTTTACTTTTTTCAGCGTAAGATTTATATTCTTTTATAACCAAAAAACTTGACAAAGACATACATCATCAGATCATAAAAAAAGAAAAAAGAACAGCATAAAACAGTTTACAAAGAGAATCTTTTAAAATGTTTTGACTTAGGTACAAGGACTTTTGCTCAGTCTGTACCAGGTGGCTGGCTGGGCTAAGTGACCTTGTGCCCAGAATATCTTGGGTGTGAGAGGGGAAGGGCATTATCTTCCTGGAAAAACTTTCTACTAGGAAGTTTCATGATCTCAAACTTCTCTGAAACTCGTCTCATACCATTAATCTCAACTCTCCTCCCTCCCCAACTCTCAGGCTCAGATGTTGTTATCAGCCTAGGTTTTTTCTGGCCATAAGGAAGGCTTCATAGGCCTCCTGTTTGAAACTGCATGTATCCCCCAGGCAAATGTCTAGTGGGGGCTGCTGCAACTGTTTTCCTACAGAAGGCTTCTCCTGATAAGAGCAATTCCTTTTGCTCCACATCATCAAGGAATTATCCTAACGATGACCCCCAATTCCCAGAACTCGCTACTTCTTTAAAGGCTTTAATGAATGGTGGGGCAGAGCTCAAAATGTCCTCAGCAGTCTTGTTTGTATCTGCAACTGCCTGGAATAGTCTGATCTGTTGGCAATATGCAAGAATCACAAAGAACAGAAAGACAAGGAAAAGACAGCCATATCGGCGCCAAGGACAGCGAGGTCGAGTCAGTGCAGGTAGCAACTTCAGGTGGCATCATAACCACAGCCGATTGCCAAGGGACAGCCAGGGACATAACTCTGTGAAGTGCGAGCCCCAATCCTATGGCATCAGTCCGTCCAGTCAGCATTTCTGCTACACTGGCGTGACAGCCGTGGATGTAGCACACATGCATCCATAAAGCATCTGGTATCTGGAGCAGAGACACTGAACTTTGTTGCTGAAATCCTTAAGTCCATCGACAGAATTACTGAAGTTAAAGATGAGGCAGACTCTTGAGAACCACTAGCTGCCACCAGTTCGCACCACCTCTTCACCTGTGCCACCACGTCTTCCAAACTTGCCCCTAACTATGCAGTCTTCAGCAAAGCATTTCACAGCCTAAGCAGTGTCGCTGGCCCCATGCTGTGTGGGCTGCTCTTGAGCAGTTATATATTTATACATTTGTTGTAAGAATGTAGAAATATTTTATTGCTTTGTTCTCCCTCTCTTCAGGAGATGTGCATGGAAATATGGTATATTTACATTCAAAATGAAAAGTTCAAGGCACAAAAGTTAATAGAGTTACACACTATGAGCAAATTGACAAATAAGTGAATTACATGTTGCCTGAAATATTTTCTTTGTAAATAAACTGGAAAATATGTTGAAACCTTAACATTTTTATACTGAATCTATGACCACAATTTTATTTAGGATACAATTAAATTAATAAAATTGGTAGCACTAAATTGATAATCATTTTGTATAAAATAAACATTATAATGTATTTGTTGATGCATCTGAGAGTCACTACTCAACATAAAATGTGATTACATATACACCTCATGTCCCCTAATAACTCCTTGTTTATCTGATCAATATATAACATAAGGCCATTATGTAACATAGTATCATAGTTAAATAATGCATAATAAAAATGTTAAAAAGTAAAAATTGGCAATGCTAACAAAGTTAGGCCAATTGAAACATGATGTCCCTATAGGCATAGTATATGATACAAATATTTATGACTAAAAATATAATACAATATTATTATGGAAATAAACACTTGTTGCATGATTTTTGTTGTTGTTGTTCAGCAAGTTTTTTCTTTAAATATCAAGAGAAAAAAGTAAACTCTAATAAATTAAGAATTTTGATCAGTATCTTATACATACATATATATATAATTTCTAAAATCATAAATATAACCTTCTCAGTCTGAATAAAGTTGTCTAAATGTATATGATCTCAGCTATGAGTGCTTGGTTTTGGTTTACATGTAAATTTGTATCTTAGTTACTTTTATATTCTAGTGATCAGATACCATGTCCAAGGCAACTTGCAGAAGGAATAATTTTGGGGCTTAGAGTTACAAAGGAATAGGATTGAATGACTACCATGGCAAAGACATTTTTGGAAAATTAAAGTCAGAAAGCTAAGCTTTCTGGGGGAACTGAGGAAAAAGAACATTTTAGGGAAAAAAATACCTAAAGAGTATGAAGGAAGAGTATATAGCAAACATTTCATTTCATAACTGAAGGAGTGAATTTTTAATACCACCATCTATGATGATCTGTTATGCAGTTCGTTAGAGAAATACTAACATAAATAGAATGAGATGTGAATGTGTACATAATCTATAAAATATTCATACTGACTCTTCTTAGCAATTCTATGTCTTATGTACAGGTCTCATTGTATATTTAAAATGTGAATATGTTTGTGTCAGTGTGCCACCTGCATCCACATGTTTAAATATTTTTCGGAGTTCCAGATTTTTTAAAAATGACCCTCCAACAAAATCTTATTTTCATTTTAAGACTATTTTACATAGTATACGTGATTTTAAAAGATGCAGATTTCCCCTCCATGAGAAGACAGCTAACATTAATTATGTACTTTTAATTTCACTGATCTTAAAAAAAATCTTTGACACTTGTCTTTTGTAATTATGACTCAAAAGAAAAGCAGCAATTAATTATCTTCAGAAGTTTCATCATCTATTTACTACTATATAAAGTGAGTTTTAAATGATTAAGTAGAGATTTCTTTCATATTGAAACTATGACATATCTTAAGTCCCATTATAATGTCAATTCTCTGAGAAATAGTGTTTGAAGAAAACGCTAGTATTAAAACTTAAGTAGTGACCATACTGTTTTATTCCTCTGTTATTTTTAAATTGTCTCCACAGGATTTTCAAGTTAGAAAATTAAACTGATGATTATCAATCAGAAATCTCCAAAGATCTTTCATTGTCTCTTATTGAGCTATAGATTTACTGTGATCAAAATAGTAAATATTGTGCATTTATTGAATATTATATGAATATATAAATATAAATATTTATAGATTTTTTGAGGCAGAGTCCATCACAGTTTTTGTCTCTAACTCACAGTCATTGTCCTATTTAAACCTCTTATGTTCTGGAATTATAAGTGTGAGATACTACATCTACTCCAACAAGGCCCAACTATCTATTCGTTTTCAAGTGCTGCTCTCTGATGATTAAGCATTTAAATATATAAGGTTATGGAGTTCATGCATATTCAAAATACCACACTTCCCATTGCTATATATTAAATATTAAAGAAAGTACACCACTTAACCTTCAAAATTCTTGTATTTGGCCATATGCCCTGTATTATTCTTTAATTATTATTTTGTTATTTTCTATAAATTGAGTTAATTCATACAAATCAATAGTTTTCATTGCATACTTATTAAATATATCATAGAACTATGCATCATTTATACAAATTTTGAGCAATATCTAAAATTCCAAGGTTATTCATAATTGTTCTTTATGTAAATGGTACATAATAAGACTGTTTACCTCTCAATGAAGTTTTAAAATTGCAATGTTTGAAGACTGTGGTAAATTAATATTTCCATAAAACCCTCTACAGATCTGGATTTCAGTATGCTTCAACTTGAATGCTTCATAATATGTTATGATTTTAGTTTCCATTTCTTTTTTTTTTAGTTTCAAGAACAAGCATGAATTTTGAAAATCTCCATCCATATCCTTAGGGATTGAATGACACAGAAAAATGCAATAAATATGTGCACCTCCCAGGGAGCCCTGAGTCTGTTGAATCACTAAACATCTTTCAAATATTTGAACTTTTATGGATTCACATGAGTGCACAGTGATCTTAGCCACAAATCCCATGCCTCACTAAAATATTATGTAACATAAGCCATTTACTGAAGACAGGCCTATAATAGAATAAAGTGTAATTTAGAATTGGCATCTTTCTGTTAAAGTTTAATGAGTATGGAGTTAGCTTAGATATTTTAGCCACTCTTATTTAAATACCCATTTTTGAAGATTTCTTGCTTTGTTAATAATGCTGCCTATGTAATTTGTATTTTAACCAGAGTCATTTGAATATTTTGACTTCTTCTGATAATTGAACATGAGCCATAACATCGTTAAAATAAATAATACAATATTTTAATTTTTCACTATTGCTCTTCACATGAGTATATATGTCCTTAGTCAAAATTGAATGAAGATTTTAGAGATGTTTTCAATTAATAAAAATTCAAGGAAAAAAGAATATATTTTATATTTCAAATTTGATGGATTTTTCAAATGAGGATAAAACACATTTTGCTTCAAAAGTATAACAAATTATTACTTCTCTACCAACATCAAAAGACACATTGAACCTCTTAAATGCACATAATTTTATAGCTGTTAACTGTGATGCATCTTGTAAATTAAAAATAAGTTGGTTTCAGTATTTTCTTTAGAAAACAAGTTTATACTTCCCTGCTCCCACATCCACCCCTCCTTCCATCCCAACCATCCCAACCATCCCATTCCCTCAAGTTCTTCCTATCCTCCCCTTCTCCCTTCTCTCCCCCCATCTCTCCTTATCCCCACCTCACCCCCAGCTCCCAACCCCTGCCTGGCAATTTTGTCAACTTCCATTATTCAGGAGGATAACTATACATTTTTCTTTAGGTTCACCTGCTTATTTAGCTTCTCTAGGATCACGAATTATAGGCTCAATGTCCTTTATTTATGGCTAGAATCCACTTATGAGTGAGTACATACCATATTACTATTTTTGGGTCTGGATTAAATCACTCAGTAAAGTGTTTTCTATTTCCATCCATTTGCATGCAAAATTCAAGATGTCTTTGTTTTTTACCGCTGAGTAGAACTCTAAAGTATATATGTGCCACACAAGAGACTTGACTCTAGAGGGGATCCCAGGTGTCCAAGGAGATGTCCCCAGCTTGTTCTTTGAGCAGCTTAGGAAAGGGTGCCAGAACTGGCCTTCTCCTATAGTCACACTGATGAATATCTTGCATATTACCATAGAACCTTCATCTGGTGATGGATGGAGATAGAGACAGAGACCCACATTGGAACACTGGACTGAACTCTCAAGGTCCTAATGAGGACCAAGGAGGGAAAACATGAGCAAGGAAGTCAGGACTGCGAGTGGTGTGTTCACCCACTGAGAGGGTGGGACTGGGAGATCACCAAGGCCAGTTTGAATGGGACTGATGGACCCTGTGATCAAACCAGACTCTCTGAATGTGGCTGATGGTGGAGGCTGACTGAGAAGCCAAGGACAATGGTGCTGGGCTTTGATTCGACTGCATGGACGAGCTTTGTGGGAGCCTTGTCTGTTTGGATGCTCAACTTCCTGGACCTGGGGGGAATGGGGAGGACCTTGGGCTTCCCATAGGGTAGGGAACCCTGACTGCTCTTTGGCCTGGAGAATTAGGGGGAGGAGTAGTGGGGGGAGGGGAGGGGAGGGAGTGGGAGGAGGGGAGGAGGTAGAAATTTTTAATTAAAAAAATAAAAAAAGAAAATAAAATAAAAAAGAAAACCAGTTTAATTCTGGAGGAGGACACACCTTTTATTGGCAACAGAATAATGTACTTAATATCATCCTCATAGTTTACCAAATGCTAGGGAAATAATACTGTAGAGATGAATCTGGGAAAATCATTAAAATGTGATAGCAAAAATATAAGAGAATATATTTTATTCTGAGATTGACTAGAATTAACTTAGAATAGTGTACAGGTTTGTGATACAGGTTAGGAAGGTGGAATAAATCAAATGAAATACATGTAGGTGAAAGAAATTCTTTAATATATAAAAGACAAAAAATGTAGGAGCTTTAATTTTTATCTAATGGAATTAGAGAATTTTTTTTCATTGAGAAAGTGAAGTACTACACATAGTTATGCTTAGGCATTTCAGGGAGACTAATGGTCTGTTAACAAAACTTTCATCAAATAAAAATTGGAGCCTTAATTTGCCCTTGTGGGAATTATAGAGATAGGTATTTGGAAATGTTAATTGAGGCAGAAAATTTCTATCCCTTTCTTGGTCTCTTTCTCCGAATACATATCCATACGTATGTGTCTTCTCAGAGAGTCTGTCTCTGTCTCTGTCTCTCTCTGTGTCTCTCTGTCTGTCTCTCTGTCTCTGTTTCTGTCTCTCTCTCTGTCTCTCTCTCTCCCACACACACACAAACCCACCCAATATAATTATTTCTCCTTGAACTAAAGTAATATTAATATTCATTAATTACATTAATTCTAAACCATTTAGTTTTGAATAAATTTTGAATTAAAGATCATTCATCAGTATATATCTCAGAAAACTTTTTCTTTATTCCAACAGTGTCTTATTTTAAAGAAACAATATAGAATAAGTATACATCTAGGTCTATTACTTTGTGTCAGTGGATACTTTGAATGGATCATTGTTTGTAATCTTACTTAAAAAATCATTCAAGACACAGAGAAATTCAAGTGACTACTTGAAATAAATAAGTAAAAGCCAAATTTAATTACTTAAACAGCTAACTAAAGCTTGTTTTTCTAAAATGAGTTTTAAGATTTTTTGTGTTTATATTTTTAATGTTAAAATAATTTTCCAATTATTAAAAGTTTATAGAAAATGCATTGCCTGTGATAAATGTGCTCAATAATTACCTTATTTTGAAATTTAATTATATGCCCCTGGGAGTTTTAGCTTTCGTTATGAATGATATAGCTCTAAAATAATGAAAATATGGATGTCAATGATTATTTTTCTGTTCTTGACTGTACATTGACAGTTTACTTAATTTACAACTCACTACAAATAATTTTGAGGAATGTAAATATTTTATATTTAACATTCTAATGAATCTATATAGTTAGGTTTTAGTACCTTCTCTCTCTGGTTTTGCTATAATAGGTAACTTCCTGTCTGAATTTTTAAATATCAAGGTTCTTTATCTTTCATAGGTCTTTATTCTCCATACCCATATAAATAGAAAAATTCATTATAGGTTTTCAGTTTCAAAACTGAAAATAAAATGACCATTTTTCAATAACAGCTAAATATATACTAACAAAAACAATTACAACCAAACAGGAAAAAAACAGAAAATTGTCTGAAAAACAATGTTTTAAGCGTTCATGTTTGACAGTACAAATACGGTTCAGACAAATGTGGATAACTGTACATTTCCTTAACTTATAACTTAATTCTGTCTCTCTCTCTGTGTCTCTCTCTCATTGTCTTTGTCCTGAGAACTCTAAGAACATAATATACAGTAAACATGTGCTCTGTCCCTGAGCAACACTTCCACTCACACGGGAAATTTTGAAAATCTAGACCAAATCAAAAAATTGAAGATCATTATTGAGAATAATTTCCAGTGTTTCCATAGAATATTGTATTTATTTCTCAGCAGGAAATATTGACTGCCTAAAAAATCAAGTAATAACTTTCTCTAGAGTATTTTGCGAAAAGAGCTATACACTAGACAAAATCTAGATACATTCTCCTGCTCTTCGACCAGTATGACAGCATGAGAAGCAGATTTCTATAGTAGATATACTTACAGATTTGCCATCATAAATACCAGAGTTTAATCTTAGAGAGATAATTTATAAACAAATTGCATATAGTCTCTAAAATTTATTTGCTCAGCAGGAAATTAGAAAAATAATAGCAACCATTTCCTCAGGTTGGTTTTGAGAGGAATTTTAGTAATATTCATGTAATACTTTGTCCTATAGCAATTGCTATTAAATGAATACTACTTATAGTAAAAGTAGAAATGATAACATTTGATGTGTGAGAATTGTCTGTATTCTGTCAATCATATTTTAATAAAACGCTGATTGGCCAGGCAGGCAGTATAGGTGGGAAAGCCAGACAGGAAGTAGGGTTGGAGCAAAGAGACTGGGAGTATTCTGGGAAAACAGGAAGCTCCCTCCATTCCTGCACAGACCACCAAAGAGGCAACATGTAAGCTGTCACACTGAGAAAGGTACTGAGCCCATATGGCTAACATAGATAAGGATAATGGGGTAATATATGTTATAAGAGTTAACAAAAAACCTGACCTAATGGGCCAATCAGTTTATAACCTTATGGAGTCCTGTGTGTGATTTTTCTTTGGGCTTGCCAACTGTGGAGTACTGGGTGGGACAAAAACCCCAACAAGCCGGCCCTTCATGTTACAACGTTAGTAACAAACTATAATAACTCTAAAACTGTAAGAAAATTAATTACAGTTTTGAATTTCTTTGCTTCTTTGATATTTGAATTTATTGTTTTTGTATGACAAGGCTTGTAATTCTAAGGGGGAATATTAGAGCAGTATACTTGCACTATAATTTTCATGGATAGAATTCTGTTTGAATACAAACATTTTATTAAAATGCCATCAGAATTAAAATATTTCCTTATGTTATGATTGCCTGATCGCATTTCCAAATTGGCTTATTTTATCTGTTTATTCAAAATTTGCCCTAACCCATAAAATTACATGTTTTTTAACTGAGGGTAACATTGACATTTTTAACAGTTGCCAAAAAAAGTTAGCAAATTTAAAACTCATATAAGTGCACTGCTAGAAATATGATTGTCAGTAGGAAACTGTTTTGTTCACTATGTGATTCTATAGACAAGTTTGAAGTTTCTGTCAAAGTAGAATTTAAATAGGCAGCACATGATATAAAAAAACTGAAGTACACTTTTGCATAAAGTGTATAATGTCTCTTGCATTGATTTGCGGTCAGTAATGGGAATTGTTTTCAAAGATACTGGAAGCTTTATTAAATATAATTTAAAAGAATAAAAGTTCAGGAATAGATTGGTTCAGTATCAGATTACAGAAAACTTATGGAAGTCTTCTATTAGCTCTATAATTATAGGAATGTTGTTATATAACATCAACATTGAGGGCAAAGAATTCTGAAATTGTCTCTTTACCTCAGTTTTGCTGACCAGTTAGAGGTCAAAAAGTAATAAGGAAAAGAAGAATCATTCAAAGACACGATATGCCCTAAGTCACAACAATTTCAAAATTTAGAAAATGAATAAAAGACAGGAAAATACTCTTTAAAAAATAGTGTAATTGATGAATGGCCCAATATTTAATAGAACTAACTCTCTTGCAGAGGACTCAAATTTTATTGTCAGATTTCTCACAACTGACTAAAATTGCAGTTCCAGGAGATCTGATGCTCTTATCTGGCATTTTATAGGCACCAGACATACTTATGGTATAAGGACATATAACACTGCAAAACAATCATACATGTAAAATCAAAATAGTGTAATTTTGGAAACTGTGCATATAAGAAAGGAAGCTAAGAATCAAAGTCACTCCATCTATTGTAATTTTTGTTCACAGGTATTCAGAATTTTAATAGTTGTATATTTATTTCATTAAGGTATTCAATGATTTCTACTTCAAGAATATAAGTTAAACAAGATTATTTTATAATATAAATCATTTTGAGCTTTAACAGCATCATTTATCAGGAGTCTAAAATAAAACAAGTAAGTCAAACATAAAATTCAATTCTGAGACCAATTGGATGATGACAAAATCTCATTTCACATTCTGTATGTCTAAGTTATCTTTCAAACAGTGATCATCTTGTTTTGGTTTGAAGTTGATGGGTTAATTAGGATTAGCATAAAGACCAAATCTCCTGACTTTTAGAGGGAGACATAACTATACTCCTTCTAAATTTTCCTTAATCAGTAGATTTGTGATATTTTTAGGACAGTTAAAGATTTTGATAAGCTTCACTAAAATCACTCTCTGCTTTGCCATTGCTAGAGTGCTCAGCACTTACATAAGGCTACTACAGAGTATGAAATCTTTCATATAAACCTGAAAACCTGTTACTGGAAGATAAATAATTTGGTGTTTTTCACTGTACTCATTAATCTACTTGGTAGCCCTTGTCTTTGGTTTCAATGGTTCAAAAATCTGACTTCATAGAGCAGATAAATTTTCCTTCATTTAAAGCTTCGAAGTTTCTTCTTTTCAGAGAAGACTCTGAAGAGTTATTGAAATATCTTAGCATCATTCTGCCATTTTTCCTTAAAAGTTTTTAGGTAACACAGAATTTCCTGAGCAATGTTTATATAAAATTTATGGTACAGTTAAGATTCCAATATAGAAAAGATAACAATATAGTACATAATAACATTTATCACTGACACCTTGAGTGCTGTCATTAACATACTGCAATATTTAAAACAAATGATAATCCAGTGGAAAAAGAGAAAAGTGCAAACATCTGACATCATTTTGTACCACCGACTTAAAAACCTAGTGACATTTATCATAAAGAGTTCTAGGAATAAGTGATTTTTCTTATTCATCTCATACTCTCAAATCATAAGCAATGAAAACATAAAGGAACTAAATAACAAAGATCTCATAATTTTTCACATAGTTTGAAAAGCAGTAAACTTTAACTGACAATAAAACATTGGTGGTACTAAAGATTAAATTCAGAGCTTTGTGAATTCTAAGCCACACATCTCAAAGCAGTTCAAAATTAAATATTAGAAAGTCACTGTCTAAAAAAAATTACTATAACATTAATAAAATAGTGTTCTAATGAACACAACAAAAACATCATTCATTCAAATTTAAGTAGCAAGTTTTGTTTAAAATGATGGTTTAATTTAACTGAGAGAAAACATAAAATTGTAACTTTTTAAAAGTGTTCCAGTTTCTTTTCTGTGCTTTATATTTTCATTTTCTATTTTTTTATTTTTATTTTTCCATTCAAATATTTACACTTCCTTGCCTCCTCCCAATCTCCTCTCGCTTTCTCACACCCCCTACTCCCTCTCTCACCCTGCTTGAGAGAGGGCAGAGAACCCTGCCCTGTGGGAAGTCCAAGGCCCTCCCCCCTACATCCAGGTCTAGGGAGCTGTGTATCCATATAGACTAGGGTCCCAAAAAGCCAGAACATGCCATAAAAACAAGTCCCAGTGCCTTTATCAATGGCTTCTCAGTCAGCCTCCATTGTAGGCACAGTCAGAGAGTCCGGTTTGGTTACATGCTCATTCAGACCTGGTCCAGCTGGATTTGGTAAGCTCCCATTAGGCCCACTGCCTCAGTTGATGGATCAACCCCTTGCAGTCCTGACTTCCTTGCTCCTCTTCTCCCTCCTGCCTTTCACCTGGACCTTGGGAGCTCAGTCCGTTGCTCTGATGAGGGTCTCTGTCTCTATCTCCATCCTTTGCCGGACCAAGATTCTATGGTGATATTTGAGATAATCATCAGTGTGATAGTGGGGCAAGGACAGTTCAGGCACCCTTACCTCTGCTGTCCAAAGACCTAGCTGGGAACATAACCGTAGACACCTGGGATCCCCTCTAGAGCCAAGTCTTTTGTCAACCCTAAAATGGATCCCTTAATGTAGGTATCTTCTTCCCTGCTCCTATATCTGCCCTTCCTCCATCTCCAAACTCCCACTCCCCCAAGCTCTTCCCCCTTATCCCTCCCCCCTCCCCTTCCCCCAACCTAACACCCACCCCTACCCCCACCCCCATGCTCACAGCTTTTGCTCAGTAATCTTGTTTCCTTCCAATTTCCAGGAGGATCTATATATGTTTTTCTTTGGGTTCACCTTGTTATTTGGCTTCTCTGGGCTTGTAAACTATATGCTTAACGACCTTGGTTTATGGCTAGAGTTCACAAATCTGTGAGTACATACCATATTCATCTTTTGGGGTCTGGGTTATTTCACTCAGAATAGGGTTTTCTATTTCCATCCATTTGCATGCAAAATTCAAGATGTCATTGTTTTTTTACCGCTGAGTAGTACTCTAATGCATATATATTCCACACTTTCTTTATCCATTCTTCTATTGAGGGGCATCAAGGTTGTTTCCAGGTTCTGACTATTACAAATAATGTTGTTATGAACATAGTTGAACAAATGCTTTTGTAGTATGATAGGACATCTCTTGGGTATATTCCCAAGAGTGGTATTGCTGGATCCTGAGGTAGGTTGATTCCGAATTTCCTGAGAAACCACTACACTGATTTCCAAAGTTGTTTCACAAGTTTGCATTCCCACCAGCAATGGATGAGTGTTCCCCTTACTTCACACCTTCTCCAGCAAAGGCTATCATTGGTGTTTTCGATTTCAGCCATTCTGATAAGTGTAACATGGTATCTCAAAGTTATTTTGATTTGCATTTACCTGATTGCTAAGTAGATGAACATGACATTAAATGTCTCTTGGCCTTTTGAATTTCTCCTATTGAGAATTCTCTGTTCAGTTCAGTACTCCGTTTTTAATTGGGTTAATTAGAATTTAAAAGTCTAGTTTCTTGAGTTCTTTATATATTTTGGAGCTCAGACCTTTGTCTGATGCGGGGTTGGTGAAGATCTTCTCCCATTCAGTAGGATGCCTTTTTGTCTTAATGACAGTATCATTTGCTTTACAGAAGCTTTTCAGTTTTAGGAGGTCCCATTTATTCAATGTTGCCCTTATTGTCTGTGCTACTGGGGTTATACGCAGGAAGTGGTCTCCTATGCCCAAGTGATGCAGTCTACTTCCCACTTTGTCTTCCATCAGGTTCAGTGTGGTCAGATTAATATTGAGGTCTAATTCCATTTGGACTTGAATTTTGTGCTTTTGATAGATACGGATTTATTTTCATTCTTCTACAGGTTGACATCCAGTTATGCCAGCACCATTTGTCGAAGATGCTTTCTTTCTTCTGTTGTATACTTTTAGATCCTTTGTCAAAATTCAGGTTTTCATAGGTTTATGGGTTCATATCTGGGTCTTCCATTCGATTCCATTGGTTGACACCTCTCTTTTTATGCCAATATCAAGCTGTTTTCATTACTGTAGCTCTGTAATAGAGTTTGAAGTCAGGGATGGTAATGCCTCCAGAAATCCCTTTATTGTATAGGATTGTTTTGGCTATCCCGGGCTGTCCAGTTTCACCATATCTCTTCAACATAGTGCTTGAAATTTAGCAATAGTAAAAAGACAACATAAAGAGATCAAGGGGATTCGAATTGGAAAGGAAGAAGTCAAACTTTCGTTATTTGCAGATGATATGATAATGGTAGTGTACATTAGTGACATGAATAACTCTACCAAAGAACTCCTAGAGGGGATTAATACCTTCAGTAGTGTGGCAGGTTACAAGATCAACTCAAAAAAATCAATAGCCCTCCTATACACAAAGGATAGAGAAGCAGAAAGGCAAATGGCAAATCAGAGAAACTTCACCTTTTACGATAGCCACAAGTAGCATAAAGTATCTTGGGGTAACTCTGACCAAGGAAGTGAAAGTTCTATTTGACCAGAACTTTAAGGCACTGAAGATAGAAATTGAACAGGACACCAGGAAATGGAAGGATCTCCCATACTATTGAATGGGTGGGATCAACATAGTAAAGATGGCAATTCTACCAAAGGCAATCTTTAATTTCAACATAATCCCCATCAAAATCCCAACAAAATTCTTCACAGACATTGAGAGAACAATAATCAACTTTATGTGAAAAAAACAGAAGACAGGTTGTAATTGTGCCCATTGAAAATTCATTGCAAATTCCACAGTCATCAAAATCCTGGCTACAATTTAATAACTCCTCACTTGACTAGGCAATGTTTCTTTGTACTGTCAGTCCATCTAAAACTTGTTTATGTTCTCCAAATGTTGCGGAAAAATCAACATATTTCAATCTCACATTTTGCTTCAAAACTAATGTAATTTGACTTCCCTATCAAATTGAGTATGCTCCCATATCTGACCTCTGTGGTTGGCGTGTGCTAACAGATCTTAATGCCATACTATTACTGAAGAATAATTTATTTCAGGGCTCTATATGCTTATCAAAGAAATAAATAGTGAAGCAATTTCTATATAAGAAACAACTCCAAAATATACTGATTTAAAATAACTATAGTTACTGTATTATGTTTCTCAACATATATAATTTTGGAAATTAGAAATGAATCAATGGGAAAGTTCTACCTTAAAATAAAATTTAGTTGAAGCATTTAACATTGTTTGACAGAGATAGAAGAATGAATGATTAAAACAACTGAAAAGTGAAAAGTAAACCTACATTTTCATACAGATTCTGACCTGTTAACATTGTGGCATTCCTTGCAGTGTGACAACCTTAAGTTTCTCGTTACTTCAAGTGACCTAAAGGGCCTACAAGTGTGCCCTTCTTCAGAATCATGCAAAAGTACTCAATACTTTCATGTCTTGGCTTTGGAACTGTTGGCATAATTTTTACTTTTTATTTTACTCTAATAAGAGGTAGCCATTTACAGTGGACTGCTTATATTCTCTACCAGGTAATAAAATAATGATAGTTTGATTATGAAGTACAAAATTTCTGGTAGAATATTAAGGATGGCCTACATATTTCTAGACTCTTTATAAAAGAAAATTGCCAAAATTAGTAGTTTGTTCTTTGTGACTTAATTACAGCAAGATTAAGCTATTAAGATGAATATTTATTGATACATAATGGTATGATGGAAAAGAATGATACACTTCCCTGAATACCACTTAAGAGTTTCATTTTCCTTTATTATCATGGCAGAAACCACAAATATATAAGCTGCAATCATTTGAAGCAATATTTAATATATATTACACATGTCAAACTGAAAAATTGAGGTTTTATGGACATCTCCAGAAATATTAATCCTTCATCTCATTGTTGGCAAATATAATAGTGAAGAATTATTCTTACATGAAATCTTTAACTGACCTCATGCTTGTCTTCAGAATATTAAAGGATCTGTGAATATTAAAGGAAAAGTGAGTCTATTTCTATTTACCTTATTTATTTCAATAAAAGCTTCTTGAGTGTTTTTGAGAAATATCTACAAAAGATACTCTCCTTTGATCAGTGAAGACATTGATAATTAAGGTATAAGTTAATCAGACTATAAATATTTCATCCTCAGAAATATAAATATGTCAACCTCAGAAAAAAACAGTCATAAATAATTTAGAAAATTATGTATCATAGAATTTATTTTAAAATCTGTTTTGAAAATTTTCTGTAGTCAAAGATTTTAAAATTTTTCTATTGATTTTCTTTTAGTGGTGAAGGAGGTTCTGTCTATGTGTAGCTTTCATTGGCTAATAAAGGAAATGCTTTGGGCCTATAGCAGAGCTATAGGGTAACAGAGATAGGTGGGGAAAGCTAAACAGAATGCTAGGAAGAGGAGACAGAGACACCATGTATCCACCACCTGAGATAGACCTGCTGGAATTTGCTGATGGGCCAAGACCTAGTGATGATATACAGATTACAAGAATGGGTTAAACTAAGATGTAAGAGTTAGCAAATAAGAAATTAGAGCTAATGGGCCTAGCAATTATTAAAGTAATATAGTTTCTGTGTGTTTATTTTGGGGCTAAGCTAGCCGAACGGCTGGGAAGAACAAGCGGGGCCCTCCTCCTAAAATTGAGCTTTACATTTTTCTCTGTGCCCCTCCCTTCCTCTGTCCTTCCTTTCAACCTTCTCCAATTTTCTTCAAGCTCCCAATTTGCTCAAAAGATCATATGTTTTTTCTACCTCTCATGTAGATACATGTATGTCTATTTTAGGGTACTCATTGTTTTCTCGTTTCTCTGGGATTGTGAATTGTAGGCTGACTTTCTTTGACTTATGTCTAAAATCCACTTATGAGTAAGTACATATGATATTTTTCTTTCTGAGTCTGGGTTACATTACTCACATGATGTCTTCTAGATCCATCCATTTGCCTGCAAATTTCAAGTTGTCATTATTTTTTTCTTTTTTGTAATACCCCATTGTAAAAATGTACCTCTTTTTCCTTATCCATTCTTTGGTCAAGGGAAATTTAGATTGTTTCTAGGTTCTGGCTATGAAAAACAATGCTGCTATGAACATAGTTGAGCACTTGTCCTTGTGGTACAATTGATCATCTTTGGGTATATGCTCAGAAGTGGTATTTCTGGGTCTTGAGAAAGGTTGTTTCCTAATTTTCTGAGAAATCACTATACTGATATCCATCCCACCAGCAATGCAGGAGTGGTTATTTAACCCCACATCCTCTCCAGCATAAGTTGTCATCAGTGTTTTTGATATTGGCCATTCTTACAGGTGTAAGATGGAGTCTCAGAGTTGCTTTGATTTGCATTTCTCTGATGACTAAGCATGTTGAACATTTCCTTAAGTGTCTTTCAGCTATTTTAGATTTCTCAGTTGAGAGTTCTCTGTTTCGGTCTGTATTCCATTTTTTTTTTATTGGGTTATGTGTTCTTTTGATGACCAATTTCTTGAGTTCTTTTATATTTTGGAGATCAGACCTCTGTCTGGTGTGGGGTTGGTAAAGATCTTTTCCCATTCAGTAGGGTGTCATTTTGTCTTGTCGAGCATGTTCTTTGCTTTACAGAAACTTTTCAGTTTCAGGAGGTCCCATTTATTAATTGTTTCTTTCAGTGTCTGGGCTACTGAGGTTATATTTAGGAAGTGATCTCCTGTGCCAATGCATTCAGGTGTACTTCCCACTTTCTCTGCTATGAGAGTCAGTGTAGTTGGCTTTCTGTTGAGGTCTTCGATCCTCTTTAACTTGAGTTTTGTACATGGTGATAGATAAGGGTCTATTTTCATTGTTCTACATGTTGACATTCAGTTATGGCAGCACCATTTGTTAAATATGTTTTCTTTTCTCCATTTTATATTTTTTGCTTCTATGTCAAAAATACTTTGTTCATAAGTGTGTGGATCAATATCTGTGTCTTTGATTTGGTTCCATTTGTCCTCCTGTGTGTTTTTATGCCAATTCCTGGCTGTTTTCAGTACTGAAGCTATGTAGTAGAATTTGAAGTCAGGGATTGTGATGCCTCAGAAATTTCATTTATTTTGCAGAATTGTTTTAGCTATACTGTTTTTTTTTTTTTTTTTTTTTTGCTTTTCCGTATAAAATTAGGTACTGTTCTTTCAATGTGTGTTAAGAATTTGCTGGGATTTTGATGGGCATTGCATTGAATCTGTAGATTGTTTTCATTACGATTGCCACTTTTACTATGTTAATTCTTCCTACCCATGACCGTGGGAGACATTTCCATTTTCTGATGTCTTCTTCAATTTATGTTTTAAAACATTTAAATTTCTTGTCATATAGGTCTTTCCCTTGTTTGGTTTGAGTTACTCTGAGATATTTTATGCTTTCTGTGGCTATTATGGAGGGTGATGTTTTTCTGATTTTGTTCTTATCCCATTTATCATCTGTGTAAAGGAGGGCTACTGATATGTTTTAGTTAATCTTGTATCTTGCTACATGACTGAAAGTGGTTATGAGTTGTAGAAGTTCCATGGAAGAATTTTTGGAGTCACTTATGTAAACTATCATATCCTCATCAAATAGTGAGTGAGTGAATTCTTTTTGGATTTGTATCTACTTGATCTCCTTTTTGTTGTCTTATTGTTGGAGCTAGGACCTCAATAACTATATTGAATAGAAATGGAGAGAGTGGATAACCTTGTCTTATTCCTGATTTCAGTAAGATTGCTGTGAGTTTCTCTCCATTTAGTTTGATGTTCAGATGCTAATATTTTTAATAGTTACATTTAAATAAAATCAAGTGATAAAACTGCTAGAGGATTCTTTCTCTTGTAAAAATAAAGAGTAGTTTTATCATGTTTTCTAAAAAAGAAAAACAAAAAAATGTATGAAATAATATTTTTAAAATATTAAAAGTTATAAAGGCCATGATAACTAAAAAATGAAAGCAAAGCAGTATCTACCATTGACTAAGTTTGTTTCCTGAACAAGATTATCAGTCAGAAGAATGGAAAAGAGAATCCAATCAGAATACAGTTGGCTTTAAGAATTCTGAAATTTTTGGACCACTGGTTAATTTATTCAGGCAACAAACTTAGGAAATATTAGACATTGCTGTGATTGAAGCCAAGAGAACCATTTAGAAGAGAGGAAGGAGAGATCACAGGAACCAGAGGCGTAGTAGACACCACCAGAAAATAGCCTACAAAGTCAACTACCACTATTAATAGAGACCAAATCCACAATCATGTACCCTGTATATATCTGAGTTAGGTTTTCTGCATAAAAGTTATGGTTGTGGGTATTCTTGTTGGACTCACTGGAAGAATGAGTATGTCTGACTCTTTGTCTGCTCTTGGGAGTCCTTTCTTCCTACTATAAGAGACATTTCTTGATAAAAGTTGGGGTGCTGCAGATAAGACATCTGAAAAAAGCTGCAAAGAGTCAGCTCCAAGTATGTACATATTTAGCTCCAAGTGACAATCTCTCTAGTTTAACTATTTGCTGTTCCTTACACTCTTTTGATAATTTATTGATTATAAATTTTCTCTAATTTTAGGAAGTAAAACTTAATTATGATAACATATGTATTGACATATTTAATTACATAAAAATAAGAGAAATTGTTGCAAATATTAAAAAATTCAGTCAGAATCTATTTTGAATTTCTGCTTTTGCAGTTTGGCTTTCTTAGGAGGCTTGATGTTATACTATTGTCTGAAACTAAAATATGCTTTCCAATTAGTTTGTTCTACTACTAAGGGTTAAGGATCATTCAAGATTAGGGTCAACAAATTGTAATTAAGGAGTAAATATAATATACTCAATCTATTAGTGAGTTTCTAAAACTTTTTTTCTAGTTTGGAGGCAAGAATTTATTTACTCAGCATTGGATGATTGTAAGAAACCACCTCAATTATATGTAAAATCAATATTCTTCATAGCTCCAAAGTGTAGAAATTATTGCTTTCAATTCCAAATGATAACAAAAATCCATAATTATAGACCTTGATTGACTCTCAATGCAACACTAGAGATAGCTTTTCTATTTGCTTCACTTATAAGTAGCTTCTTATGTTTAAATCATACTTGTATCTATAATCAAGAATCTAAAAGCATTGTGCTGCAGGCTTTGATTCCTGTAAGTTGTCTGAAAATGCGTGAAAATCAAGGCATTTGTACAAAATTGAAATCTATTCATCTTGAACTTACTTTGCCCGCATAGGCATGTTTTTCAATCCATTGTTGAACTAGAAGCAACAAAATGATAACAAATCTTATGAGTGAAAATAAGCTCCCCTCTAATCTACAACTATCAGATCAATAACACTCCATCTGTTAACAGAGCAGGCCAATACTCTGGAGTTTTCCAAATGGTGTAAAAATTACACTTACAATGAGTAACAGAAAGCATCTACTATAAATGTTATGAAGAAAAATTTTATTAAATGTACTTTTTGGGTGAAGCTGAGATTTTATGAAAATAAGGTCATTATTTATCCATAGTATTTTATAAATGTTTATACATATGTTTGTGTCTGTGTAAATATTTAAAAGTTTGGATATGTTTATAAAAATTGAATTGATCATTATTGTGCCTAATTTCTCTTAAATATCTATATTATGCTTTGATTAATCTTCCTTTATCTAGTCAGCAGAATGAAAACAATACCAGAATAGTCATTTATTGTGGATCCAATTAGAAATTACATAGGGAATTGTATTTTCAGTAGTGGTAGGTATGGTCTATCACACAAATAACAGCTTCAGTGTCTAATTCAGAGTTTTTGTTTGTGATTATTTTATAAAAGTAATATCAATTTTTTAAATTTATTTACTTATTAAAAATTTCCACCTCCTTCCCACCTCCCTTTTCTCTCACCTCCCCCTCCCCACCACTCCCTCCCTATCCAGTCCTAAGAGCAGTCAGGGTTCCCTACCCCGTGGGAAATTCAAGGTCCTCCCCCTTCCATCCAAGTCTAGGAAGGTGAGCACCCAAACAAACCAGGCCCCCACAAAGCCAGTCCATGCAGCAGAATCAAAACCCAGTGCCATTGTCCTTGGCTTCCCACTTTCAGAGTAATAGCAATTCTTACATCTACATATAAAGAACAATTTCATAAAATTGTTCAAAATGTATTTTGATTTATTCGGGCATTATTTCTAATATATAGGAAAGGTTTTTTTTAAGGAAGTCTATTATGAACATGTATGGACAGAATTACTTGAAGAAAAAGTATCTTCAAGATTGCACTAAAATTTCATTTTGGATTCTTTCAAAATTTTATTTTTATGCTAACATAATTAACATTCATCAAACAATGCAAGGATATTTCCTGATTTTGAAAATATATATAAAATGTTCATACTTTATATATGACAATGAATTCTAAGCATTTTACTTTCTAATTTGTTATAAATATAGTCTTAACCTTGTAAATATCACACTGAATTTTGACAACATATGAAAGCTTTCGTATTAAATTCAGCAATGCCTTTCCCGTTTTCTAGGGTGTTTTTGAAAACGTCTGTGAGTTCACTGAAATGCTGTTATGTGTTCTATTACAGAAATGGTACACTGAATAACTGTTGCTCTTCAAACTTCTGCAGTATTCTTTAAGTTTGCAGAAGTTTTTCATTAAGTAATACACAATATCTGGATAATTTTTGGCATAATTATCTCTTTGCAACTGATGGTCTTATAGCAAGATTGGATACAGAATTTACACAAAATTCATTTGGTTTTAATTCCTCACATTATTTTCCTCTGGTATGATCTTACACATAAAACAGTGGTAATTTCAAAATATTTGATGTTACATCAAGTTGAAAGTGGATTCCATAAAAGAAAGTTGTAGATGTGAAGTGATAGCTTACTTATTGGTGAATAATGAATTTGATCAATTTAAACTATACTGTATTAGGTACAACAATTCTTTTTATTTTTATTTTATTAATAGTTATCAATTATACAAAATAGTAATTACATATAACAATATGTCTTAACATGACATTTTCATGCGTGTGTATAAAGATTTTTTATCATTCACTCCCTCCACTACCCTTTCAAGTATCCCTCCCACTCCTGCCATTACCCTTTCTTTTATCCATACATTTCTTTTTTCCTATGAACCAGTACGTTTAATAAGGATTACCTTACAAGAATATAACTAAGAAATTATTAGTAGTTACCTGGGCAATCTATCAATTATTAAACTGTACAAAATTTCTCTTCTCCAGCAACTATTAACATCTTATTGGTTTTCACTGAAGGATAGAAACTCAAGAGCTCTTATTATCTATCCACTGCTAATTGCCTGGACATCCTCAGATAAGCATGGGGCATTATGAGCTCTGTTGTCATTCCATGTGGAATGGAGATGAGCTCTGTCATGTGAAGGTCTTATATATCTAATCACAGATCTTAAGAATTAAAATGTACAAAGTCCATATCATGCTTGGAAAACAGTATTGTATTATATTTCACACCTTTCTCCAACTCTTGCATGACCACCCCATATAGTGCTCCTTAAGCTTTGGAGTAGGTACTATTACATGCCCCATTTAATGTTTAATATTATGTCAATTTTTCTCAATATTTTTCAATTATACGTCTCTGCAGCCCACTGTAAAAAGAAGCTGATATGAGTGATAGTCTTTTGACATACAATATACAGGAAAAGTTGAGAACAGCACCAATCCATGAGCAAAAGCATAGATATCTGGGGTACTGGGGTACAGTTTACCATGTGAACTCTATTTAGAAAATAAGTAGCATAGCAGCTAATTCCCTACTAATATCAATGGCAACCCAAACTAAGCATTTTTGTAAAGATTACAATACCAGATCTGAATTTCTTTTTGCATACTGGACTTCACATCAAGTTATAAAACAATTTGTCACTGCATAAAGGTCATATAACTATTGACGCATTGGGCACATCTTACCTGGCAAGTTGGCAGTGTAGCACAGTTTAGATAGCTCAGTGAGATTGTTGATGAGCAGCCCTCAGCAACCTGAAAGAAAAAATTCCAGGAAGAATCTTCTAGGTCATTTCCAGCTTAATTTCCTTACGTCTTTCAATCAAAAAACAGCATATCTCATGAAGAAAGGTCATTCAAACTAGTACTGCTATCAATACCAACTATTGCTTGGGCAAAGTCAGGAAGATAGGGAGGTAACCTACTATTGGCACCACAATTTTCATTTAATAACTTTATGAACTTCTGGAGTTGATTTGTCCACACATCCAGAGACCCTTCTTTCATATTTTTTATTGAATACATTTTATATTAAATACAATGTCATCATTTTCCACCTTTTGTTTCCTACATCAAACCCTTTTAGATCCCCAAACTTCAACCTCTTCATTGTCCCCTCTCCTATCTTTCCCTCAAATTGATGGTCTTTTTTTCCCATTTGATTATCATTTTTGCATAATAAACATACACAGAGACATAACTACAACCTCTTTTAATGAGCAAACTTTGTTGCTTCTGTGTATATATCAGGACTAAACATTTTATGTTGGGTAATGAAGAGGGAGTTCATTCCATGAGAAAATCCCATGTATTTTGCTTCTCTTTCATCAGTCATTAGTTTCGTGTGGGTCTTTGTCTCATAATGGGACTTTGTGAAATTTCTTATTCCCTGTTATCATATTAGTTTTGTTCATATCTTAAAATGGCTGCATTAGTCACATAATTTCATTTTAATCTATGTAAATGTGTACATACTATATATATAACATATCTCTTTATTACTGATTTGTAACAAAAGGTACTGGAACCCTGAGGGTTTAGTATTATAATATTATTTTCAAAACAAACCTATAAAGTGTTATATTTGTGTCTGTTAACTTTATAGGGCTCACCTTCCTTTTTCAAAATCCAAAAGGCTTATATACTATTCACATATTGGGGACTATTTTTGGTTTTCAGAAACAACTAACCCTATGCAATGCTTATAGTAAATAAAAAGTAATGTGAAACCTGAGTTCATTTGAAAGTTAGTAGATATTTATATGATTGACAATCCCATTATTATTTTTAGAGTAAGTACTGCATTTGAACCAAATGGTGAGACGAATATATCACTTATTTACCACTTTTCATTGAATATTCTTAAATCACTCACTATTCTGAGTCATATAATTGTGAGGTAAATAAGACAAGGAATACTAAAAAATTCATAGTCAATGCAGTAACAAACATAAGTAAAATACTAGATTAATTTCTTTGTTATTATTGAAAAAGCAAATGAATTGGCTTCTTCTGTTCTCAAAAATCAAGGGTTCATTTAACTGTGTTATCAAAACCCATTATATGATAGCAGAGTATACATGTGTCTGTCATTGATCAGCAGTGTACTCTTTTGTTTTACTTGAGTAATTTAAAACTAGAGATAAAAGTAATTATATACAATAATAATGAAAGACCAAATTTAGGAAATTATATATATTTGGAGACATTTATTGCGCAGAAATACAGTAGGCCCCTTACCAAAATTTGTAAGTGCTTTTAAAACTAATATGTGTTCCGTGCATGAATTTATGTTTGAGGTTAGCCCTCTCATCTTTGTTTTCAGCTTTGTTTTCTATTAGAGAAAATTTTGTTTACTTAACTGAGAACACCACTTCTTATGTCAAACAATTTATCAATACTTAAATAGCATGAAAAAATAGAAAACCCAATCATCAAAGTGATTGTAAATAAAAAAAAACTAATCAGATTGAATCACTTAATTATATTGCTAACAATTACTCTGCCAGAAGTAGGTGGTAGATGTTATTTGATAGACAGAATCTTAGGTGTTAAAATTAATTTTGAAGTGTGTGGTTTGCTTTCCTACTATAGTAACTGCTAGGGTTGATAAAAGCTACAAATTAGGCTATATTTCCCATAATAAAATTTCAATATAATGGAAGAAAATTATGGTAATTATCCTATTTAATTTCTCTATCCTGAAAAAAACATTTACTTTTTTTCTCTTTCTTGCACTTTCTGACTAATCTGAAATATTTTACAAAATAAATAGTTATCCAAATTGTTTCGTTTGATAGGAAAAATGATGAATGCAGGCAGAGTTTTTCTATCCAACAACCTCTCTCAAACAATCATTCAGAGTCTTAATTCAAGTTTAAAATGCTTGGCAAATAGCTCAGGTTTCTTACTACCTTACTCTTACATTAAAATTAACCCATACTTCTTAGCTATGCTTTACCATGTGACTCATTGCTTATTGCCTCATTTTACGTCCTACTTTCTTGATGACTGACTGATGTCTCCTCTGACGCCACTCTTCTTCTTCCCATCATTCTCACTTTGGCTTTTCACACTAACTTTATCCTGTTCAGCTAGTAATTTGCCAGCTTGTTTATTAAACAGTTCATAGCAATATATTTTCGCAGAGTATACAGAATGATTATTCCATAGAATTTTCCCCTTATGTCTAATTAAAAAGGAATATTTAAATTTAGCATAGTAAAAGTATATACAACAAAATTGTTATAAAAAAAGAATTACAGTTACAGTGTTCAGATTACTTGTATTTGGAAAAAATGAGAGAAAACACTCTGTTATCTATATTATCTGGTGAATTTACAGTCTTATACCTAATTTGCTTTTTAGCATAACAAAGAAAAATTATAACTCTAATTATCTCGTCTTTAATTCCTTTAAGACCCTAGAAGGGTAAAATGTTCCCTAATGTCAGGGACATTCAGCTGCCTCGATGGTCACCCCTAGTTTCTCTGTAACAATGGCGCATCCATCTTTGACTTAATGCCTTTTTGGCTTAAGGCCTAACATATTGGACATACTATACTATGAAGTAGGAATTTTGAAACACTATCATACCTTGTCTTTACAAAGTTTAGCAGTCATCTTCCCTTGCATTTTGCTGTTTAAAAATGGACAGTAACTGTCAGTAAATTAGGCAAGGGCAGTTTTGTAGAACTCTGAAGTGTTGGATGACCACCTCTCTATATAAAATTGATCTCTGTTTGTTCTTGAAAACATATATAACATGACTATGAGTGTGATTGTAATAGGTGACTCTCTACCAACCTGCATTTCATTTTTCTAAATAGTTTGTAATAACTTTCAAAGACTAGAAATTTGTATTATATTGTTAAATCAGCTGCATAGGTAAAATACCTCAAACAAGAATAGAAACATAGTAAAATATGTTCTAACAAAAATAACCTTAAATTTGAATCAATATAAAATAATATCTTAAATAAGATATTTCTAATATAATATATTTATAGTATAACAAAAATAACCTTAATCTTACATCAGTATACAAAAAGCCATACTTTCATAATCTACTTAAGACTAGTAGCTGCTTTTTTAAAAAAAGTAGAATCAATAATCTGTCCTTTATGCTATTATTTCTATATGCCCCTTTTTTGTTTCAGAAGATCCCTGAATATAATCTTTTTTGTTCAGCTTTTTTCCTGACCATTACCAGCAGCAACTTGTAACCAACCCCCCTCCCCTTATATTATAATAGCAATCTATAACCCATATGTTGGCAGTGTTACCATTCTCTAGTATAATTCCTGCTAATTTGGGATCGGGTAATTTTTAGAACCTTAGAAAAATTAAGATTATGGTCTAGTCCTGACTGGAGTATTCTGTGAAATTGGATTATCCCAGCCAGCAATCTTGAAGCTGTTCTGGATTAAGAATTATAAAGAGACTGTAACACAGGTATTTTGAGATGCTGTATCACCTGGGTCATTCATTTTCCTTGATGTATAGTCCTTTCCTTCTGAAAAAATACAATATTTTAAAGTAACATACACATCTGCATTAATAAATTTAGATGCTGTATTGTATACAAGTCAGACAAAGGTGATTTTTTTATGTTTAAGCAAGTAAAATATATATCATATGCTTTGACGTTCTTCTAGGTTTATTTCTGCATGCCTGTAGTCAGGACTATTCAGTGAGTCTTACTCAATCAAACCTGATTTTCTATAAGCCAGTATGAATCTACAGGGTTTCATTTTCTGTGGAAATAAAACACTATTTCTAACCAAAAGTAACACTTATTTGGCTTAAATATTTAAGTTAATAAATGTGTGTGTGTGTGTGTGTGTGTGTGTGTGTGAGAGAGAGAGAGAGAGAGAGAGAGAGAGAGAGAGAGAGAGAGAGAGAGTTTTAGTGGAATATAGAAGTCTTTATAGTCCAGTGTCCATGTAATACTTTCCTTAAATGGACAGGGTGTCTAGTGTTAATTGTTTATTTTGCTTGTCACAAACAGAAAAAATAAGACGCAAATTCTGTGATTTTCTTTCTGGCCTTTTGATTTACCCCCACCACAATGAGTACATTGATTACTTTTCCTGCATATGTGAACATAACACATATTATTTATTAACCAAACACTCACTTATGAACAATTATCAGAAAAATAACAAAAAATTAGTACACATATTTTTTCTTCTGTTTAAAATTGTGGCTTTCAGCTGGGTGGTGGTGGTGCATACCTTTAATCCCAGCACTCAGGTGGCAAACGCAGGCTGTTATCTATGAGTTGAGGCCTGCCTAGTCTACAGAGTGAGGTTCAGGGCAGACTCCAAAGATATAGTGAAACTCTAATTTAAAAATGATTTTTAATGGGTCAACAGCTACTATATCAAAAAGAACTTGAAATGATAGATCTAAAAATAAAACGCACAGAACTCTTTTTCAAGATAAAATGATAATTTGAGCTTGAAAAGATACATTTCAATCTTTGTCCTTGTTTAAGCAACAAAAATTAAGTACAATTCTTGAATGCCCACTAAAGAAAGCTGATTCTATATTGGTAATGACTCATATGATAGATAAATGATAGATTTATAGATTTATAGAATAATAGATTCATGACATTTTGATGAAGACCATTTTTGTTGTATTAGGAAGAAAGAAGGAAAGGGAAGGTCATCAGATTCTTATCAGTCAATCGTATTGTCCTGCAAAATATAAATGTCTGGTTAATGTCAGTGAGAACGTCATACAGAGATTCATAGGTTAGTTGCTGGAACAAAGCATCCTTGCCTCATTTTACATATCGAGGTTTATAATTCTTTAAAGTCTGAAATAACAGAGTATTCATTCACTTACAAAATAAATTTTCTATGCAAGCTTGTTCCCCTTCCAAAAACCTTTGTACTATAATAAAGTTTGACTGTTATTGATGATTATCTATTAGCAACCTATATTTCTTAAATATATATTACATTTTTAAATGAACTACACAATCACAATACCTTAATCAAGATCAGAAATACATATACATATAACAAAATTGACCTTAAATTTATATCAATAGAGCAAAATTTATACCAATGTAAATTGCTCATATCTATATCATATCCCCCTTTAAATATAAAAAAATATTTATAATGAATATCTGGGAATATGGACATAGTTATTTCTCTCCAATCTTTTTCCTGCTCTATAGGGGCACTCTTAATCAGGTCTTTTATGGTGTATACTATGTGCCAGGTTCTTCTCAGTCGGCAGTTGAGTGAAATAATTTTTTGAGGGTGTTCACAGCAACCTATCAGAAGGGCGTGGTCTATCATACGATATTGGGATAAAAGAAATCCACAGGGCTTTATCCTCTGTGAAAACAAAAGAAGAACCTCCTTTCCAATGCATTATGTCCTGAGACCAAAATTCTGCAGTCATAATACTTTTATAATAATATACATAGTGATTTAGTCTAGCAGTTCATACAGTGAAATGTCTTTCTGTACTTCGCTCCTTCACAGTCAAAAAATTCAAAGAAAATACAGTATACAGAATCCAAACTCTCTGTGATTTTTCCATTTTTACGTAGTTTATTTTTCCTTATTTCTTTTAATCTATTGTAACATGAAGGGCCGGCTTGTTGGGGTATCTGTTGCACCTGGTACCCCACAACTGGAAAGCCCCAAAGAAAAATCACACAAAGGACTCCATAAGATTTTAAACTGATTGGCCCATTTGCTCAGGCTATTTATTAGCTCTTATAACTTACATCAGCCCATTATTTTTATTTATGTTTGCCCTATGACTCAGTACCTTTCTCAGCAGAGCAGCTTACATCTTACCTCTCCAGTGGTCTGGGCAGAACTGGTGAGGACTGGGCTTCCTCCTTCCCAGCACTCTCCTGTTCTACTTCCTGCCTGGCCAATCAGTGTTTATTTAAATCATGATTGACAGAATACAGACAATTCTCCCTCACTACTTCCTCCTCTTTTTCTTTTTTAAACAAAGGAAAATATCCATAGTCCATTTTTTTTGGAAATGTGGGCATAGTATTTCATGATACTTCCAACTGGTTGGGGGCACTGATAATCTTATGGTGACCTAAAGAGAATTTGGAGTTATAATCAAGTCCTGACTGGAGTATCCTTTGAGTCTTTATCATCTCAGGCAGCAGTCTTCAATCCGTTCTGGATGTAGAACTCAGACATCCAGGTCATCTGTTCCTACTGGAGATTTCTCAGGTGGTCTTCCTTGATCAAACTGGTTTGTTCTTATCTCAGAATTAATCCACAGCCTCTCATTTTCTGTGGAAACAAAAGCAAAATCTCTTCTTCAAGGTAACATACCTTTTGACTTCAATTTTGAAGTCAAGGTATTTATAAATACCTATCTTGGATTAATTCTGCAGCATTTATAAGCAAATATTTTTAGCAGCTATTGCTCCTTCCTCAGCATTCAAACAATTCAAAGAGTGCGTGATAGTATACAGTATCAAGATTTTCTGTGTATTTTCCATCTTTGTGTGGCTTTATTTTAACCTCTATTTCTTTTATTTTTACTTTTACTTTTAGAGACAGGTTCTCTGTTTATCTTTGTCTTGAAATAACTCTGTAGATCAGGCTGTCCTTGAACTCACAGAGATCTATCTGTCTCTGCCTACCCAGTGCTGGGATTAAACGTGTATGCTACAACACCTTGAACTCACAGAAATCTCTCTTTCTCTGCCTCCCAGGCATTGGGATTAAAGGCATGTGCTACCACTCCTTGAAGTCACAGAGGTCAATCTACCTCTGTCCCTTGAAGTCACAGGGGTCAATCTACCTCTGTATCCCAAATGTTTGGATTAAAGGTGTGTATCACCACACCCAACTACTCTCTTTCTTTCTTTTTTAAGAACTTTAACCACTTTTTTCTTTTAAGCCTTCATATATTAATAGCACACTGTAAACCATTTAGAGGTCTTCTTCCTCTTTGAATCTCTCTTTACTGTATACATCTCTCTTTTTCTGACTACTTGATTCT